>NC_087214.1:43421458-43483958 GCF_015104395.2 Macrobrachium nipponense
GTTGTTGCTCTTTTTTTTGTTATAATGTGCTTATTTACTGTTCTATTTTGATAATACTTTATGTGCATGTTCTAGGTGGATATACCAACATGCCTCCAGACCGAATTTCTATTCAAGACTGTAGTTTCTCACTGATCACCAAATAACCTTCAGTACAAGGGGCCCTGAATTTCACATTTTTTTTCTTAAAATCATTTATTTTCCCTGTAGGATGATAAAACTCATAGAGAATATGCGTTATTATAATGCTAATAATGCCTGATTCATTAGCCTGTCTTGATTAGTGTATTTTTGGCAAATATTTTTACGATCTTTTACGATCGGCATCCCTCCAAAGTGGAGCCTACCCTTAAACAATAGACAATAGAAATTATTGAAAAATATGCAAAAATTTGCAATGGTAGCATTTGTTTGTTTGTTGATACTAATAATGAGCATACTGAAGAATCATTTAAAAAAATAGAAAAACATTCACCCGTTTAGGCTTGTATAAAATTCGAGGAAAAAAATTTGATTTTGTTTATTTCTAATTCGTTAAAACTTATCATTAACATACGTATATTTCTTTTTTTAACCACTAATTTATAAATGTTTTTCTCCTATCATATATTTTTTTTCAAAAATGAACATATTGTCTTCTGATCCATTTTTTTCTTTTGACGACAATGAATACATATTAACGTTTTATTATTGGATTGAATATATTTAGCGTTGCATTTTATGCACATTATTCGGGGTTTAGATAAAATGTTTAAAACAGTTCCAGTTTTGGAAATCATATGATCACCGCTTAATAGAATTTTTTCAACATTTGACCCGAGAATAGGTTCAAATATTCTTAATAGGGGGTTTCTAATTTGATTTTTTAAATAATAATTATAATCTAATTGCAAATTATGTTTTACAACATATTCGGGACTTTCGGCTTTTTGATACAGGGGTGTATTCTTTTTCTCATTATTATCCAATTTAATTATGACGTACGGAACGCGATCACCAAGTTGGGGGGCTGTACTGGATTCTCTCAATTTCATCTTATAGGCCAATTCCACATGAGCTTGTTTGGCCTTATATTTCTTTTTTGGTTTTGGTTTAATTTCTTTTGTGTAATAATTAATTTTGAAAATATCGATCCGATCGTGTAATAATTCAGATATAGTATTTTTAACTAATGTAATGGCTTTTCGTATTCTCTGAATCAAAAATTATATTCAAAACCTCGGATATTAATTCAGCGGTGAATCGACAATTATCTCTTCGAATGGTTTCTATGCCTTTACAGTCAATTCTATCAAAATTTCAGGACGGGTGTAATATAATCCCGCATAACGTTTTTTATTTATAAGTAAGTAAGGAAAATATAACCTTTTCAAATTCTAAATTTAATTGGAGTCATAAAAAAGTTTGTAACAAAGCAGCCGCTTCTTGACCTAATACTATGGCCTCTTGGATGGTATCGACACCAAAGTTTATCATGGACAGAATCTGTATCTCCGTAAATGACTTTGGCGTTAACGTATTTCTCTTTGATCTTATTTTTCGTAAACATGATCATTTCGCGTCCAAACGCTGTCACGCTCTGAGATATTTCAATGCAGGGCAATTTACCGCTCATTTGCGCGCCCAACCCGTAAAATCCGGATCCACAGAATTGGCCGCCCCGATATTTTTTGTTTTAAGGCTAATTGTCGGCCATCTAGAACTTTTTTTCCTTAACGGATCAGTTTCACGTTTCAGTTCATCCTTGGCTTTTTTGCGCGCCATAGTAAATTTTCTAGAATTCTAGGCAATAAACCTTTACGTATATGAGGTTTGGATGAAATATTATTTTGTGGGCGTTTTAGTTAATAATTATCCGTAGACCGCTAATATGGTTTTATCATTATTGGTTAATAACAATGTAGTATAACATAAATTATGGGCCATTAATTAGTCTGGATATAATGAACAAAAATCTAACGTCGTGATAGGGAAGTTATAAAATCCTTTCGCGGGTTCAATGACTGTAGCGCCCTGATAACCCATACACCCTTTCAATCCCCCTTCACACGATGGAACAATAAAATTTTCCAAGGCGCAGTTTCGCAATAATTGAGACATTATTTTTATTTTGTTGACCTCTCGTGAGGATAAAAGTTAACGGGACTCCCGTTACCCAACGCTTTTTCCTTAATGTAATTGATAGATAACATTAATTTATCGATTAATTTTAGTGGCAAAAGGGCATCTTTTAAACAATAAACGGCTAATTTCTTCCTCGTTGGGCGCTAGTGCGATGTAATTCTGATATTTCGGTGGTGTGGTGATATCATCTTTTTGTTCATTTAAAAAATACTGAGAAACCGCATTCAAACTGTAAGACCGTAATTTGTATTCTCTTTTAATAACGCTTAAAACGTCCATAATACATCGACCCTCCACGTTAATACATTTATTAACGATTTTACCCACCTGTTTACTTTCAAACCCCCAACTCGTAATGAAAGATTTTACATTTTTTATTCTACTTAGATAAAATTGATCATCAATGTTCAAATGTTTGGCCCGACCAATTAAATACGGGAAGTCAAAATTATTAATATTGTATCCAGTAATAATATCAGGGTCTACTACCTTTTGCACAAAACGAGACCAAGCTTTTAACATCTCCTGTTCAGAATGAAAAAGAAATATCTTGGCGTCTTCGATAGGGTCACAATTTTTACCCAACACAAAAATTACCTTTTTCATTTCTAATTTGTCGTGTTTTGCGATAACGTTGCCAATTTGAATAATTGGATCGTTATCGGGCGTAGGAAAAATACCTCGCCGATTTGCGCATTCAATATCGAAAGAA
Organism: Macrobrachium nipponense; assembly: GCF_015104395.2. Classification (NCBI taxonomy): domain Eukaryota; kingdom Metazoa; phylum Arthropoda; class Malacostraca; order Decapoda; family Palaemonidae; genus Macrobrachium; species Macrobrachium nipponense. The sequence continues at coordinate 43,424,295 of NC_087214.1, forward strand.
AGAATGGTGAGGGGTCCGATACTAGCCCATTTTGTTTCAACCGGATCGTGGGGCATGATATTAGTCCACAATACATCAATTTCAATTTGCATGTTGGATTCCTTTTCGTTATTGCTATCCCTAAAAATACAAGATTGGGACGGTATGTTTCTATCAAGAAAACACCCCGATAAATTAACATCAATCATAAAACGCAATATAAAATCAATATTGGCTTCGTAAAACTCATTTTTTCTTTCTTCATCTTCGTTTTCTCCTTTCAATTCTAATTCTAAAATATTCTTAACTTCGTGAATTAATTTGGGCAATGCTATCGTTATTTTTAAAAAACGTTTTAGACCTTCATTATGACTATTATACCCATAAATAGTTATTTTATTTACTAGTGTTATTTTATTTACTATTGTTATAAATAATAAAATCCTTTATTTTTTAAAAAATATAATTTTTGGGCAAGTTTTTCGTTTATTAGTTTCTTAAATGAATCAATATTATTTAATAATAATAATTTATCTTCTGGATAATTCATATAAAAATAGGGATAAAATCCATGAATATGACAAATACGAATTACCCGAGACATCTACACCAAACATTCGAATAATGTAAACGATGACTATTATTAAAACCCCAATGCTTGAGGTGAACTCCCTGTATAATCATCCAAATCAAATCATATATATGATGATTTATTCATTATTGTTGGGGGGTTGGGGGCAATTCTTTATTGCCATTATTATTATCATTATGTACTGATAATTTTCGCTTCATTATTATTATATTGAATGAATTATAACAAAATGATTGCTTTTATTATATACTCAATTTTATTTTTATTTTTTTTTTATATAAGAAAAAGTCAAATTTCACTCAGCGCTATTAATTACGAGGAATATAGTTACAAAATCTAAATATTATTAAATTTATTTTTTGTGCATATAAGTAAGAAAATATTTACAATATATAGGCCATGAGTTCAATTCTCATGCCTTCCAGTGGGGTGTGAAAGTTGTGTATTTCTGGTGACAAAGGTTCACCCATGACGAAGTTCGGATGTCACGTTGGTGCTACGAGAGCTGGCCTCCCCGTGGTACAGCAGGTACTGAGTAACAGACTGAGGTAAATTTAGCTCCCATAAACGACGTCAAACCGTGTTTTACCAACAGCGTGTCGTATTATCCAGCGACATAAATCCATCAAAGGTAGAGGTGCCGCTATGGATAAAGAAAAATAAAAAATTGAGTTCATAAATATTCTGATGCATCAAGGAAAGGCCTTATCTTGGAAATTTAATTTTTTTTCTTTTATGATTCTCACAACATTAAGCACAATTCATTCTGGAAAAAGTAAAAAATACTGCAATACTTACGATCTAGTCCACCTATGTATCTGATAGAAATTTCACAGTTGCCCCATACAGCTGAAACTATAGGAAAAAGCTTCTTGCCTTTCAGGTTACGAAATGCTACTCCCAAATACTGACCCTCTACAACAAATGCCAACGTTCCTTCGTCCATATCTAAGACAACTGAAAATAAGATATAGGATGTCATTTTAAGTTGGGTAATAACAAAGTGGAGAAAAAGGTTCAAATATTCTTATAATAAGGCAAAGTGTTTTGCAATCACAATAAGGATAATAATAACCATCTACTTACCATAAAATTTATCTGGGACAACGAAGGTCTCATTGTTGTTTAATAATGAAGGATAAGTAATGTCCGGGTTGCCTTGCCTGGCATTGTGATACAACTTATTACGGCCTAGGTCCCAGCCCCATGACTGGTCATTACTGCCTACCAAACCCTGGAAGGGAACAATAAGGATTAACTCACTATTGCACACTTTCTTTAAATGTGTTGTGCATACTGGAGGAGGGAAAAGGGGGGGGGGGGAAACTTTGTTCAAATAACTAGGTGTGTGGACATGTACATAACACTTAACTGGTATCCCTGAGAATGTAAAGGTGCTTCATTAGTGGCAACCCCTACAATAGCGTGTGTACCCCGTTGCCGAGTAGACCAGTGTATTTCCCATAAATGTAGACCTTTTGTATAACTAACTTTTCCTCTTATACCATCTGTACTCTGGGCAACAGGTGGAACGTCATTTTGTCATCCTGTAATAATACAACAATAAGAATGATATAAAGTAACACTAAAAAATTTTAGTTAAATCATAAAATATTACAGTTTAAACTGAAATGAAACAGTCAAATCTTAACTTCGTGAAATAGCTGCCTACATATACTACAGTAAATGACAGAAATACAATTTCCGCACCTTGACAAAAATATTGAGCGATCTGTCTTCTGCATTCCATGCGTGCTTGAGTGAAGCCTCTCGTGGGATGGGCGGCATCTTGAGGAGGAAGTCTAACCGTTTGGGGCAGGTATAATCCGAGGACATTATTATATTATAAATAAATAAATCAAATATAAAAACATACACATACAAATACTACAGATATAATTTTAAAAAATATAAAAATTGAGTGAGTTTTTCGTTTATTCGTTTCTTAAACGAACAGTGCAAAATGCTAATTCAACTACATAAATTCCTCGATATTATAGCACAATTGATAAAAGATTTTACTTTGGAACGTAAAATTCCCTTCACTGCAAAAAGTTCGTTGTCTTGCTTGTATGATCACGAAACAATAACTACTGAATAACCACCGGTTCCATGTAACGTATAAAACACCATACAAACATACAAACATGGAATTAATTAATTAGTAAATAAATATACATAATATATATATATAATAATAATAATAATAATAAAATCTCATCCCCCAGTTAATATTGGGTTTCATTGATGAAAAATAAATATTTATTTTTTTTAACTATGAAACCTTTAATTTATCTTTATTTTATCCTTCTGTAATTTTTTATCATGTTTTATCTTCTATTTTACTTTAATTTTTATATTTATATATATAACAATGTACAAATATATATATTGCTATTTATTTGTATTATTTATTATTTTATAGATGTATATAAAAATAATATAATATATAAAAAAACAATTATTTACAAAAAAATTCATTTCCATTTTTATCATAAATAAATAAACTATAAATGTAATAAAAACGTCATTCAATAAAATTAAGAATTGTTTCAGATGTTTCATTTTATCCAATTTTTTTAGTGGGGAATATATGTTATTACAAAAAAAGAATTATTAGATTTAAAATTATAGGTAAAATAAAAAGCTGATATTCGACTTAATAATTTTTTTATTTAATTCAAATAGTAATGATATGAAATAGTACAAAAAATTTTGGTATATTCCATGTATGTTGTAAATATTTATTAATTTATATTATATCTAATATTTTCTTTGAAAGAAGTATATACAATAAATCGTGAAAAAATCCTGGTATTGAATAATTCTTAATTTTATTAAATTCATGTTTTTATCACATTTATTATTTTTCTAAATAATATTATATAATATTATATTATGAAATAATACATATTTTATTAGTTTATATTTTTTTTTTCATTTTTTAAACATTAATTTTTATTTTAGTATAATATTTTTTATTTATTTTAATTAAAAAATAAAATAATAATTTTATTCTATTTATTTTATTTTTCTTTATAATGGTTATTTTATTATTATTATATTTTAAAAAATATTAAGATATTAAATTATAATTTATGTATTTTTATATATATTATCTGATATTATTATTTATAAGCAAATATAAATTATGAAAATGTTATTTAATAAAATTAAGAATTATTCAGAAATTTCATTCATCCGATTTTTTTTTTTGGCGAAAAAAACATAAACTCCATTAAAACCACTATTTTTTTTTTACCCAAAGTTGGGATCTGGGTCTGGCATTGTTAATTTTTGTTTTTTTTAGGGTAAAAAATTTATTTTATAACTTGGATCTATTTTTCGATACAAAATGCATTTTAACTATTAAGTCGATATTTCTTTTGCTACAACACGCATAGTTTTTGTTATTATTTCATTTTTTTTTAATAATATAACTTTTAATTATTCTATAATATTATTATTATATATAAATAAATAACTTTTTACATATAAATAAATAAATATAAGAAAATATAATAATACCCATTTTTACATTATATACAATTTACAGTCTTGTATAATAAACGATAAACTGTAAAAGTAATATTTTCTTTGAAAGATAATAAATTTAACCATTTCATAATATTAATATTACTGTTATTAATGCATATCTTTATACATTTCTTGGGATATTGAATTTAAAAATTATTATATAAAGGCTCGCATTAAAAGACTGCCTTATTGTTCTAACTGGACTAGTTATGGTGGCGAATACGCTCTCATATCTTCATGTATCACAGTGAACCAAGCGCCCCCCCAAATTTGAAGATATATTGGTAGATTATATAGTGTCGGAATGGTGATAATTTTGAAAAAAAAATCAGTTCTAACCCGTTGTTTTCGTAAAAGGATTTTTGGTAGATTATATAGTGTCGGGAATGGTGATAATTTTGAAAAAAAAATCAGTTCTAACCTGTTGTTTTCGTAAAAGGATTTTTGGTAGATTATATAGTGTCGGGAATGGTGATAATTTTGAAAAAAAAATCAATTCTAACCGTTGTTTTCGTAAAAGGATTTTACCATCAAGTTTCCCGGTTCAGAACCAAAAAATATAAAAAAAGAAGATATATAAGAGATTATACTATTACTCAATAATGACTGTCATTACTAAACAACTTATTTTGAAAATATTTGAAAATTTAGATAACCACGAAAATGCTATATTGGGTAAAGAATGTTTATTTAATATATTTAAATTTATTTTGATGGTTAGCGGCAGAGGATAAAACTTTGGAAAGAAATAAATCAACAAGAAAAGACAAGAAATGCGATCATCAACGAGTGAACAATGCGTTACCATCATCGTTTGAAACAAAAACATTGTTTCGGGGTGTATTTTGTTTTCCCTCAAATTGTCGCAGACGACATTGATATTAATTTTGTTGATAAAATCAAAATTATAATGCATTCAAACAATGCAACAACGTTTAAAATAGTAAGTAATAATGAAGAAAATATGAAGATGAAACAAAAACGATACAATGATGCTACTCATTATTAATGAAATATATATTTTATTCTAAAACTATAATGAATGGAAAATGGAAATATCCATTTGTACTGGAAAATACTAGAGATTTAAATTTTTCCATTTCACCCAATGAAGAAATAAAAGTGCCAATGATGAAAAGGGACTATACTACTATAAAACGTCATTGTCAATGAATTTTGGCGATTTTGACATGTAACGTTTATCGTTTTCCATATACGACCAATTGGGCGTCGTTATGTTGACCATTTTACCGAGTGAAAATTATAATCTACAGCTAAGGAATTAACCAATCATATTATACCCCAATATGGGTAATAATGTTATAGAAATTATAAATGAACTCAGGAGTAGACATCGTTACGATAAATATTGATATGCCAAAAAATTAAATTTGAACGTTCTTAAAACAAATTAAACGGCGCGTTAAATAAAATACCCGAATTAAGTTATTCATAAAAGATGGAGCGAATTACCACAAAAGTTTAAAAAGGATTATATTTGCGGCCAAAGCATGCGGTTTATTTATTTTGAATCGAAGGTGGAGATTGAAAATGACGAAACTGGAACGAAAGTTAAGGCTGTGGGGTTATGTTGTATGACGGATTCGTGTTGCGTTCAGGTTCAGAATAGCATTTATTTAGATAGACCCTTTGTATATTGTATATGCGATGAAATAAATAATAGAATGTTATATTTGGGCACAATTACAAAACCTGAATATGAATGAAAATATTTTTGGATAAAATCAAATTCTTTGGCAATACATTTTCCTAATATTGAGTTAATATTGTTTTAGTTAAAGGCTTTTGTGTACTTAATGTCAAAGAAGCATCATTTGACTTCCATGGTTGTATATGAATTTTTATTACGAATATTATATTCAAAATCAATATAACAATGTTTATCTTTGAATGAACAATTAATTTTATAGTGAGTTTTTAAAATTAATTTTGCTAATTTCGATACGCATGTAATACTCTTTTTGAAAAATGTATATAAAAAAATGTAAAGATTTGAATCATCACAATAAAAGAATTTTGATAATTCTGCTATAGTATTGCCGTCTCGAAAAATATGTTGTTTAATTAACTTTCCTATAGTTTGTCTATGAAGATGGCGATTTGAATTTGCCGTCACCTTTCGTTGAATCGAAAATTTACGACGTTGATGTTGACAACGATGTCTCTTAAACAAAGGAATGATATCTTCAGCAAAAAGGTTAATAATGTCGTATATACCTTCAATTGAATTATTAGTAGATGATAATAATATTGCTAGGGTATGATTAATTACATTTGTATCCAAGTTTATTCCCATGCCTTTAGTTATATTCCTAATATATTTTTTCATTTTCTTGATACATAACTGTTCAATAGCATCAATACCGATATATTTTGCCATAGATCTTTGTCTTTTTTTTTAATTAAAGGAAAGATTAATAAAATATATATATTATTTTATATTTATATAAAATAATATAAGTGTGGTATATATATATTATTATATATATAAATATAAAATATAATATATATATTATATGTATTTATTAATTTAATTAATTAATTCCATGTTTGTATGTTACCTGCCATTATATAAATGCGGGCATTTCTTATAGGGTGCCTTACTGTTCTAACCGGACCAGTCAGCGGTGGTGTCTCACATCTTCACCTTCATTGTATTGTGAATCTACAACAGACGACTCTAAATCATCATGTTGATACTAAAAATAGTGAAGGAAATTTGTAAAGATTGCAAATTGCACGAGGAAGTAGGAAAATTAACATATGTGCAGGAATCATGTGACAAGTGCGAAAGCGAACGAGGCGAAGAATACAATGAATTGTGCCAAAGGCTAGATGAACTCGACAACGATGAATACTTCGAAACAGTAGACGGGTCCTCCGAATTCGTTATAAAATTCGTGTATTGAACGAAAAAATATGTGATTACTTGAAAGAGGATGATTCACGTACTGAGGGGATGCTCGAAGGTTTTAATGAAGAATATAATGAAGCTGTTAAGAGGGTAAAGGAGTTATTTAATGAGTTTAAACAAAAGACAAAGGAACAAATTAACATTAGTCAGTTCCGGAATGGGATAGGATATGTGTTTGTTGGTATTGATGGTAATGAAGACCTTGTTGAAGCATTTGAAAAAATAAGTGTACATATACCTGAAAGGGCGCGTAAAAAATTCGAGGAAATTAGAAAAAAAATATATGATCTTTATGAAGAATACGATGACAACTGCTATCAATTTGTTATGCAGGAGACAGCGCAGTAAATAAAAAACGAGCAGTAATCTGCGTTTTCTTTTCCTATTATTAATATTAAGGATATATTTTTTTTATATATTATTAGTTTTAAAACCTAATTCTTTACCTTTCAAATAATAATAATGGAATAAGTATTCTTATCCGCGAAAACCATACCAATTTAAGTTAAAAGGATAACGCTTTAGCTTAAAAAAAAAAATTAACATTATTAAGTTAAAACGCTCAAAGATTTTACGTTTAAACTAAATCGTCATTTTAGTCGCCCGTTAGACCTAAAAGGCCATTTTCTTATTAGTTACAACATATATATATATATAATATATATCTATATATATATATATATATATATATATATATATATATATATATCTATATCTATATCTATATCTATATATATATATATATATATATATATATATATATATATATATATATATATATATATATATATATATATATACATATATATATACATATCTATATATAGTTTCAAAATCAAAACAAAAAAATATTTTGTTTGGTAGCAATGGCCTTATAGCAGCTAGGCACTGAGGTGACATTCTCTCTCTCTCTCTCTCTATCTCTATCACACACACACACACACACACACACACACACAATTACTAAGGTAACTAAATAAGACTTATGAAATACAAAAATACATTTACTTAAGAATAAAAAGATTAACTAAATAAATCAAATTGTCAAAGGAACAAATGTTTAACTGAATAAGTCAAAATTCAAAATCCAAATAACTCAAATAACCCTGGGGATCGAACCAAACCCGTCCACCTCTTTCTCTACAATAATTAACATTAGTTTAGTCATAAAATAGGCAACTAGGAAAGTCATAACACAGTCTTGTAAGTAAGACCACTCCATAAGGGAAACTCCACATTTCCCGGTTTTCCAGGGTACCAAACCTGGTAGACTTGCCTTAAGGCCCAGAGGCCAGATAAGTTCCCATCACCAGAAACATCTGGGATATGCAAAAGAAAGAAAGCCCACATAAATAAATTGTAAACAAAAAGTCATATGGAAAAGGACATCTCTGAAACAAAGGTTTAAAATATAAAAAGACAAAGCCACACCTGGGCTTAAAAGTACACTTACCCATTCAACCGAAAGCACACGCACTAAAACAATCAAGACATAGGGGCTGCTTCCAAGAGCCCAGTTATCTTACTCTCCCATTATGTAGGGGAAACAGCTCGTACGTATGCAAGCACGAACTTACTCACAAGACACTCCCAAATATATGACGTCATTGATTCATCACAAGTTCATTGCACTACAGTAAAGCGTGACGTCATAAAAGCTCATTATCACGGCCATAAAATCTACTCAAAACCAGATTCTTACTTCCACTTATGACCGGACACAGGACGTGGTCGGTTCTGCTTAGGCAGCGACTTCCACTTGGGCGCTACTCAAGGTGATTGCGTCAGCATTTTCGGAGCTAATGCTGAATCTGTCCTTTTAAGATCTCCCCTGTTTCCACGGAGTCAAAATGATGACATCCACGTTTCAAATAATGTCATTCTTCATCATATCTGCTTATCAACCATCAGTTAAAAAGAAAAAATTCAAAAATGTAACACACACACACACACACACACACACACACACACACACATATATATATATATATATATATATAATATATATATATATATATATATATATATATATATATATATATATATATATTCTTACAAATCGACACATAACGTATGCTGCCTAATTCTTTAGATAAATAATAAACAAGGAAACTGAAACCAATTACTCCGCTATAAAGTCTCGAAGATACTTCAAAGCGTGCATTATCTTGAAAGAAAAAGTTTTCTGTTACATAATGATAATAATAAAATCCCGTCAAGAACTGTAATGAGTGAACTCCCCCAAAAAACGATTGTTTACCTACAGACCCTTTATTTAACATTTCATATTTTTTACATGAAAACTCTTACTTAAACCTTAAACACTAGGCTCGATTTTCTTTAATGCCAATAATATATTATTCTTATGACCAATACACTTTTCTTTTGACGCGTTTTCAATTGCTACGGAAATCTTTCAGGATGATGTTGCAAACCCTGCGTTCTCCTCCACCCTGACAGAAATATACCACAGTTGACTGACTACTAGGTTCATCATTCATTGCCCAGGCAATGAAAAGAGATCCATTGGGATTCGAAGGGTTGTGGGGGAACCTTCACACACACGATTTTGTTTCCAAACTTAACCATCGCGAAGTTGATTTTTCGTCTAAAGTATCATGATTACCGCTTACACTTCTCATGCATTTTTCATGATTTTGCACATGAAGGTCCACCATCGTTTCCTCATTATTTAAATGCAAGGATTATGAACTTCTGCTGTTTTCAAGGTCACAAGGTCAACAAATTGACATCATCTTAGAAACTCAAATAAGATATCTGTGATATTATATTAATTGTAGCTCTAATATGATTATTGTCTTATTAACCATCACTTCCCGGTAATGTGGCCGGAAAGCCTCGGATGACTCGGGTCGCTTTTCTATCTTTTTTTTTTTACGGAAAAACTCATATTGTTATTACATATTAAACAATAACCTTGTCATATTTATGAGGTTAATGAATTTCTATGATTGATTGATGCACACTGATCTGACGTCTACACTCAAATTAAAATGGTTGATTTGGCCCAGGTCATAATTTTAATTTATTAACATCAGAATCTCACGTGAGAAAATCGTAACAGTCTCACGGATGACGAGGCATGCTAATAATCACACTACAATGATCAAAGGACAAATGCTTAAATATATAGTCTTAATTTCCATTATATCTCCGCTACCAAAAATAATTCAGTCTTCATGGTTAGATCACAAAATCCGAGTTCAATCCAAGTTAACATTCTGTCGCTTTCGCAGCATGAAATGGAAAAGGTGAAAAAATGATTGGGGGAACTCGTGGATTACCAGCGCCAGAGGAGAGCTGCTGCTGCTGATGCTGGTCTGGTGAATTTTCATCAGATGTGATGAAACCTAGATACCCATCACCAAATTGATGACATGTGGGCCTCGATTTTCCTGTTTTGGTTTTTGTTCAGTTTTTAGCTCAATATATTATATTAGTTAGGGTTAATGGTTTCTTATTTGTGTGATACCCATTTAACATTTGTTCAAACATCCAACTATTAAGGTTTGTTCTAATGAAATCAAATTAAAGGAAACCCACGAATACATGGTAGAAAAAAAAGGATAACAGAACGAAGACCAGGTCATGTCGGACAACGATAAAGCCTTGTCTCGACTCCCAGTGGAAGGAAACTTCCCGGTGTTCCGGATAATGAAGGGCGTCCAAGTGTCTGGAGTTTGGCGCGAAGGAAGAAGTTAGTAAATAATTAGCTCTTCCGCGAAAGTCCACACAAGAGACCTGACGCATCTGGGAGAAGAACACAAACATAAAGATTTATTCAACGTAAAAGTTACATACAAGGAAAAGCGACCCAATTCAGTGGAGGGTTTGCAACCCACTCATGCCAGGGAAACAGAAAACCTCTCAATTGGTTGTGGTTAAGAGGAATATGAATAATCGTTTTCTTTTCTGAAAATGGACGAGTTTAGCCTTTGATGCATAAGCATCCTGTATAAGTGAGAGAATGGGTTTATAGAGAGAATTTTTAAGTATAGCTGGTAACTTGAAACTGAGAAAAGGAAAGTATATTCAGAATATAAACTCATTTTCCAGAGGACAATTTCTTCCTTACATATCTACTTAATGTAGTCCCCTGTTTACTAACTGCAGAATCTTCCAGCAAAATGCCTCTGTAAATCTAACCTTCCATCATTTCCAACTCATTTGCAAGAATTTTCGTATTTTTATGTAAGATTTTCTTGTGAATTCGCAGGAAAATTTCTTTTGGAACGATTAACTCAACATAAGCAGGCATGGATTGGCACTCATCCCAAATTTTATATAAGAGCAGCTGTCGATACAAATGTCAGATCGTAGAATCTTCACTGATAAAACAACAAGATTATAGGATCAACCATTCCAATGGAGCCTGGGACTCTGACCATATAGACAATATCTTCCTTAAGGCAACGGTGAAACGGATTAAGACAACTGGCAGAACCAACATCGGCATAGCAGTGACCCCAGGCATCACCTAAGGGCATATCTCCCACTATATATTTCGCAAATGTAACCCACTTTGTCATTCACTATTTGATAAGGGTGGGAGTCAGTCCACTAAAATATAGTCTTTAGCTATAAACTAGAGTGTTTTAATGGGCCTTTTATTCTTAAGATGTATCCTGTTTTAACAAAAGAATTTATTTATTTACACACACACAGACACACGCACACACACACACACACACACACACACACATATATATATATATATATATATATATATATATATATATATATATATATATATATATGAATAACTTGATCACAAAGTATAAAATTAAAACATGATACTATGTATAAATAAAGGTTTTTGCCACGAAGGAAAATTGAAAAGCGAGATAGCCGAGAACTTTCGGTCTAGCACGACCCTTTACTAAGTAAAGGGTCGTGCTAGACCAAAAGTTTTTGGCTATCTCGATTTTCAATTTTCATTCGTGGCAAAAACCTTTATTTACACACACACACATACACACACTATATATATGTATATATATATATATATATATATATATATATATATATAATATATATATATATTGTTACGAAGTGCCAAGTATCTGGTTACTACACTTCCCATTCATTTAATGTTACCTTACAAAAGCCAGACACCTGAACCCTCATAACACGTATTAAACGACTGAATACTCTAAAGGCAACATTGATCCCTTAACACTTACCAGTATTGCAGAAAATCAGACTAAGTTCATCAAAACAGGTGTGAGGTAATCTTGTAAGTAATTGAATTAATCAAAGGGCATCACTCCATCAACAACTTTAAAAGTTTAAGTATTTCCCTGATTTCAGAAGTCTAAGTACTTCCCTGGTTCTAAGACACTTCAAGTAAATTGAAGGAAAGCAAATCAATTACCACTCTATGTTTCTACCTAACATAAATATAATCAAAATTAAATGCAAATATACTGGTTAGAAATAAAAACACTTATAAAAATTTTAAATACAAAAATTTGTTATTAAATTCAAAATTTATAAGTGAAATTCACAATATCAGGGAAAATTACTGTTACTTGAAAACAAAGTAAAGTGTAATTAATTCTTGAATCAAATTAAGTAAAATTAAATCAAAATTAACTTATCACAAAATTCAAGAAAATTAATTCAATTGAAATTCAAAAGTGTTAGGCAATAATTGAAAATTTGAAATCAATTCACAAGTACTAAACAACAACAAAACTTGAAAAGAATTCTAAGTAAATGCAAATCAATTCACAAGTGTTAAATTTAATTAAATGGGCAATGATTAAGCAATGAAAACAACTAAGTCAATTAAATTGTGAATGGAAATGAAAATATAAAATAAAAAGGCACACTTCAATAAGAAAATGAACAAGTGCACAAACAGTGGAACAAACACAAAACACAAAAATATTCAATGTGTAAAAGTGTAAATCTTTTCACTCAAAACATTGTAACCATCAGTTTTTACCAAACCTTCATAACCACCTGTTGTTAGTTAACCAAACCATCATAACCATTAAATATTAGTTATTAGTTAATCACTGTTCCTAACAATTATTAGCTATTAGTTATTACCTAACCGTTATTAGTTATTAGTTGCAACTAATAAAAATATAACACACTTTACCTTTTTGGTATACCAACTTCTATCTTTGCTGCAGTCTTGTTTTATGCACTTTCACAAAAATCAGGCGCCGTTACGAAACAATGTTTGTTCAGATTCCACAAAAGAAACTAAATAACACTAAATAAACTACAAGAAATATCAAATATGAAATTCTAAGTTACGAGTGACCAGTTTACGTTACGTTAATATAATCTCAAGGATGTCGCGGGAGAGAGAGAGAGAGAGAGGGGGGGATCTAACCCCCTCGAGGTTCTATGATATAATGAAATCTCTTCCTTGCGGAAACTGGACTGGAGATATGATACAAAACATTCTTGGCACAAATGCTTCGGAAATCTGACGCAACTTCACATAAAAAATGTGCAATCTCCACGTGGCATTGATCAAAGACATACGTGTACGAGTCCAGTCTGTTAAAAAAAAAAAGACGTACTCTACTCGATCGAAACGGAGGCTGAGCGACAATTAAGATTGACATGTTTTGATAACAACGCAAAGATTCGAGCTCACTATCAAATGCGTTGACAGAATTAGGAAAGCAAACGGATCTCGCAGACCCTCTAATCTTAAAGTGTTGACATAAAAGTTAAACATTCGTAGTTTCGAACAGACAAAGAAATTCTCTCTCTTTTTACATGCTACGTTATTTATTCTTTTACAATATGTAATGCGAAATCTGAACACACATTTTAAAACATCCTATTCTAAGCTATCTAGGAATCTGAAAAAATGTTGCAAAATTCTACATGACATTTCAAAGAGGGGAAATATGTATTTTGAAAGTAGCAATATACTAATTAATACATCTATATATATATTATAATATATATATATAATATATTATATATATATATATTTATATATTATGATACGTAATATATATATATATATATGATATTACACGCACACATACATATATATACACGTATACAAATATTTATTTATATGTATATACTATATCATATGATGTTCACCAAGGAGTTTCATCTAGAGCATAGCTGGATTATACAACTGATCTTTTTTGGAATGGATTCCATATTCATCTAAAATCATACTAGAAGTTCTATTTCGAAAAGGAAATAATTACTTCCTGACTAAATCCTCTTCAAGGGAATGGGAGGCTTTCATCATCTCCATCATTTCAGCAAGTTATTAAAGTTCCTCTTAGATGCGTCGATATAACTGTCGTTATCAATATCGCATTTGGTAAACCTGATATATTTATTAATAATAAACCTCGCAAAGGGCACTTTTACTCTCTTCCAAAATAAGATTTTACTATTTCTATCGATAAATATTTCTTATTTAGTGACATAACTAAAATTATTTGATTTCGCAGTAGTTTTTCTGGCAAGTGTAAGAGCTTGTTATAGTTTGCATGAATCTTTCTTGGAAGGAGCTCAGAGGCTCAAGCTTTCAAGTGTTATCCAAGTAATTGAATTGTAGTCGGCGACAGGTAATGCTAATCCGATTGTAGAGATTGTGTCATCGGGCTTAGGAACATGAGGCTGTTATTACAGCTTATGAATTGCCAAGACAGAATACCAGTTAGCTTGACGAAATATCTGTCTCCCTCTGGATTCGTTCGATTTCATGTATGTTCCAGCCCTATTTCTTCATCAGTTAAGGAATAAGCTGTTGTTCTTTCTTAATGCAGTATTTTTTTCTATTTATCTGTCAGCTTCGATCTGAGCATATTTAAAGGATATTTATCAAGGTACAAGGCTTTTTATTATCTACTACAAAATTCCATAGTCCGGTGCTTATAGCAGAGACATAAGTAGTAACTAGTACTTTCTTTTTCAGACCGACGACTTGCTTTGGCCTGCCAGAGGGTTTTGCTTTCCAAACCATTATAATTACTTATGTAGTAATTTATCTAAAAAGGCAATACAAAACGTCGTGCCTTCTTAATTGCAAACAGATGGGCATAAACACAAACTTAACGCCATTCAAAATTGGCTTCGAAGAACATCCCTGCGAGAAGAACTGCAACAGGAACAAGCTCTAGTTCCAGATTGTA
The DNA here is from genome assembly GCF_015104395.2 of Macrobrachium nipponense. Taxonomy (NCBI): domain Eukaryota; kingdom Metazoa; phylum Arthropoda; class Malacostraca; order Decapoda; family Palaemonidae; genus Macrobrachium; species Macrobrachium nipponense. Next base: position 43,439,491 of record NC_087214.1, read on the forward strand.
TGGATCGGGTAGATACAGTCACCAAGTGCCACATGAATACTTTATTGAGTAACATTCAGCCTGTAAACAAGTTTCCAAATTAAAACAAACCTCCAAATTGTAAACAGACACTTAAAATGTAATCCTAATAAAATATGCAAAACAACACAGCAATATTCGTAAAATCAAATATAAAATGTAAGCAGTCCATTGTACCCAACACAGCAATAACACTAACTCCATTACAAATACAAACATACAGTATATCCCACTATAACATTGCCAAATTCATCATAAATATAAGTACATATGATTAATCAATACAGTAACTTACACCTTGGCGCTCCATATCAAACTCCCACACATGCTTAACCGGTGCAATGCTGGCCATACACCTCTGCCAGTACACTCTGGACGTATTACCTCTACAAATAAACAAAAACAGAAATCAGCCTACATTTGCACACCCGGCTAGGAGGCCAACCGACACCTGTCAACACACACACATATACAATTATAAATAATTATGATTACATCATACACTCCCCCCACCATAACTCAACAATTCACCACGCTCTTCAACAGGAAGTAAAACTATCAGTCTATGAGAGGACCGTTTAATTAAACATATCGGTTTGACCTTTGTACTGTGGACCTGGTTTATGCACTTTATACCTCAAGGTTACATCTCGTACATGACCATCACTTCCAGGTACAGCTACGGCAACTTCGGCCATTTTCCATGCACCCTTTACAATATTATTTTCCTGTATAAGTACAATATCACCTGGTCTCAAATTCCTACGCTGAGTATGCCATTTTTGCCTAACTAAAAGTGAAGAAAAATAATCTCGATGCCACCTCTTCCAAAAAGAATTTACAATCTTCTGCATAAACTGAAAACTTTGCCTTGGATTATTACTTTCATCCCATAATCCACTTGGGACTCTGATACCTGTATGACCTAAGAGCAAGTCATTAGGGCAAAGATAAATGCCCAAACTGGGATCAAACCCTGGTTTGAGACCAATTGGACGGCTATTCATTAAATTAGCAATCTCAAACATACAAGTCTGAAGCTCACTCCATGAAAGAATATTAGTACCAACAGACATCATAATACATCTCTTTACAGACTTTATCAGAGATTCGCTGCACCCATTCTCCCATGGAGCATCTGCAGACTTGTTGAATGTCCAACTCATTCCGAAAACACTACCAAACTCTAAAATTTGTGTCATATTCCAGTTCCTGGCCATAGTTCGCAATTCTTTGTTAGCTGCTACTAACTGTGTGCCTCCATCTGAATGCATACGCTTTGGAAATCCTCTTATGGAGACAAACCTACGTAATGTCATTAAAAAAATTCTCTGTATCATAACCCTCTGCTAAATCTAAGTACACAGCTCTACTCACCATACAATTAAAGATTATCCCATAAACCCTTTTTCTAGTGCGCCTCTTGACCGTGTCTTTCACAATAAATGGTCCAAACAAATCAATAGCTGTATTAAAAAAGGGTGGGGCGGGTTGAAGTCTCTCAGATGGACACTGTGACCCATTGCCATTGCTCTTCAGTCTTCTTAGCCAATTTACGCACAAATGACACACCGAGCCTTCACTGACTTTATAAGTTTCCTGGCTCCAGGCACCCAAAACTTAGATTGCAATTTGGCTAAGGTTACCTCTACACCAGCATGATCTATCTCATGGATGTGTTTAACATACAATCTTGTGAATGAATGCCTAACAGGTAACAATACAAATGTACTCCTGTTCCAATTATCCTTCAGCCATACTGAAATCCTTTGACCAAACACATATTAAACCTTCCTCATTCATCAGCTCCAAGTCTCTCATATCTCTTTTCCCAGTCACCAGCTATAGTCTTCTGGACCCACCCCACCCATATATCCTCTGCTACTTTCAGATCATCTGAGTGAGGAACTAAAAAGACACCTTTAAATGACCTCAACCTAACTGCCTTCAAAACTCTAGCAGTCACTCTTAAAAGCTTACTGTAACTACCATATTTATTTACATCAATTATAACAGTATTATCCCTATATAGATTATTTACAATTTTGACTGGAGCAATATCTGGTAGTTCGAGATCATTTGACTGACTGATGGGCCATTCACTAACAGGTAAACACATAAATGGGGGTCCATTCTGCCATAAAGAATCAGAATCTAAAAGCATAGGGTGTGTAGGTCTTGTAGTTAAGTCTGCTGGATTATTTCCTGAGGATGTCCAAAACCATTCAACAGATTTTGATTTAGTTTGAATTTCTGCTACTCTAGTAGCGACAAAAATATTAAAACTGCTTGACTTATTACAAATTTGTGCTCTGATAATAGATGAATCAATAATATGTATGACTGACTCAAGTTCAATGTCTATTTCCTTCTCAATCACAGTCCTCAACCGGCAGGCCAACACAGCCCCACACAACTCTAACCGTGGGATGGTGAGCTGTCGAGTAGGAGCAATCCTATTCTTTGCCATCAAGAGTTTACTTACAAAGGGTCCTTCCCTCACTTTCCACCTCAAGTACGCACAGGCTCCATAAGCTAACTTACTTGCATCTGCAAAAATGACTAAATCAGGCTTACCAACGGCGTCTTTAGGCTTCACACATCTATGGAACGTCAAAGTTTCTAACTCATACATTTCTTTAAATAACTTTCTTTTTCCATCTTTCATACATATACTGTGGCATTGCTTCATCCCAATCTAATCTTCGCTCCTTTTCACTGATGGTGGTTAGTAAATCGCGCATAAGCAACTTTGCTTTCAAGGTGAATGGCACAATGAACCCAAGGGGATCATATACCGAAGTAGTTTGACTGAGTACCATCCTTCGATTTAACGTATTTGGGAGTTTCTCATCGATTTCTGATTTCTTTATGGGTGGCTCCATTCGAATATTTTTTACTTTCTTAGAGAAACAATTTATCTTTATCACATAGAAAAACAGGTCCTCCTTAGGATTCCAGTTCAACCCCAGTACCTTTTCCTTATCAGTTTTCAAGATGTTAAGAAAATTATCTTCTGGACTCTCACCTGACATAACCAGTGCTTGATCTGAAATCCTCCCCGAGATAATATTGCATTAGCTTTCTACAATACTTCTCTTAGCCCTTTCAACCGTCGATACACTTGACAGTATATCATCAACATACGAGTTGCGATTGATCAACTCTGCAGTTAGGGGAAAGGATTCATCCATCTCGGTGGTTTTATGTAAGGCCATCATTGCTATTATGCCACTAGGTCTATCACCAAAGGTCACACTAGTAAGCACATAGTGATCTGGCTCTCTGTCAGTTTCTAAGTCCCGCCACAAAAACCTATGAGTATGTTGATCAAGTTCTGAAATTCGTACAGAGTTGTACATTTTCTTAAATATCTGCTACGAAGGCCACAGCATGTTGCCTAAAACGTATCAGTATAGCAATCATGTTGTTTAGCACATCAGGGCCCTTTGCAAAAGTTAATCATTGAGTACGTGACCAAGATAAGAGGAAGAAGAGTTGAACACAATTCTCAAAGGGGTAGAAACTGAGTCTGGCTTGTGGACTTCATGGTGGGGCAAGTAGTGAACGGGACCATTATAATTACTTATCTCATCTATGTTCAATTTTCTAGCAACTTCCCTATGAACCATATCTAAAATCTGATCATTATATTTTTTAGAGTAATCGCTCCCGAGCTTTATTAACCTTCGTTCAGTAGATTTTAGTCTTCCATATGCAAGGGAAACATTATTAGGGAGTTTGTTAGGATCCTTAATCCATGGATAGCTTGCAATCCAATACCCATTTATTGAATCATAATTAAGTCCTTCTTCTATCTGTTTTTAATTCCATTTCCTCCTTCAAGCTATGTTCCCCACTCAATGAACACTTCCCACATTTACAACCACTACATTTAGGTATACATGAAGTTCCAAAATTTTCAACTGAAAAAAAATCTTCTAACTGTTTTGAGAGGTTCTCACTGTATCGTGGTATGATGTCATTAGTACCCATATTCTTATTCATAACTGGATATGAACCTCTTACACACATTCCAAAATTGTTTTGCATTAGCTGTAAGGTATCAATGGTTCTAACCACTTGAGGTATCATGCTACTGTGATCCACGCCAATTAACAAATCTACCTTGCTGTTGGCCGACAAATTTTCCACTCCTCTACACCAAATAATTTAGCTATCAATGTGGTGTCAAATTCTGCAATGTCAGATGTAATTTGCATTGATACCACAAGCTTCAATAGTCCATTCAGTACCAGTCAAATCAGTAATTGGCACATTATAAACTTTACTGTCAAACAGCTCAGTGCTATTTCCAACTTTAGTTACAGTGAGACTTACATCTTTACCTCTCAAACCCAACTTGTTTGCCATCCGATGCGTAATCATGGTTAAATTTGAACCTGGATCCCACAATGTTGCCACCTTTTGCCCTTTACTCTGCATATGTCCAATCATCAACAATACTCCCTCCCTCGACAATAAGTTATTTGATCCCTGTACTCGACTGGTGAAATAATTTTGTACAAACAAAGAATGGAGAATAGGGTGGTGACGTCTGCCACATACTTCATTATTTTGATCTTTAATATGACATAACTCTCTGTTCAAACAGTCACTACTGACATGTCCCTTTCGTAAGCAGATGAAGCATACTCTATTGCTTTTTAACAGCTCATATTTAGATTTATTATCCAAGTGCTGAAACCCTGAACAATCCAAAATGCTATGGGAAGCTGTACCATGAAACCAACAGTTCTTATTAATGTTAGGTGACATGTTAGGTCTACTCCTAGCTTGATTTGATAAGTTTGAAGCAATTTGGTTCATGTTACAATACATTCATTTAATTGTTGTTGTTGCGACTCTTGGTTTTCTCTTAACTGCTTAATTGCTTCATTCAATTATCTGTATAACAGTGATCCTCATGAGTCGCACTGTGCACTGCTGCCCTATCAGTGGTTGTACTTGACCTCACTCCTTCCTGCACATACTCTATTACCTTCCTTTCTTTTTCTAAAAATGCTAATAATTTTTCCAAATTCCTTCTCACTTTGGGACTCACTAGCTTTTAAAACCCATTCCCTTTTCAATGTTGGGGGTAAGAGCTTTTCTACTAAGCTAATTACAGTAGTGTTATTCATTTCTGATTTAAGATCTAGCTTACACATATCAAGCCATCCCCTCTCCACAGTATTCACCAATTCCACAAGTTTTTTGTTGTTGCCTTCTGGCACAGGCTTAAGGGCTCTTATCTCACACAAAACAGAGTCCACCACTTTTGTTACATTTCCAAATTTTTCATCAAGTCTGGCCATCATCTTATGGAAATCATCATCAACCCCAAGTACCACTTTCAAGGCCTCGCCTAACAAACACTGCTTAAGGACATATGGATCCTCCCCATAGTTCTTAATCATTAATCTGTCAAAGTCCTTTCTAAAGGATGGGTACAGTCTTATTTGTCCGTCAAATCTAGGAGGTTCAAGCTTCTTAACTATAAACTTTGTGTTGTCTGTTTTTTGCTTACCCTTTTCACTGTCTATTTTCGCAAGTATTTGAGAATGTGCCTTACATTTCAACCTATACACTTCAATTATATAATCCTCAGCCGATTCTAATAGGCTAACATAATTCTCATGAGACTCATCAATGCACGAAAATAAAATCATCATTAGCCTTTTCTAACCTCTTATAGGCGTCACAGACCTCATCAAATGCAGGCTTCAAAATCTCTGTCGAGTCGTCTTGCTTCACACTCTCGTCGAACAGTTTCAGGGTTCGGTTGAATTTCCTCCTCTCCGATGTACGCACTGTCTTGGCTCGATCCATCTTGACTAGCAGGGATGTGTAGAATGTCCAATCAAAGTTCCCTCAACCATGGGTAGCAGGTGCTGAATTGTATGGATCGGGTAGATACAGTCACCAAGTGCCACATGAATACTTTATTGAGTAACATTCAGCCTGTAAACAAGTTTCCAAATTAAAACAAACCTCCAAATTGTAAACAGACACTTAAAATGTAATCCTAATAAAATATGCAAAACAACACAGCAATATTCGTAAAATCAAATATAAAATGTAAGCAGTCCATTGTACCCAACACAGCAATAACACTAACTCCATTACAAATACAAACATACAGTATATCCCACTATAACATTGCCAAATTCATCATAAATATAAGTACATATGATTAATCAATACAGTAACTTACACCTTGGCGCTCCATATCAAACTCCCACACATGCTTAACCGGTGCAATGCTGGCCATACACCTCTGCCAGTACACTCTGGACGTATTACCTCTACAAATAAACAAAAACAGAAATCAGCCTACATTTGCACACCCGGCTAGGAGGCCAACCGACACCTGTCAACACACACACATATACAATTATAAATAATTATGATTACATCATACACAGATTCAGACTTGAACAACGAGTTTTTGTCCACTAGCAGCCAAAGTTCAAAGTGAAAATGCAGTGAAACGAGAAAACAGTGCTCACCCAGAGGTGGAGGAAACAAACTGCTTTCGATGCAGGATAACTGGAAGAACTGGAACGCATAGGCACAATACCTCAGCCTGTAAAGGAGAGAATAATCAGCAGTAGGGCTGATGTTATCTTCTTTCGTTGAGGAAGAGAGAACACGTCAAAAATGGGTTACCCTGCAAAAAATTTTATATTTATTTTTTTTCAAGAGCAGCAAAAGTTACGTTGCTCAGCTCCTCCAACAGAGATGCTCACTCTCCGTTGATCCTGCAGACAAGATTCATGGGTGGATACTTTTTTTGCAGGGGAATAAACCTGCCCGTTACAGCAGCTGATGAGCAAGATGAAATTTTGGCTTCTTCGTCGGTTGCTTATCCAGTTGAAGCTGTCCGAACGCTTCTCTGTTGTCAAAATATGACCTCCGAGGAAGTCAGATGTTTAGTCTCAGAAATACGGACTTCAGACTAGGATGTAATTACCTCACCGTATTTCACCTCATTGAAAAAAAAAAGAGTACTGCTTAAGTGTAAGGATTTTACAGTTTCGATATCTCTCACATTCTTATTAAAGCTTCTTACTGTAGAATCTTAAAAATCGATACAAACATTTTCTTTTCATATAATTGGTTATATTGGTTGTTAATACCGTTATATTTTATAAGACAATATTAAGAAATCAGAATTATCTCTGAAGAAGAAATTAAAATTTACTGTGATTTAAAACGCGCAAATAAAAGAACAGGAACTGAATGAATTTACCCAAGTCTTGTTATGCGAACATGTGGAAAGCGATGTGAAATGTAAGGGTATGTTACTTTCTACCTAACACTGTGGCCTTATCACACTCTGACCTCCCATGGTCTCAGTAATGCTATCCTAAAGCTGAAGCTTATCCTATATTGTAGCACACTGAAGGATGGAAATCATCGTATAATAAAAAGTCAAAATGACGGGATGAAGGAAGCTTTAAATTGTAATACATGACATTTGAATAATTTGACGTCAGTAATGTCCATGAAACTTCAAAGGGAAGCATTTGAAGGCAGCAGTCTATATGCCCATGCCCACGACGAAGATGGAGAACTTATTGTAGTGTTCAAAACCTCAGATCAGAGAGGTGGTGTGGAAAACAAGTCTCCACATGGTCAACTTCGCTAATTTTTCTGACTCTCTTACTGAAGGAAGAATGAATCCTATTTGTTTGTTCGGAAAGCTCCTTGCTTTCATCACTGACAACAAGTTTTTTTATGTACTCTTTTGTGATTTGTATGTGAACACCATAAATACTTTGTCTTTGAAAATATCGACAGGTTTTTGGGGACAATAAAGAACAAGACTAAAATCAGTGACGAATCTAGAAATTTTTAATTGGGAGCCACTTTGGATTATAATTCATATATATATATATATATATAGATATATATATATATATCTATAGTATATATATATATATATATATATATATATATATATATATAATCTATATTATAATATATCTATATATATATCTATCTATATATATATATATCTATATCTATATAACTATAGTATATATATATATATATATATATATATATATCTCTATATATCTATATCTTATATATATATAGACTATATATCATATATATATATTATAATAATAGTATATATATATATAATCTATATATATATCTATATATAGATATATATATATATCATAGATATATATATATATATAGATATATATTAATCTATATATATATATATATATATAGAATATCTATAATCATATATATATATATATATATATCTCTATATATATCTATATATATTATATATCGCTATATATATTTTTAGATATATCTATCTATATATCTTATTCTATAGATATATATATATATATATATATATCTATCTATATCGATATCTCTATCTAGATATATCTTATATCTATAATATATATATATATATAGATATTCTGTTTTTATCTATTATATCTATATCTCTATATTATATTATATTAATATATTCTCTAAGCTATCTATATATATCGCATATATATATATATATATGTGTGTGTGTGTGTGTGTGTGTGTGTGTGTGTTTGTGTTTATGCTTAAACAATCGCAGTAGATGCACCGTGACTTCATTAAATAAGCGAATACCACAGGAAAATGATAGAAAGAAATCCAAGCGCTTTCGTCTTTGCTAAGACATTGTCAAGGAACGAAGGAAATATAGATGGAAAGTTATTTGTCAAAAGGATAAAAATTAAAGAGCTAATCCAGGATTATCGGATATCACACGGTCACAAACCTAAACATAGATTTAACCCTGACAGAAACTACAACGTATCGTATAGTCCAAAACATGTAAAAACTGAATATATTAATTTTGTCGCTTATATTTATCTACAACTTTTTTTCATTATGAAGGCATCAAGTTTTAAAAAACCAAAACTTAAATTTAGAACATTCCCATTATTTGACTTGAAGAGACAAGATTCAATGATATTCCTTTTAACTGTGTCATTGCATGGGATTAAGGCTCTTGCTTGACTCCAGTTAATAGGATGATCTAAATCTCTCATATGTACGAATAATGCTTTCGATATTTGCCCAGTTCTCACAGAATATTGGTGCTGTTTGAGACGTTGTGAAAGAGATTTACCGGTTTGTCCGTCATAGACTTTATCACACATTTTGCAAGGAATTTCATATATGCAGCCTGGAAGATCTTTAGGAGAATGTTTTGTTACTAGACTCTTGACATTTATATTACTGAAAACAACATTTATGTTGAAAAGCTTTAAAATTCTAGGAATTTCTAAAAAAACTTTCATCATAGGGTAATTTTAAAATGTTATGCTTACTAAATTTATTATTGTGTGTGTGTGTGTGTGTGTTATGGGAGTCAAAATGACCCCATTTGAGTAAAAGGAGAGGACTCCTAACTGATAGCGTGACCTACCTTTGTTGATTCCCATCGCCTGCCTTCCCTGTACCGAGCTGAAAGTCAATCATTAAATATTAGGCGAATTCAAACTCTATACAAAAATATGGTCTTTATTTCCCAAAATAACTAACATGAAAAATGAATTAAAGGAATCCCAAAAGGTTATTAAAACAACATTACTCTTCTACATAATCATATTGGATAAAAGGAATTAAAGAATCTCAAAAATCATTAGCGCACCTTTACTTCCTTGCATAACCATATTGGACAGGACTATCCCCACTGTCAAACGACCCTATGAGTCCATATCAATAAAAGTCAGATAAAAGTCTAGAGAATTCGTTATTAGGTAGCAACAATTGAATCCATCCTGAAATAAAGAAACCACACTTATTATCAAACACTGAAATGCATCAACGAGTGAAATGGATAAATGTCCTATAAATCTTTTCTACGCTTCCCCATTCACAGCATCTAAAATCAATGGAATCTGTAAAAGTTTTCAGTCTTCCTTGCACTGTACCTCATCTCCGTGGTCTCTAAGCACCTCCAGTGGCCTGGTTTCTCACTCAATGTCTGTCTTATAATTCTCCCATTAATTACCACACTAGGGATTTTATTCCACTCATTTGCTCTAACAGACATAATCACTTACATGTTGCTAATGGACATACGAATGCATGTACGCTAATAGTACGTACGAATTTACGCACGTTAATGTCTTTTTTCTCATCCGATGTTCGTGCGTTTTGCATTCCACGTGGGCTCTCTTGACCTCTGACGTTACAGTCGTCATGTGAGCTTCCCGCTAATATTATGATGCGTAAGCTTGTCTCGTCTGTTCCAATTTTTGTAAGTTTTCTAAACAACTAACACTGTACTGCTTTTCGCATTCCATTCTTGTTCATGTCACACGTTATATATATATATATATATATATATATATATATATATATATATATATATATATATATATATATATATATATATATATATATACATAAAATTCACTTATCTCTTGGGTGCTTGGGAGAGGGAGCCACTGAAGGTTGTGCGAGCCTTGAGCATGACTGCAGCAAATTATGACAGTGCCTTAGGCCAAAATTTTAAGAAGGTACTATGGAAACCAACATCAAATGTTGGTCATATTGCATCGGCGATTAGCCAATATTTTTGTGCCTATGTTCCACTATGTGGACCATAAGAATTTCTGAAAAGAGTTAACTGTATTGATTGAGCAAATTAAGCATTTGAGTGGATCCTCATTAGATCAAGGTATTTTATTGAGATTAATAAATCAGAAATTGTGTCAGGGTAATGTATACCCAAAGATTGTAGAGTACTTGCGAAGATGTAATCACAATTTAGGTGCATTTTGATGCCTTAGACTTTTTAATAAGATATTTAGAACATGATGCATAGCAAAAGGGACAAGACATTTCACAATCTCCCCAGCCAGAAGTACTAGAATCTCATACAACTCACTATAACTGTATGAAACACAACACCGCTGCAGTGAAAAAGTACCAACTTGTGTTGTCACAGAAATTATTTAACTGTTTTGGTTCAGGTCATAACAGTAGCAATGTAGTAGTAAATGTAATAGTAAACTGTGTAATGGGTGGCATTACAGCCTCATGTAAAAATGGCAGTAGTAGCAAGTCCTGGTTGAGTCAGTTTCCTGCACAAAACCATTGCCCAAACCCTGAATCACCCATCAATTATGTAACCTCAAAACCAGTCAAAATGCCGAAGAAAACCTGTCCTCCAGTAAATTCAAATATAAATCAAGCAAGTAATTCGGAAGGAGGTTACAATAAATCATGCACGAATGATAAAGTTGTGCAGAATATGGCCTCTGCTGATCTGCCGGCCACATTGCTCCCCACTGTGGCAGCCATTTTGTATGCCCGTGATAAACTAGTCAAGATGATAATGTTTTTAGATACAGGAAGGCAATGTAGATTTATTTCAGGTTGGTTAGCTTACAAACTCAAATTGCCAGTCATTGAATAGTACCTCTCAATATCTGACCCTTTGGGTCACCAGCAATAAATGGGGAATTTGATGTTGTAGCATGCAAGATTCATATAGGCAAAAAGGTTGTCAGAGTTAAACTGGTCATACATGATAATGTAGATACATCTATTTGCACGTAAAGCATCTTTTGGAAGGCAAAGGGTGTAAGATGGATGATTCAGAAATCAAGGGAGATGTATTGCAACATGTTAATTTTCTGAGAGTTGCCAATTACTTCAACTTATTTGTTATTGGAATGGAAAAAATTATGAGATTAGTCTATTTGTCATCCATTGTGGGTTTTGCCTAATGGTCAGTTACCACAGTGGACATCCAGTGGAGGATGGACAATGAAGGTATAGTCCCCCATGAGCAATTCAAGATGTAAGAATACGAAGCAACGGAAAAAGTAAAGCAGAGCATCACAAAGACCAACCAGGGGTATAGAGTAAATTTGCCATTCTATGGGGCCAGAGAGCCCGAACAATGACTACAGCAATAGCATAGCCGAGGTTCAAAGTAGGGGGGAAATAAAAGCATTTTCATGTCTAATAGGGAGGGAGAGAATAATTTAATTCAGCAGGAACGTAACGTTGACCTAAAATTTGTAGTAACCAAGTGCACTCCTGCTGATGTACCGACAGGGGAATCCACATCAACAGAATTGAATAACAACCAGTTATGGCACAGAGCACCAACACTTCTGCACCAGACAAATCCTATTAAACCACTGTCACACGAAGATGAAGCACAGCCAGGCCAGGCTAACCCTCAAGTTGCAACCCTCTGAGAGTTGGGGGAAGAAGTGGCTTTGAGTACGCCAGCCAGACTATGGAAAATCATGGGGAGTGAAGTTGAATTAATTTTTCTATTTAACATAATGAGATGTGTGCTGAATTTCATATGCAGTAAAACAAATCCCTTTCTATATCTTGCATATCTAGAGCAAAGGCATCATCTGCCTACAGTTTGTGATCATTTGAAAGATGGGATCACGTTGCCCAGTCATATTCATAATTTTGTGAATCTGTTAAATTTACTTATGGTAGATTAAATACTTTATACAAGAAGTAGGTTAAATAATGTGTTATGAAGTAAGACTCAGTTGCTATTTTTACCCTCTAGGGGAATGTTAGTTCAGAATTATTTGCAGCATTTATATGTAACCCATAAGCATGGTGGGATAAGAACACTGAAAACTATTTTCTGACGTGAATGTTGGTCCTCAGATTGAGGGCTATTGCAAAAAGAGTGGTGGGCACCTGAAGAGCCTGCGTAGTAGCCTTCAAACCCCTTCTGAGCCGACCGCCACCTCCCCCACTCCCAATTGCTCCAATGAGAATATTACACCCACTTATCAATGTTCGCATAGACCACACTGGCCCTATTCAAGTGGGGTATATGCTGATCGCAACATGCAGGGCAGCCATGCAGTCTATCTTGACTTCTGTAGAAGACTCGACGCCGACACCTTCATCCTGTTATTTCAGAGGTTTGCAGCCATCCATGGGATGCCCTCGAGAGTGTAACACAACATCACCATGACATTTCGTGCAGCTAGTAGTTTCCTGATTGAGGTCCATGACAAGGACGTCACCAAGCACTTTCTTCGGGAACAGAGGATCCGCTGGGTTTTTCAGACTTTCGGATCTCCTTGGAGAGGGAGTTTTTTTGAGAGGCTGATTGGGGTGGTAAAGAGGACCCTCGAGACGACCCTGCACCAAATTATCTTCAGCAAAGAACAGCTTCGCACCTTAGTGAGGTAAGCAGAGACCATCATCAACAACAGACCACTGATGTATGCGGGTAACATGAGAGAGGACGACTACCTCACTCCTTCTAACTTGATCCAAGGCGATCTGGTACATTTGTAAGAATTACATTATATATAAACCAGTGACCTGGGGTCATGGCATTAGGAGGGTTCTACGTGACAAAGCAGACCTTAGATTACGCTATGCGTTGTCTGCAGTAGCCTGATCTAGCTCAAAGCTTTGTCAACATTTTTATGTTATGATAACTTTGCACAACAACTTCCATGGGAAGAGGTTGACCTGTTAACCTACGCCGGAAACTTGTAACTTCCGAGCCGGCGAACTACGTATGTGTTTTTTATATGAATTGCTGAGATAGCTAATGTTCCGCTATCGACGCGATGCTTTAGAATGGCAGTTCCACGCCAACAGTCAAACATATCGGTCGTCCGACCGAGCTGCATCTCCCAGTATGGAGTTACAGAATAAAGTTGTTAACTTGTTCAACTAGCCTGTTTGAATCATCTCCTCTAGACAAGAAAGAACCTCTCTACTAAGATATCCAAGGGAGATGAGAGGAACCAAACATTACTTACGGATAACAGCCGTAAGGAAAAAACAAAAAAGTCTATCGCCAAGCGATAAGACATTAGAAAATGGTGGCAGCTAATAAACGAAGAACATAATTAACATGACCCATATCAGCCGACCGAAGGTCTACAAGAACTAACTTCCACCTTCAACATCAAACGAAACAGAGGAAACGGGATCTTCAATCAACGCAACAGTTTATGAAGACGCAACTATGTCCTTCATCGAGAGGAATACAAGCATTTAACACTGACGTTTGAGCAACTGTTATCACTTAACTTCGAGTATCTACACCGGACGAGGGCGGCATCGAACATCAACGGAAAGAAGAAAACAAACACAGGGAACATCACCCGTTCACGAGCAAGGACGCAGAGTGGACAGCTATACGCAGTAGTGCAAGGACGGAGGATGTGACGTCATCCATCTTGGACTCTACCGCGCATCGTGCACCGAGAGAAGGCCGTGACGTCATCACGACTTCCGACGCGAGACGTGGACAGGAACTGTGACGTCATCCCATGTCAACAATCCTTCGCAATATAATCTGGAGCTAAGTACCATTTTTATCTATTCAGGTCTTTTCCTCAGTGAAGTGTTGTTCATCAAGAGTCGATCGTCCAGTATTCTGGGGGTGAGTTGTTCGCCATATTAATCTTCCTTCATTACAGAACCTATCTTCAACTACGAGGTCCTCGCCCGCAGATTAATTTTTTTCTTTTCTCGTTGTCATTAACCGTTTCTTGCAGGAATTCTCCGTATAATATTTTATCATATTATCTGTATTTTTGTATCTTTTGGGGGATTTTCCTATTATTATAACACACTTATACAGTACATTGCTTATGCGTTTACGTAGTGGTCGAGTGTACTCTTATAGATATTTTGATAGGATTGCAAGGAATAGAAGTGATAAGAAAAAGTGAAAGCCGAAATGGCAACCACTCCGGCTGGCAACCCCAACGTGGTGACTCTCGTTAGCGCGAGGTCAGCGATAGTCCCTTTTCAAGGTCGGGTCAATGGGTTCCTGCCTCAAAATGTTGAGGCATGGATCTCATCTGTAGACGCTCATTTAAATGCAAAAAGCATCACAGACCCAGCAGTACAATTACAGGAGGCCAAGAGCTTCGTTGACTTTGCTAAAGGCGACGCAAGTGCGTATCTAAGGGGGGTTTCTTTCCAAGAAGCGCTTACATGGGACGAGTTCAAAAATAGGTTACGTGCCGTGTATGGGGGTGAAGAGGCTTTAGATGTAGTATTGGCATTGAGAAATATCCTTAACCAAGCCTCCATGACTCAGCTCAATGTTGTCGAGCGGGCGGCGCTAATTGCCGACCGGCTAAATGAATATCAGGATAGTTTAAGTAACTCCGGGTGGGTTGCGGGTGCTAAAATCAAAGTGAAAGATTTTATCCGTTTGATCTACCTTACGTCTATCACTGTAATGTTCTGAAGCGTTAGTACGGTGTTTTGATAAAAAATTGCAGCCCGACAGTACGGAATTAGATGTGTATAAACAAATCAAAAAACACATGTCTAAATGTACCGACCTAGATCCTTCGCTCATTCAAGTTTTTGCAAAAAATGAGAACAAGCCACAACAAGTAAATGTGGTACATAATAATAATCAAGTTGCAGGGATGGTTTGTTATAACTGTAAACGACCAGGTCACATGATTTCAGACTGTCGGACGCGCTTTTGTTCAATACACAATAGTTCAACTCATTCATATAACCGTTGCTACTCGAGGAATCAACAGCCAAACGCTACAAACACGCAACCAGTTGCTAGTGCAAATAAAAAGAAGGGTCCTCAGTACTATAAGAAGAAACAACCAAACGGAAATTCTGCACAACAGCAGAAACAAACAAATCGTGCTTCAGGTACCTCTGTTCCTGGGCCGTCTAGCCAGAACTCGCAAGGGCAAGCGAATTTTCAGGGTGTGATAAACAAAACAAATACCACGTAGTTCACTCCAAGGGGGGAGAGGGCGATGTTGGGTCATCAATATCAACATCTTTTGTATCAAATAATCAGTTTAATCATTTATCAGATCATTGTGAGACAATTGATTTTCCTATGAAACACACGGCCGAATCAAAAAAATCTGTGCAGGTTCCCGTAGATTTGCAACAAATTCATGCAATTATTAGTCAAAACGAGTTGCGACCAACCTTACATGCAGTAAATTTGGACCATAAGTCATTCACTTTGTTCTTTGGTTCTGGTAGTCCACGTAATATAATGGATTTAAGGACTCATCATTTACTCTTTTCAAATTTCCCTATAGAAAAGTCCGGAATAAGGCTCTCAGGCATAGGGAATAATGAATTAAATGTTGTGGGCGTAACTCATGTACAGTACAAGGTCGGTAAGCGCACGTTAGCCGATACCTTTGTCGTTGTACAAACATTAATATGTATCCCGCAGTAATTATCGGATACCCGTCTATGGGCACTCAAAATATTAGCTTAGCACCTGCAAAACACGGCGTGTATATCAAAGGGAAATTCTATAGGTCTTCTAATACCCTAAAATCTGTTTTAGATAATAAAGAGACAGACAGAGTTGTCACTTACATTACGGAACCAATCACCTGTCTCATGAACCAAGAAATAATACAGGCAACCCAACAGAACTCTCGCTCACGAGCCGTAATATCAGCTTGCACGCAAACTCTCGAGCCTAACGTAACTTCAAATATATTAGTGCGTGTAAAAAGAACCTTGCCAGGATCTGAAACATTAATCCTTTCCGAAACTCTGAAAACACACGGATTATCCGTCACACAAGCCGTTTATACAGTCGGCTCACAACAGCAATGTAATATCGAAGTCTGTAATCATTTGAATACCACTTTAGTAATCCACAAAAATCAACATATCTTGGATGCCGAAGTTTATAAACATCGCATTCTTACCGTAGCTGAGATAAATCACGCTCAATCAGTCGCGGATGAAACCCTTTTGCAATCTATAAAGAACAAAATCAATAAAGATATTCAAGAAGAAGAAATTCAGCAGAAATTTTTGAATCTGTTAACTAAATATCATGATGTTTTTTCCACTACGGATGGAACCTTAGGAAAAACGGATGTCATAGAGCATCAAATCAGGCTCAAGGACAAACAGAAAGTAATCTATGTACCTTCGTACAGACTTCCTATGAAATTTCAGAATGAGATAACAGAGGAAGTAGGTAAAATGTTAAAGGAAGGCGTCATTAGGAAATCAAACAGCCCTTATAATTTTCCGTTAATAGTAGTACCGAAAAAAGATCGAACTTGGCGGATATGCGTAGATTTTCGTCGTTTAAACGAAGAAACAATCCCTGACAGATTCCCAGTACCATGTACCGATGATATCTTATCTTTACTAGGCCAGAATAAATATTTCACAAGCCTAGACTTACTAAAAGGATTTCATCAGATTCCGATGGAACAAGAAAGTATCCCATACACTGCCTTCAGCACAGCCAGGGGACATTATGAATTTTTGCGTATGCCTTTTGGTTTACGTTGTGCTCCTATAACTTTTACTCGTATGATAAACGTCGTGTTTGGAGACTTGTTGGGAGATATCCTACATGCCTACATGGATGACTTAGTAATCTTTTCCAACACATTAGAAGAGCATTTACGTAAATTGGAGTTAGTGTTACAAAGATTAAGGCAGCATAATTTAAGGGTAAAGATAAGTAAGTGTGAATTTTTTAAAACAGAACTAGTCTATCTAGGTTTCACGGTCTCTAGTGAAGGTCTTAAAGTCGTCCACGATAAGGTGTCGGCTATCCGTAACTTTCCGATACCTACTAACGTCAAGGGAATACAGCAATTTTTAGGATGCAGCGGTTACTATCGCCGCTTCATCCGCAACTACTCAATCATAGCCGCTCCCCTAACCGATCTTATAAAAAAGGGCGTAGATTTCGTATGGTCTGAAATTCATCAACAGGCGTTCGATAAATTGAAAGATGAACTGTGTAGTTCTCCTATCTTGAAATTTCCTGACTTCGGTAAGGAATTTTTCATAGCAACAGACGCCTCAGACCTAGGAGTAGGTGGGGTATTGCTTCAACAATATGATAGACAGTTTTTCCCTATAGCTTTTTATTCACGTAAACTGAGACCTTCCGAAAGTAAATATGCAGTAATAGACAAGGAAGGGCTCGCTATTGTTAATTCACTCGTGCACTTTAAATTCATAATCTACGGTTATCCCGTCAAGGTTCTCACTGATCATAAGCCCCTCAACCGACTTCTTTAAAGGCTTTAGTCACAGCCCAAGCGAACTCGGTGGCACATGATCATTCAGGACTTTGGCGCGAGGATCGGGTATTTACCTGGGAAAGCAAATATCATTGCTGACGCATTATCACGCAACCCCTCTTCATCTTGTACCGAGCCATTAGCTGAATTAATAGATATCTCAACCTCCATGCCCGTTGTTAAAACTATATCCGAACAGGAAGATCTGGGCTGGAGTGCTGAACTATTACAGACGGAACAAAGAAAAGATCCGCAAATAGAAAAAATCATCATTGCGTTAAACGGAAATCCGAAGGAAAAAGAATACCTAAAGTATAAGCAGCAGAATTATATCCTACAGGAAAATATCCTGTGTAGATCCGTGACGAGGAAAACCCGCAACACACCGCAGTTGAATAACAACCAGGTGGTGGTGCCTATCTCACTCATACCCACTGTCTTAAAGTGGTTGCATGAAAATCCACTGCATGGACACCCGGGTTATACCTTGATGTCACAGAAAGCCAAATCCTTATTTTATTGGCATACGATGCTTAGAGATATAAAAAAGCACATAGCAAATTGTCGCACTTGTCAAGAATACAAAGGGCACACGAAGACACCTGTCAGCCTAGGGGCTTACCCCGTGCCAAATCAACCCTTTGAAAGAGTACATTTAGATTTATTAACAGGATTTTACGAGTCAGACAGAGGAAATAAGCACCTCCTAGTAATTATAGACGCTTTGACTCGATATACAGAACTTATAGCGCTTAAAACAAAAACCGCGGTTGAGTGCGCTAGGAAGTTTTACGAGTGCTACATTTGTAAACATGGAATTCCACACATCATTATCTCAGACTCGGGCGGGGAGTTCAATAATCATTTCCTTAACTCCTTGTGCGAATTCCTTTGTATAAAGAAAATCAATACCATGATCTATCACCCAGAGTCTAATGGGCTAGTGGAAAGGGCAAATCGTAAGGTTTTAAACATTTTAAGGGTCACCTTAGGGGGGGCAGATCCCAACTGGGACATTGCCATACCTGCGGTACTAAGCACACTTAATCACTCGTATCACGTGTCTATTAAAATGACACCGCACGAGGCACTGTACGGTATCCCGGCCCGAACGCCTTTTCACATCTTAAAGCCTACAACTAATTTATCAAATCCTCTAAAGGATGTTATGGATGCAAGCATAAGTCGATATAATATAATTCGTAAGAATTTAGAAGAAGCACAGATAATGAAAAAAAATCATGATAAAATAGCTAAGCCAACTAGAACATATGCCGTGGGCGATCAGGTATACATACAAGTATACGTGCGTAAAGGTTTAAATTATAAACTGACACCTAAGTTTGAAGGCCCGTTTAACATTTTAGAAAATTTAACGGCCAATAGAGTTAGGGTTCAAAATGTAGCCAAACCCACTGATGTGAGAATAGTCCCATTGGCACATATCAGAATCTAAAGAAAGGTAGATGGAGTGAGGGAAAAAATGGTTGTATTTATGAAACTTGTATAATAATTTATATATATATATATCTATTAATCATATTGTATGTAAACCTATTCTTTTACGCGAGTTATTACATCTGTTTTACTCATTGCAGGTTTTCAAAAATGAATCTGTTATTGTTAGGAGTGATATTGTGTATTCAGACATCTTTGTTGTATGGAAAGAGTGCTAGGACTAAAGACATAGAATTTAATCATGGCTCGATTATCGAGAGAATCGATGATGTATTCATCGTGTCAAGTAATATTGTTATCGAGGTAGATATGCATGCTATTTTCTTACCTGAAGATGACGTCCTTAACTTAAAGAATGACCTGATGAGGTTTGGTATTTCCCTTAAGGAAATGCATGAACGTAATTTTCATGCTAACTCAGAGATTTCACTAGCTCAAACGCTAAGCGTCGCAGAAATGTTGTCTTATGACATACAAAATAAAACCGCCGAGGCAGAAGAACTCGCTCGTGACCTGCTGATGTGGTCTGTGCGGCACAATACTCTTGAACGCCGCAACCCGCTTATTCTAGCTGGACTAAACATCTTAGGATCAGTTGCGAATCTAGGCTTAGGAATCTCAAATCGCCTCAAGATAAATAATCAAAATAAAAGAATTGAGTTTTTGCAACACAAAACGGAACTGCCTTATCAGAACTTCGCAGCCAGTTATCTTCGATCAATCAAATAATGAATATCGTTAATGAACATTCAAATAATATCGATCAGGTCATGGAAGTTCAACATTTGCTGGCTACTTTAGCTTACTATAGTTCGAAAATAGATCATATCCATGTGAAAATATCACATTTTATTGAAAAGTCAAAAGATTACGTAGAAGCAATTACGTTAGCAACAAAGGGTGTGTTATCTCCTCACCTCATGCCTATTAAAGATCTGACGTTAACTTTAGAAAACGGACGGGAGAAGCTAGGTTATATTCCTTTATTGGATGCCCATAAAGTAGAATTCTATTATAGCCTAATATCAGTCAGCGTAGAAAATTATAGAATTATGATCACGATTCCTTTTGATTCTTCCGATGCTTGGCAATCATACAAAATAGCACCGTTTCCTACTTTTATGACGAATAACTCAAATCCAGTAATATCCAATTTAACAGGGCATGTACTGATTTCTTCTGATAAGAAATCATTTACAGTCATTAAAGACTTAGATAAACTCACTCACTGTTCAGAAGCCATGAATAATAAAATTTGTACAGCTGACTCTTTTGAATTCTATCCTATATCAACGGATTCATGTGAGTTAGACATAGTGCTAAACGGCTCTCTCTCTCATACAAGCGAAGGTTGTCTGGGGAAACTTTATCCCTTTTACGGTAATAAATTCAATTACAGGATGAATAATGGGTCCTGGATCCGTTATGATAAGGCCGGATTCGACGTCGTGTGTCCGGACACATCCACCGCCCATGCCCCTATCTTCGTAGCAGCCGATGGTTGTACGGGGACATCTACAAATTATACCGTCAGAGGGGTCAACACGATAATACGTGAGAAGGCGTATTTCGCGAACTACACGTGGGCTACAACAATCATCCCATCACTACCTCTCCCATACAACGCGCGAGTAGCTCATCGTCTGACGCAACTGGCTGAGATGACCCACGCGTCATCGACTTATGCAGGTGGAGAACATCTTCGCTACTACATTCTGCTAGCCGTGTTCAGCGTGACGGCCATATTGGTTATCGCCGTCAACATCTTTGCTTGGCGTAGGCTGAGGCGTAAACAGAAGGATCTCCAAGGGAACGTACTGGCCCGTCTGGATGACGTACCCGTTAAACTCAAGTCGTTTGCGTTTAGGGCCGCCTGAACCTGGCCACTTCAGTTCGTGCCTAGGGAATTGTCTGGAATTGTGTTGTGTGTGAAAAGCGGTCCGTATGCTGGCAAAAATGTAGGACAAGAAAGACTCACGCCTTTGCATTTGAACAGTTAAAGTATCTTCAGGGCGCCTAATAAATCATTATAGCCCAATATTATACATTAATATATTCCTAAAGGTATTTTTCGGGCACCTAATAAAATATCAGCCCTATATATTGAATTTCTGCAGAATTACATTGTTATACTATTATACAATTATATTTATCTATTATAAAGAGTGACAAGTACTCTTTAACAATTATCCATGATCATGCTATAATCATTATTAGTAACCATTATTCTTAATCAGGTTACATGTTATCATATTAATCATGTATACATGTTTTGATTTTTACCATTTTATTATTTTTGGGTACATAATCATTATTATTACCAAACATGGATCTATATTTTCCATGCATTTATCTTTGTTTATGAATATGTCAACAAGGGTATGTAACAGAATCTTTTTATGCATTTAATCACTTAGTATGTTACGAGCACGCTCCTATGAACAATGTTTAAAGTAATTTTTTTTTTTGTTATTCAAGGCTTGAATAGGTAGCAGACCGAGCCTAATGTAAGAATTACATTATATATAAACCAGTGACCTGGGGTCATGGCATTAGGAGGGTTCTACGTGACCAAAGCAGACCTTAGATTACGCTATGCGTTGTCTGCAGTAGCCTGATCTAGCTCAAAGCTTTGTCAACATTTTTATGTTATGATAACTTTGCACAACAACTTCCATGGGAAGAGGTTGACCTGTTAACCTACGCCGGAAACTTGTAACTTCCGAGCCGGCGAACTACGTATGTGTTTTTATATGAATTGCTGAGATAGCTAATGTTCCGCTATCGACGCGATGCTTTAGAATGGCAGTTCCACGCCAACAGTCAAACATATCGGTCGTCCGACCGAGCTGCATCTCCTAGTATGGAGTTACAGAATAAAGTTGTTAACTTGTTCAACTAGCCTGTTTGAATCATCTCCTCTAGACAAGAAAGAACCTCTCTACTAAGATATCCAAGGGAGATGAGAGGAACCAAACATTACTTACGGATAACAGCCGTAAGGAAAAACAAAAAGTCTATCGCCAAGCGATAAGACATTAGACATTTGTTGCCTTCTGCTTTACCACATGATGGTATGTATCAGACCCTAACCACCAAACAGCTGAGACATCAATATTTCTACCTCCCAGAGGCCCTCAAGCACTACAAACACCATTGGCAGCAAGGTTACCTGAGGTTGCTCCAAGAGTGGCATGACTTTCAGGTGAGACCAGCAACTGGCCTGTGAGTCAGAGATATTGTCTTGGTTAAGATAGAGCAGCGAAAATGCAGTCACTGACCTCTGGGTAGAATCCTTGAAGTCTATCCTGATGACCGAGGGCAAAGAAAGCCTGGGAGCCATTGAATGTATCGTGCCATTTGAGTGAATGCCCACGATGGAGAGGACGAAAGGGAAGCAGTAGACATAGGTTATGAGGATGGAGACTGGTCTGAAGACACAATGCAGAGTGAGTTGCGTGAAAACACAAGCAAAGTTTCTCGAGAATCTGATGAACTCAAGTGGGATGAAACAAAGCACGTAAACATTCGAGATGAACAATGTGCTAGAGAGAGTGTAAGACCAAAAAGAAGGGCAGCTTGTATGGTATTCAAAGTTTTCATGCATAAAACGTTGAGTATTTTGATGTGTAGTATGTGTAGTGGTTAATGAAGAGGTGAACTTTGGAAGAGTGGTGTCTCGAAGGGAATTGAAGGTTTAGTTTTTTTTTTTTTTTTTGTGATCTACATTGTCAATTTTATTGCATCTTGTGCATCCAACCCATGTGGATAGCAGACATATTTCTTGACACTGACTATTTCATGCTTTTGATGAAACTTGTGTATTTCATGGTTTTTATGAAATGTTGTGCACGTTATGCTTTTTATGAAACTTGTGTATTCCGTGCTTTTGATGAAACTGTCTGATTCATTTTTAATGCAACTCTGGATGTTTCATGTTTTATGAACCGTTGTATGTTTCATGACTTTTAATGTAATCATTTTTTTGAGTGATTAATATGTATCATTGTTGTCTGTTGTGCGAACAGATGAATGGATGGATATATATTTAGGGCAAAAGGCCAGGCACTAAAAAAATTTAATGTTATTAAAAATTTTTATACACTTTAAAAAAAGTTGATAGCAGAAATATCGGCTTCATCTCCAAAATATTCAAGAGGGATTTACCCTGAAAATATCTTGCTCTTTTGTTAGAATATCTGGGGCAAACCATTAGAATCTCGTCACAGTAAGCACACTCTGGAGGGTTGCTTCCTTTTAGAATAAACTGATGTGTTAAATGAGTGTGCCCAAACCTTAATCTAGTTAAAATAACCTCTGTTCATCTGTCCAGGTGGAATGCCGAAGGCCGCGGCAGAATGCTGTTTCTAATATTTCTATATTTTTTATTATTGGCAAGAAGAGAAGTCTGCCTTTCTTGCCATTTACTTAAAATGTAAGACCTGATAGGACCTTTTAGGTCTGTATGAGGCACTTTTCTGAAAGTTGTTTCTGATAAAATACTGGCAGCTTTGGCTTCCCTGTCTGCCATCTCGTTTCCGCGAATCCCCACGTGAGAAGTAACCCAACAGAAAAAAGCCACTCATGAACTTTTTGAATTAATGGATGAAAGTTATTAAATTTTTCAATAGCTTCTAAAGTTCTATTAGAATCTGAGTATATGACAAAATTAGTGTCACTTCTTTTGAAAACTAAATCTAGTGCAGAGACTACGGCTGTTAATTTAGCAGTAAATACTGATGCAGAGTCAGGTAATTTAGCTGTATATTCTGTATCACCAAGGATAACAGCACACCCAACACCACTATCTGACATTGAGCCATCTGTGCAGATCTTTGTATATTTAGCATGGGTAACATAGTGCTCTATGAATTTCCTGCTAATTTCTCCTTCGGTGCAGAGGAGTTACAGGATGTTCTACTTCCAGGACTTTCTGGGATTTAAGATGATCATCCCTAACATCCTCATTCAGTCGAGTCTGGAATGGTTTAGAAGCTCTTGTACCAGACAAACTTCGTGAATTTGTTTTCTTTAGTACGTCAAGAGAGGGATTTTTGGGAGCACTTTTCATTCTCTAGCCATATATTGCAACCCTAGCTCTTGCCTTCTTATATATGTATCGACAAATGTGCTTTCAACAGGCGAAGTTCTAAAACCCCCTGAGCAATATATATTCTCAACCCCATGTTGTGAACAGCATCCAATTCCTTTAGCTTGGTTTTACAAGCTAAGGAATAAATCTGACAGCCATAATCTAGCTTAGATCAACACAGTGAGTCATATAGCCTCAGAAGGGATTTCTCAGCAGTGCCCCAACTAAATCCAGAAACAACTTTTAGAATATCCAGGGATTGTTTAACATTAATCTTTAGGGCATTTATGTGGCTGCCCCATGTTAATTTGTGGTCAGTAGTTATCCCCAGAAATTTTACTTTTTTTTCATAAGGAATGATAGATTCTTTTAGATTAAGTGTTGGAACCTTTTCCACACGCCAGCACCTGGTAAATCTTACTACAACTGTTTTGGAGGAGGAGAATTTTGGCTGACCTCCATAGTTCTGATTATGATTCTGATAATCAGATTTTCTACTGTGATTCTCTGTAGCAGTAATCCTATTTGTCTTAGGGAGGCAAGACTGATCAGAACTCACCTATTTTTGCGCTGAAACTACTTTTGGAACCACCCTTCTTGGCGGAGAGATCTCTTCCAAAACAGTGAATCCATTTGAAGTTTTTTTTTAAGCTATCATTATTTGGGGATGCATTTCCTGTGCGCTTCTTGGTGGTTGTAATTGTAGCTTTGTTATAATTATTGTTGGTGGCTGTAACAATCGATGGCTCTGAACTAGCTGTATCTAATTGGTTTTGCTCTTTTGCCTTATTCTTGTTGGAAGTACTTTTGGAAAATCTTCCGGTGTTATTAGTTGATTTGGCTCATTTGTTTTTGGAGACGAATCCTCGACTATCATAGACTTTGGAGGATAAATTTTTTGTGCTTTTGGAAGTACAATATTTGTATTGGACTCCAAAGCACTTGCCAATGAAAGTTTCTGATCCTTTTGGAGATTTTGAATTTAATTTACTGTCAGAGGAATACCAAGTTTGTGATGCCTACTACCAGATGCAGTTATTAGTGGCCTTACATTGCTGGAATTTTTTTCATAAGTTTTATAACGAAGCATAGGTAGAGTTAGCAGCTTTGTTTGCCCTAATTACCACGTACTTTACTTCGTTAATCCTAATATGTTCATTATCAGCCACTGCCAATATTTTTTTCAATTCTATATCTTGGCCAAGCCCTAGAATTTGAAGAGTGATCACCGTTGCATTAAAAACAATATTGGGCTGCTTCACATTGATCAAAATTATCATGCTCTCAGAGCACACAGAACATCTGTTATTGTTTTCACAAGAGTTTTGAATGTGGCCATACTCAAAGTATTTGCGACACTGTTTTGGATTTCTTTTATATTTTTTAACCTGCATCCTCTAATAACCAGCAATGATGGTGATATCAGGTAGGTAATTGGAGGAGAAGGTTAAAAGGATAGCTGCATCCCCTCAGGGCAGGATTAAGGGGGGGACCAGGGGCCTGGGCCGCGGGCCACCCACTAAGAGGTGGCTTCCCACCAATAGAAACACTACATTTCAATTTAATAAGGTTAGTATTGTAATCGAGCACTTATATTACCCATACTAGCCAAATTGAAAATGTTGTTATTAAGTTTGACAAAAACATGATGCTCGTACATACGAATGTCACAAATGTTTGTGTCACTCAGTCTAGTTCACCATACTATAAGCAGAAAGAATCTCGGCAGAAGCGCCGCAGTGTGCGTCTTAACCCATTGGATTATGGACATGCAGAAGAAGTACAACTCAGCCCTTCTGAAAAATACATAACACAAACTTTCATGCCTGTCATTGATCAGTTTATCTCTTCTCTCGACCAACGTCTGGAAGTATACAAACAGATATCAAGTCAATTCAGTTTTTTTTAGACATCTGCGAAAGCTTTCTTCAGATGAACTTCACAGCAGAGCAACTCGTCAGTTCATATCCAGATGACTTGGATATTACATTTAAGGAGGAACTGTGCCAGTCTGTAACATTTGCTAATATATTCACAGATGAGGAGCCAACAGATATCAGCACTGAGCTTTTCCTGTATAGACTTATATTGGAGAAGGGTGTGCAGAACACCTTCCCAAACAAAGAGATAGCTGTACGGATATACATTGTTTTGATGGTGTCAAACTGCAGTGGGGAGTGCTCTTTCTCAAAGCTGAAATGAATTGAAAACAGATTACGGACATCCATGAAACAGAAACGTCTGGTAAATCTGACTATATAACTCCATAAGAAAGAATGAGGTATTATAATTATATGTATTAGTTACATTACTATTTTTATATAAATAATTGTAACTGTATATGTGTAAAAAAAAATATGGTAACAACAACTTATGCTTATTTTATTTTGTGTTTATGCATATTAATATTAGTATTACTGTATGTTGGCTACTATAGTGTGTTTACTTTTCTAAGATCCTTGTGGTGGGGGATCGTACAGATATCATACGGTGCCAATTTTCATGTTTTGGTAATCATATTAGCTTCATTGAGTCTATTGAAATAGTTTCCATTTCTTGAACTGTAGTTCTTTGTTTCCATCAGACATTTTGAATATATCTTATTTCGCATTTCTTCGTTAAAACCACAGTTTCATTGATGAAAATGAAAATATGGCATATTTTTTCCCCGGCGATGCCAAATCTGAGTTTAGGGGACCTATGATTTTTAAGAGGATTTAAAAGGTCATAGTCAATATCATTAAGGATACTCGCTCTCAATCACCCACTGTGATAAGTATGGACAGCCCAGCCCCAGTGACTCCCGCAAACGCCTTCACCCACCACCTGAGGCCAAGGAAATAGTCTATAATGTCCTGAAATACTTCATTTTATAAAAACAACATGAAGGTCCAGTAACTGATGTTTCGAATGCTATCCAGAGAACACCTGAAGCAACAGAAGTGTCAGAAATGACTATTCGTTGACTTAACAAGGAAGTAAGAGATAAGGGAAATATAGTGGAATCTACCGTGTTTCAAAAAAGAAAAGAGAAAGTGAGTCCTGTACTGACTTGGATGATTTTGATAAAAAAGTTCTGAGAAGATGGAATGAGTGGATGTCTTTTCTCAAAAAATGAACCAAACAAAATGAGATAGTGAAGGCCAAACACCGGAGCCAACAGGCCATTCAGCGTATATATAATTATAGAAAGAATCGGGAAGAAAAAAAAAATAAAAAATAAAAATGTTAACAGAGAAGAAGCAAACCCTTTCCCTCGACTCCCAACGTCTAAAGCGAAGGATTATATCTGTGGGGAGCATTTAATGGGAGTTACATACCCGTAGATATGACAACTCTGCCTTTTCTACCTGGCCCCACCAGAGCGATCTTAAAAAAGTAAACGCACTATAGATTAATTAGACTATAGTTTGCAATGCATGCAATAGGAGTTGGAAAGGTGGCCTCCCACCAGAGTGGGCCCCAGGCCTCCCACCAGCTTAATCCGGCCCTGCATCCCCTCCCAGTTGTTATACATGAGATACACAAGGACATCGATGGAGAATCTCCTCCTCTTTAAAAAAAAAACACGCAAGTCTTTTAAGTAAACTACCCCTTTCAGTGTAATAAAGAATCTGTGAGATGTAATACTTTCAATATTTTCACTTTCATGAGATTTAAAATTAGATAGCAAAATAGCTTTGGTTTCATTACCAGCTTTTATTAGCAAGTTCTTACCATATCGTTTTAGTTTTCCAATGGGAATGGAACCAACCTTGCTCTCAATGCATTCAGCGGCTTTTATAAAAAAAAATTCTCTGCGCTCCTTGTAGCTAGCAACATACCACATAGGGGGATGAAGCGCTCTGGTACATAAGGCTGGTCCATATTCCTCTGTCTTAGGTATAAAATAAAAAAGCTCATCATTTCAATTTTTCACTGAAAATACTTTCGTGCTGAGAACTGCATCACTTAAAATGTGGCCATGGAGTCTTTGTCTTTATTGTGCCTCACTAGTTTCCAAGGGTGAGGAAAATTTAACAAAAGCAGAAAATTATTGCTTTTCTTTTTCTATAGGTAATTGAATTTTTTCCACTTTGCCAAATTGTTTTACTACACTATACAAACATTCATAGTCTAATGGCAAGCTTATATTTGTGCAATAAAGGACTCTACTATTTGAATCAAATCCATCAGATTTATTAACGCCCTGGTGTCTCAGTGTTTGGTTCTGTCCAAGTTCGTATCCATGTTCATGCCAGAAATCGTTGCCAGTGCCAGTAAGTCATCGGATTCAGGGAAGGGAAAACTAGTGACTAAATCCATAAATTTAAGCCAGTCCAAAAAGTGCACACCAGACACCCAAGAGCCCCCACACAGACGCCAACCGTACATCAGAAAGGGAAAACCAGGCAGCTACTACTGCCTCGGTCCCAGACGATTGGTCTAATGATCATTGGTCTAACACCATTTGGTCCAATGAAAAATTGTGTAATAAACCTATTGGTCTAAAGACAATTAGTCTAAAATTGATTGGTCTAATAGACCAATTGGAATAAAGGCAACCAGTCTAATGTTGGGTAGTATAATGGACCAATTTGGTCTAAAGATAATCAGTATAATGTAATTAGTAGTGTAATGGACCAATTGGTCTAAAGATAATAAGTATAATGTAATTAATATAAGTATACAAAAGGAAAATTAATCAAAGGTAAAAACATAAAAAAATATTTCATTTCCTTACGTAAGAGTACAAAAGTAGGTTTATTTTCGTAAAAAAAAAGTACAAATATATTTTAATATAATTAAAAAATGAAATTTGAAATTTTTTCTAAAAATACAAATACATTTTTTCTGTGACCCAAAGAAATTACTAAAAATTTCAAATTATGAACCCGTGCTCCTAGATAACTCCAAATATCATGATTATATTTCAAATGAAATAGAGTTAAGATTCTCTGTTCTCGTTTTGCCTCTTTTCCTTAATTTATTTCTTGGTTCACCCCCAAAAAATAAGTTCAGATTTGTGAGGGAAAACGCATCTCCGGTCCTCGTCATATTGGCCGAACTTTGCCTTTGACATAATTTTCGTCAAAATAATTAATAATAAGAATCTCTTCATCTGGAATCGTCTTTTTCAATTGCATCCATGCATTCTCAGTTTCTTTGGCTGGTAAGAAGGCTACTACTGCCATCTGCCGGATTTTTAAAGAAAAGTTTCTATCATTGGCATATAAGGATTTCAAACCAGAGGAAATTAATTTCCTATAGATGTTCACCCCTGAATGAACAAAAAAAAACTTGTTAACAATCCCAGGCATTTCGTATTTAGTTGT
This sequence comes from Macrobrachium nipponense, assembly GCF_015104395.2. Taxonomy (NCBI): domain Eukaryota; kingdom Metazoa; phylum Arthropoda; class Malacostraca; order Decapoda; family Palaemonidae; genus Macrobrachium; species Macrobrachium nipponense. The sequence goes on from NC_087214.1 coordinate 43,469,436, forward strand.
ATTTATTAAGCCATTTTCGAAATCGGTAATTATCATTTCAGGAGAAAGGCAAATTCCACATTCTGCAGCATAATAAAGAAAATCACCGAAACAGTGGATGTAACATTCACTGTTTTTCCGTGACATCAGAACATAAACCAAAGGTAATATACGACTTCTATCATTCTATCCACTTGGAGCGTGAATTGTGTACAGTTGCTTGAAAACTGTAGGGACGGTCTTGAACGTTCCAACCATTATCCAAAAATGGTGCAACTTCAAGTTCCTTTTACGTTTCTAGTGGTGGTCAACAACAGTATCTTATCGTCTGCAATGCTGGACTCTTTTACTAAAAATTTCTCACCAGACAGTTTTTCTGAACTCATTTGGAATAGCAAGATCATCGAAGTATTTTGCCTCATGTAATTCCTCTATATGACTTTTTAAGAGCTTCTTTATTCCCAATATAAGGTATGACAGATGAATCCACTGAACTTCATACATCTTGAATAATTCTGCAAGGCTTTTCACAAGTTTCTATAGTTTCACTACATGAACTCTACTGGCCTCAGCAGATCCACAAGTATGTCCACTTTCCTTTTTCGGAAAAAATCTGTTATCTTCGTATGAGTAACTGCAGTAGCTTTGCATGCTCTGTTTTCATACCACCAATAAATCGTTTCTTTGCCACTTGTCTTTTGCATTAGCTTTGTGCGGAGTGTAAACAAATAATCATTGACTGCAAGGTTTTGTTTTCCTCTTTCTGATAATATAGTTTCACAGGAAGTTGTCTCCATGATAAAGGCCTCGAAGATACTAAATATTTGTTCAAGTTAAAATTGGATGAAAACTTTTTAAGCATGTAAATAACAAAATTATACCTTTTCCGTGAGGAATGACTGCACTTATACATATGGACAATTGGTAATTAGACTAATTAGTCTTGGACCAATTAGTATTAGACTAATCGCCCTATTAGACTAATTCTACAACTGGACGAATTGGCTTTAGACCAATTTGCATAGGACCAATTGGTATTAGACCAGTGCTCATTAGATCAATTATACCCAACCCCTACTGCCTAGCCTCCCCACCCTAACACACCGCCAAAGCCCAGGAAGAGACCCCAAGATGACAAGTAAGCACACACTAGACCCCTCGCACAAGCCAGCTCACCCACCCACCCAAAACTGCTTGATTATATCAAGAAAGTATCGTGGATCAGTCAAGTATTTGTGTTCTCCACCAATGGTGCAAGTGAGAGTTGACTCCCAATAGTCCAACCCATACTCTATCCTTTTCAAGATAGCACCAATACGCTTGCAGTGGCCCAAGTATAAGCCAATCTGCCTGCTGGGAGTTGTGCCCCCACTAATGGGGACCGATTCCCCACTCCAAACATATTGGTGGGTTTCCAGGCAAAAGCCAAGAGTCCCATCCCCATAAACATGCTCCCCACCACCCCACCCCCTGGATTCCGATGGGCTGATCACTGAAGATGGTTCTGCCCTCAAGATAGTAATGGGAACATCCCATCACTATCTTTTAGATCCAAACCATATTGGGAGGCAACTCATTACCATAACTTCCACAGTTAGCTTCGAATTCAAACAACTTCCAAACCACTATCCCTTCTCAGACTCATCTAAGCATTAAAATTTTTCGAAATTGGAAATATCCACACCAGTTAATGCCAAAAGTTTTGTAGGCGTTCCATCAGGATCTGGCCTTCGAAAGCATGAAGGTAGGATCCCTTACCCCCTCACCATGTGAAGGAACCTACTACAGGGGTGCACTGCAAACGGGATAGGCTATGACCGGGGGTTCCCACCTCTCTGCTTCACCTGTCTATACCTTCCCTTCCGTTTCGAATCACCCCAATCTCTTGGGGGTGGAGGATGTCGCTAAAAATGTGAACTCCATTTTTTTTTTTACTAAACTCTGCTTGTGGTCATGATTTGGCTGCAGAAGAGGTCAGGCAGTGAGAATGTTAGTTCTCCTTTGTGTGAACCTCATTGTATGCAAAGTGTATACTGAAATATGAGCCACGTGAGCTGAGTAAGCATTTGTTATTGTGTTTTAGTTTGATGTGCAACTGCCGAGAAAATATCCAACGATTTTAGAATCCTTTGATTACAATAAAGAGGAATCCAAAGTAAGGTTTCTCCCAGAGTGGGAACGACCGGTTTGTTCTTCACCTCCAAAGCACCAGACTGATAGGACGAAGCATTAGATGCCTCTCGTTCACAGATACATTAGATTAACCGTGTTACTATGTTGGAGGATTAGTCTATCAAGTTAAACCTTTTGATTTGGGCAGTGATGTGCCAGTATTTCGTAACTGTAGGTAATTGTTCCGTGACTCGTAATGGGAAATTTGGTAATTTAATTTATTGCTCATTAATTTGTTTTAATTGTTCCACGTGTCCCCTAAGGACAACGCGATCCCCCTTAAGTGATAATTTAGAATACGCATAGTCACGTAAGAGGCTATGATTGTTAAAAGCCAAGCAAAATAGTTGCTAATTCATTTGATAATATACTAAACAAAAAGGTTTATACGAGGGAGTATAAAATACATCATTTTCATCCTGTCGTAATGCACATTTTATTTCAGAGACATGTCTGGCTAAAAGAATTTCTTCCTGACATTAGATATCGTGTTCAGTTCACAATAACCACGCTCGACGTCCTCTCTCGAGGACCGAGATCTAATACAACGGAATGTGCAATATCTTCGGATCTCTCTTGCCTCGAGAAGCAGTGCTGAATCTTAATGGGGCCAACATCAAGCAAATGCTCTGTGAACTAACTGGTTTACTGAAAGCAAATGCATGACTGTCACTATCCGAACGTTGTAAGGAATAACTGCATACCGGAAGGCAACAAGTGGCACTATACGATATTGGTTCACACAATACTTCCGACGTAAAATGAGTTTGCTCTTGGTGGTAGGCGCACAAGCAGGGGGTTCATATAAGTTATCAAAATAAATCATCTCTGTTCAGATGCAACTCTCCAAGGGAAATCTAATTTCATTGGCAGGACAAAGCGATATCAAGGACCTGGAATGAAAAGCAGAATAGCGTGGACGAGAGAGAGAGAGAGAGAGAGAGAAACCGCAGCACATATATGCATACTTACATAAACTGCTCCGATAGAGTGAAGTCGTTTCTTTATTCACTCTGGCATTGCCTTGCCGAGATACCTGGACTGTAAAGCTAGGGTTAAAGGCCATGACCTGGAGAGAGAGAGAGAGAGAGAGAGAGAGAGAGAGAGAGAGAGAGAGAGAGAGAGAGAGAGAGAGAGAGAGAGAAGAAGAAGAAGAAAAATGGTGCTGCTGTTACAGTAGTCGTAAAATCTGAATCTAAGACTCACCCAAAATATCAAACTTGCAGTGCAATGCATCCGATAATACCTGAAACTAAACCACTAAATGAGTCATAGCTTCAAAGCCAAGTAATTCAGAGAGAGAGAGAGAGAGAGAGAGAGAGAGAGAGAGAGAGAGAGAGAGAGAGAGAGAGAGAGAGAGGTGGAATAGTGATTAAGAATAAAAAACTAGATCAAATTAAATTTCTAGTTTATGCTGGAAATTGTTCAAGAATTGGGTTGAAAGCACTCATGAATATAATAATACTAAGTGCAAAGTAACCTGAAAAATAATCAAGTGAGGTAAAATACAAGATTAAAAGCTCCAGATCACCATAAAAGACATAGGAAGAGAACAACATTCATAAAGGATAAAATAACAGTGGAAATGAGTAGTCTGCTTTATAAGACCCCTATCTTCTGCAAAGACTTCTTTCATCAAAGCGAATTTTTTTTTGTCAGTATATCCTTCATAATTGAGAACCATTTGAATATAATTCTGAGTCTATACATGAGTTAATCAGGGATCTTCAGGACTGTAGGAAGCCTTATGGACTTTGGCAACTTATCTGAAGTCCTATTACTGATATCGCCGTCTTCCTGACTGATGGATATATTAATTTCGCAGGTAAATAATAATGAATGAATACCTGCGCATTTATCTCGAAGTCTAGGAGATACTTATATTCTGTTTTGAATAAAAAATAATTATCGTTTTAAAGCTAGTCATGTGAATTAATGAAGAGACAATGTTTTGCAATGAAATTAGTGTCAGTGAAATTCATCAAGAACATTGCTACATCAAGAAAGTTGAGATTCTCAAGTCCAATTTCAGATCATTGACAGAGTTCAATGTACTCTATACCATCACTGCATAGCATATACAAAAAGATTAAATATATCCTCCTAAGTCACTACACATTTCATTTCCATTCAATTTCGACACATAACCAACATTTCATGTTAACCAGTTGATTGCTCTTCCAAAAGTGAATCAAATTTACATAAGCATATGGACATTGCATTGCATTAATTTTCTCACTAGACTAATTTGATTAACTCAAATGCTTTGTTAACATCCACACATAGCAAATATCGGAATTATTCATTGTTGCAGCGCAAGAGTTTCTCAACAGCATACAGGGTAGTAAGAGCAATGTTTTGTTTAAAATGCAGAACTAAAGCAATTTTGGAGAGATAAGATGACTATAATGCTGAATGGAAGTTATTAGATTATTATTTACTTATTCGTGGTGACTCTATAAGCATATCTTTTCATCAGTCTTTTATCCTCAAAGATTCACAATAGCTCTTGTAATAATGCCCAGAATTTGCTGGCTTTAATGATGATAGGAAATCTCTCTCTCTCTCTCTCTCTCTCTCTCTCTCTCTCTCTCTCTCTCTCTCTCTCTCTCTCTCTCTGTGTTGTGTGTGTGTGTGTGTGTGTTGGTGGGGAGAGGGGTGTAGTCTTCTCAATACATTTAAATGTTTGGAAAAAAATACACTTACCTTAAACGTTGCTACTGATGCCGCACATGAAATATGAAATTGAACATTTGATTGTGGAGTAAAATCACTGATATTGATGAATGTAGACGTTTCATACTGAACACAGAGAGATATTACATATTAAAAGGAGAGAGAGAGAGAGAGAAAGAGAGAGAGAGAGAGAGAGAGAGAGAGAGAGAGAGGTTTATTCATCGCTGAGCACTTGCGACTTTCAGCAGCCATTCATGAAATGGTGGTTTGAGATTCCGTGTGAATTATTTGGCTAACGTCCTAAACGGAGTTACAGCTAGTTAACGCTGTCATCAGCAGGCATCAGGACTCTAACTTACCTGGTAACTTACCCATTATCTCAAGTTTTACATGATTCCTCTCATTCTCCAATCAATATATCAAAAATCAATCATTCATATTGAAATATAAAGGTAGACCCTATGCGCTAGGGCGAAATATACCTCCTTTTATCATCACAAAACCTCCATTCCTTTTCTATGCACAACTGTACTACCTTTCTTCTACCTGATGACTCAATAGCACTTCATTTTCACCATATTTAGTCTACGGATTAATATTAACAAAATTTTTAAGTTCTGTTTCCCGGCAATATATTAAATAGCCTTGAAAGCTTACATTTGCTTACATATGCAACAATAATTGCTTACATTTGCAACAATAATTGGTGGACATGATCTTACATTGCATTCATTTAAATTTTTAAGACTGCTTACAGTATTTGTTTTGTTTTTAAACGTGGAAAAAACACATTATTGTGCCCCGAGAGCCGACTTATAGTCTAAAGATATCAAAGATCCATTTCATCTTCGTTCTCTAAATGACATATGGGCCTCATGATTAAGATTAATACATTGTTGTTGAAATCGAAACTCACTCTCTCTCTCTCTCTCTCTCTCTCTCTCTCTCTCTCTCTCTCTCTCTCTCTCTCTCTCTTAATCTGTTTTTATTATACGGCTTTGAAATCTGTTTGTTTGTCCTGTATCATAGGCAAGTAGATACCCGATATAGTAAACAAAATCCGGCAGTTCTTGGGTGATGCCTTCAGTCGACGGAAGGAAGTGTTTCTTATAAAATCCCACGAAGATTTGAGCATCTCTTTTCTATAAGAGCATTCAAGGATTTCACGTTGCAATAGCCTAGTTGCGGGAGAATAACTTTCTTTTAAAACCACAACAAATATGTGTCAACTAATAAAATAGATTACATTTAAAGAAATCATTATTACTGATAAGTTTCTTGAAGACGATACGCAATCTGTGTTCAAATGGGGGAAATCTTTTTTATTTATTTTTGTATATATCAAAAAAATGTCGAAATACAGAAAATAGCGCATTTCTGGTTTATGAAAAGGTAGGAAAACTTACAACCGAGAAGAATTTGCTCAATTATCTTAGACTTCTTACAAACTGGGATAAGGAAGCCCTGAAATATTTCCCTCGGGGGCTGCATTTGATTAAGTTGGGATCTTCTTCGAAACCAATTTTGGAAAAATTTAATTTCCAGGCAACGTAAGGTATTATTCAGAAATTGGACTTTATGGAAACCAACAAACCGCCTAAAATATTGGCTATTTATTCGTTACATGATTATGCCTGTAAAGGAAATGAGAATGAGCTTCCTGGAGGTATGAAGAATGACGAGTCAAGACAAAGCCAGTACCCGACTTATTCATTTTCCTGGTTTACTTATTTTCTTATTTAAGTTCTGAGTTTTTCAGGCAACTGACAGTTCTCATTCTATATTTGTTTCTTTATTGAAGGTTGGAGAGAATATAATATATTGGTTTATTTGGCTATAGTTTGTATTTGTAAGTTAAATGGAAGGTATAACAATAACGGAAACGTTTATAGAATGGTGAGTGACATTGATTATAGCGCAAGGAAAACTGATGATGTAATGACCGGCATCTCTTTCAATAGTCTGGAACTAATGTGCCTTTTCTAGGGTTTGTCAGTATCATAATTGCAGTATCGTGAGTGATTTTAAAAAAATACTTAATATCTTTGTATACCACACGTTAGGTGAGACAGGTGATCCAGGTCATTCCTCGTGAAAACAGACGAACTGTACTATGACTTTTTTCTCTTATTGAGCTACAGAGATACCAGTTCGCGGAGGACGATCGAGGTAGGGCAAGTTACCATATGGTTTTTTTCTTTCCTTTTATTACACAAGGTCAATTGGTCACTGTAACAGTTGGTGCCAGTCGGGAAAGGCAATAATTCCTGTTGATTACGTTTCGGGAGAGACTGGGTGATGCATAGGAGTTAGGAAATCATGTACATGTTAGGAGATGTTAGGAAAAGGGATTATAGTTAGAATTTAGGTAATTGGCTCTCTGTCACTGAGAAGATGTATTTTGGGCTGGAGTCAGCAGATCTGTTTACCGAGGAGCCTCCTAAGGCAGTCGAGTTTCAAAGAGTCTGTTGATATGATCTGTGTAATAAATGCAGTGTAGTTACTACAATTTCCCGGGGTATTCGTGGTGATTGATTGTGCATACAAGAGGGTCCCCTGTTGCTGAATAACCACTGGTTCCATGCAACGTAAAAACACCATACAAAGAAACAAAGAAACAAGAGGGTCATCGTGAGTTTCATAGAAATGCAGTGAATAGATGGCCGCAGTGTGTTTAGCGTATCTCGTGACGTTCCTTAATGAAGACCTAAGCGTCAGCATTCCTTTTCATTTTTTTATTATGTTAACAGTTTTCTCATTTGTTTCTTTCATTTTTTTTTTTTGCTGGGTTAAAGGGACTGTTTAGAGGTTTGCTTTTAATTGCCATGCATAGTTTTATTTATTTTTACAGGGGAGTAGAATGTATTAAGTATGTTTTATTAGGAGGTATTCATTGGAACTGCATTTATAGGGGATTAATCCATTAAAGGGAATATACGGCTCCGGTGTGTTTCATGCAAAGAGTGTGGGTCAGTGCAGACTAGCAGCTTGAGGTTGGAGGGCACCCAAGGTTTGGGTGAGATCCTCAGGTAGCAGAGACAGGGGGTCCTTTTCTCCCTCATGCGCATGGCCTATATATCAATCACCTGGTAACTTCGACCGTGAGAGTAGAAAGTGTGTGTGTGTGTGTATGTGTGTTTTTTTTCCTTTTTTTTTTTAAAGAGTGCAGGGAATATTCACCTTGGGAATACCTGTGTGTTGGGGATTGGTATATTTTGTTTGTCCTTGATGATTTGTGAGGGAAACTTGGGAAATATTGTTGATGATATTGAGATTGGGTCGAACCCTGAATACTAAAGGTTTCTCTACGAGTGACAAAATGGTGGAAGGAGACAATAAGGATCACACTTTGGTGCATAAAGTTACTAATTTTGCAGTGGGGGTTTGTCCTTTTCAGGGTATCGGGGATGGTGTTCTTTCTCAGCCAGTGCAGATTTTTATTGAAGGAGTGTGTGTATGCTTGTGTGTGCGTTAGGTCAAAGGAGATGAAGTCGAAGCAGCAGAGGTAGGCTATGAGGACAAAATCGAGTTAGAGGACACAGTGCAGGATTATATAGTGGAAATGAGAATAGCGTTTCTCGACAAACCGAAGGATTCGAGTTGGGTGAATTAGTGTCAGAAAGCATTCGAGATGAACAATGTGAATTATATCGAGACTAAAAAGAAAAGCCATTGTCGCCAAGAGACAGAAAATGATGGCATAGATAAAAAACGATGAAATGTAGTGTGTTCTAAATAAATAAAGTGTTGAACTCTGAAAGAGTGGTGTCTGGAAGAGAATAGAGGGCATGGGTCTTTTTTTCAGTATGTATCATCTGTTGGGTTGCGTCTCGTGCATCCAGCCTAGGTGGATTGCAGAAGTGTTCAATGAGAGTTCATATTTCATGTTATTTGCAGTATCTGTATTTTCAGAGTGATCACTCTACTTTATATAATTGTTGTTGTCTATCGTGAGCCAATCTCGTCTTGTAGCACTGCAAGCAGGGGTAGGCCATGACAGGGTGTTCCCACCTCAGTGCTTCACCTACCTTGCGGTCGAGTCCCCCAGTTACCTGGGGTTGGAGGATGTCACTAAAAATGTGAGCTCCATTTTTTCCGACCTAAATCTGCCAGCAGTCTCGATTTAGCTTGAGAAGAAGTCAAGCAGCAGGATTGTTGATTCTCCCTTAGGTGAAATCCATTGTATGTCAAGTGTATGCTAAAATCTGTTGAGTCACGTGAACTGTAAGGGTAATAATAAATGTGTCTTATTTTGAGTTTCAACTCAAGTAAATTGAATAAAATATTCATAAACTTTAGAGCTCTTGGATTACAAAAAAGAGTAATCCAATGCAAGGATACTGCCAAATTAGAGGTGACTCGTCCTTCCTTCCTTTCTAGAGCACCGTTTAGGTAGGATCAACTTTTGTTTACTGAGTCCACAGCCACATACATTATTAGGGACATGTGCTTGGGTTAGATTTTAGCCTCATTTATCTGTGTTGGTTCAGCTTTGTGTAATTCCATGATTAGTGTTTTATAAGTATGGGAAACCCATTCCTTGACTCACTGTCATAATTTTGATTTCTGTATTTCATATGTGCTACCTTGATCTAGTTTTCTTGCCTGTCCCTTTAGGACCAAGTGGCATCATTCATGATTGATCTGCTAACTGTATCTAATTCAAGTGCTTATTATTGGGATATGTAAATAATAGAGTAAACAATAGTATGTTTTTTTTCATAAAATTGTTCAATTGTAACCATTTTCTCTCGGCCTTCACTTGGGGTTTGCTAGCTTAGCCTAATGGTTAGGCCATCACTTCCAATAACATCTCGAAGGGACCCGATTTCAGATAAAAGAATTATAGTTTTAAGGAAGAAGTACATATTCAATATAATACTGACACCATTATATTAGAATTAATATTTTCCTAAAGAATGCCAGAACTGTTCACATGACGTTACACTGACTAGTGCCTGGGTAGTACCAACCTCTAGTCAAGTTCTTATAAATAAGCATACTAACAACAGCGATGAAAGTCGCATCAGATATATAGACAAACATTCAATTTTTTATAAAGAAGTATGAAGTTAATTTAAAGCAAAAAGAATGACATTGATAAAATAGTAATGACCAGAGCGTCATGACTGTCGGCAATTCATGAAGCCATCCAACAGTGTGACAAGAGGAGCACGTGGGACGGGACCCATAAAGGCGAAATTCCTCTAAATAATACATCTTTTTCACCCTTGTGTCTCTGTGCATCCTCGTGATCAGCCCTTCACCAAAAAAAAAAAACTAGTTTTTAGCCTACAAAATGAATACTCGGCCCGGATTTGATTTCAAATGTCAAAGATATATTTTATCTTTTATGTTCCCATGATATTCATGTATCATTAGTTAGGTGTTAGATTATTTTCTTTGCTATTACAAACTATCGTGCCATATGTAATTATATAAACACGGGTCGCATACGGACCATTTCTTTTTTTTATTCTTTACTTTTGCTGTCATGGAACTTTTCGATCATAATTAATTGCATCGTTCAAGAGGAGTACAAAAATATACAATATATATATACATTACATGAAAAATGCATTAACAATTGAAATAATTAAGTCAGTCGTATGAATCACAATGAAGTCACCGGAAGTCATTTACTGACAATATGATTTCTGGACACGATTTATGTGACGTATATATGTTACTGTATGGGAAAACATGGCTGTTGATACCTTTACTTTTATTGCATATACAATGGGGACTGAATGTTCGCATGATTTGTGGTAGTATATGTGAGATAATAACTACAACTTGGATGTCATATCCATAAATTGAGCATTTGGGAGTAAATGTCTTTTGCCGAAATGGAAGGAAAGTAGGGATGTGGGTTTATGCTACAAATTACCAGAACTTGCAGTTGTTTTTAGAAAACAGGTTCGTTAATCTTATAAAGATTTTATTTCTTGAAGTTGTTACAAAAATATTTTTATACTTAGTTAAATAATATTATTATAATTAAAATTTTTATTCTTAACTTGATTTTATCAAAATAATAAAAATGTCTTTAAATAAAATTGATATATCTGTTCAAAATATAATAAGTTTCTACTTTGCAACCATTCACAACTACGCTGTTTTTTACGGAAATCAGCGAATGTTATCGAAATACCTGCTAATTACTCTCACAAACATGAAAAAAGTTTTATTTGACTTTATAGAAACAAAATTAATCCGCTATAAATGATTCAGTATCTTTAGTACTTGCTTTGTTAAAATGGATGTTAAAATTGAGATATGAAGGACCTCACTCGAATTCTCAGTTCTCAAACTTACTATGAGGCTGTGGTAATTCTGAGAACAGGGGCGGGGGAGATATTCTGTAACATGACGCCTGTTAATAATTACTATTACTATTAATTCCTCAGTTGGGAAACCAGCTCTTGAGTCGGGGTAGATTCTCCAAATCTTGAAAGCTGTGACGTAAACTTACAAGCGCCAGGAACTTTGCATCCAGATCCTCATAATTATGTCTATTACAATTCATTCATTTCAGTTGTGCATAATCCGGATTACTTAAGGTACATAGACCAAATTACAGGAAAATCGTACATCTTGTAACTGACTTCAGTTCTACTTTGCCCATTTATCTTCAAAACGTGCACAGAATCTGGGACCTTCAAACTGTTACTATTCCTCTCTCTCTCTCTCTCTCTCTCTCTCTCTCTCTCTCTCTCTCTCTCTCTCTCTCTCTCTCTCTCTCCTCCTCCTCCTCCTCCTCCTCCGACCGGAAGATGCTGTGGTAACCAAAGTACTTTCTTTAATAACATCTTGAACAGTTACGATATTGATATGTACTTTACTTAAGTGATGTTTTTTTATATTTATGTTCTGTCTCAGTCGTGAACGTCCTGTTGCAGTACTCCTGTGCCTTGAGGACCAGAGAAAGAGAGAGAGAGAGAGAGAGAGAGAGAGAGAGAGAGAGAGAGAGGAGAGAGAGAGAGAGAGCGACAAAACGAAATATTTCGCTTGTTCCAGTTCGCATGGAATTTCTCAATCTTTTCCTGTGGTCATGTTTGCATATTTTATGTAAGTGATATACTGAAACCGATCTTTATTCAGATGGCATTTCTAATTTTTTTTTTTTTTCATAGATAATGTGAGCATATCAATCCTCCCTTATGTTTACCGTACCTCCACTAAATATATTTTTAGTCCCTTAACGAAGTTTGATTTTTTTATGAATTTCTTCACACGCAAAATGCTTGCTATAATTCCCAAAGCTTAAGGTTTCAAATCTTAAAATTGTTCAAATGTCAACAACTGAATAATGTAGCCATTTAGCTCATTAACCCACGACTCATTATTCAAGAAATAAAGAAAGTGTCAACAGAAAGAATTACAATACATATATTGAATTTTGCTTTCACTGACGAATTTAAATGTTATTTCAAAACGAACGAAGAACAGCAAATTTAAGCAGAAGAGCCAAGTTTAACGGAAAGCAGCAATGAAAAAAATAAATTGTCCCATTATCATTTCGGGCCAATGTTATGCAACTTGAAGATGACACTTTCAATGGCCAAAAGAATAAACTATTTCCGTTTAATTTCAACAAACCATAACGCTTCAAAGTGTTTGAAAAAAACTTTCAGGCTACTGCCATAAGGATCAAATTCACATTATGCAATAAAAAGGAAAATATAATTAAGTGTTCTGTAGCTAAAAACCTCATAGCTTTTGGTCGAATATTGGACAATTCTTTGCAAGTTTTTCCTTATGTTTTACTGCGCAACAGATGCTATGGATAACGATAAGTCAAACACCACCTTATTATCTTATTTTTAGTATATAATTTTACCATTTACGACAAAAAAAATTAATCATTTTAAGTTGTTTTAACAAGCTATTCTGACTCCAATTTTGTTGTTCGTATTAGCTGAACATATCATGATAATGTCCAAACTAGTATGAAAATTATTGAACAAGGACTCTTGACAAAAATTGATACAAGAAGACGCAGTTGTGATTCATAAAAATGTCTGCTTCCTTCGTTTCGTTTCAATGCACAACACCTGGAATCAATTGCATTTGAAACGTAAATTACCTGTAATATTATTTATGAAGGCTATTCCCTTATTGTTTATATTTTTTTAAATTGATAGATTTTTTTGCATATTAGTCTACTTTTATTTTTTTAACTTTTTGTGCAAACTTAAAATGATTAACTTTAACTTTTAAGGTGACACCAACGCCTGTATCTAGGTCTGAAAAGTAATTTGAAATGATTAATGTTTCAGATGACACCAAATACTGCCTCCATGTCTGAAAAGTAACTTCTTCACAGAGTTCAACCAAGAAAAGAAAAGTCCGTCTAAGCAAAACGCGGCAATCCTGAGAGATCAAATCCCCTGAAGCAGACGGGAATTTGACGGGACCAAAATATCGAGGTCATCCACGAACATCATTCATGAAAATGAGCTTCTGTTAAATATCTCACAAAGCCATGGTAACTGAACCGTCGTTCCGTTCTCTACCGCCTTAGATAAACGTTATTCTTCTGTTCCGATTCGTTTTTTTCGAGTGTTTAATGGAACATATAACAATTTTAAGTTTTTAATGACTACCATAAATTCTTACAATTATTATCCCGTCATATTGCAGTTTGGGATTTTATTTGTATGCAAACAGCATTCTTGAATGTCCTGTCGGGACTTTTTGATGATGAGGCGCATGTCAACTGCCTGTTTTAGTTTATATCAAGCAGATTCATTTTATTATTGTATTTTAGTTTCGTTAAGAGATTTGGCATTGTCATACCCCTCCCGAGCTGAGGAGGCTGCCCTGATCATATGCCCTAATCTAATGTCAATGAAACTTCTTAATTTCCTTGAAATTCAATTATTATTATTATCATTATTATTATTATTATTATTATTATTATTATTTGTAATCAACGGCCAGTCTAAGGTCCCTTTCTAGCCCAGATCCGAAACCACCAAGAACCAGAAAGAGGCAGGAAGAATGGTCGTGCTTAACTACAAAGTGAGTGATGGGACCTTTCCATATCCTGAAGGAAGTTTTTAAGTCGGGAAAACAGAGGCAAGAAAAGAATTCCAAGGCACGGAGATTAAAATGAATGAAACGAAAAGAGGCAAAATATTCATTCAGAACATATTTTGCTTTAAGCTTTTCACTCCTTCACACTTGTAATCCACTCCACAAAGATAACATAAACGAAGAACAATTTTAATCCTCAAGTCTTCAAGGTTTGAGAACAGGAAATTACACTGATGTCAATCCCTTGTATATTTCTAGTCGAGAGAAAATGAGAGATGTAGGTGAGTCAATACATTTAATGTCCCCTGGAAATGTAGTCATACTTCTCATAAAAATCTACACAACAGGAAATTGCAGTTTGTTTATTATTCGTATTTTGCATCTCAAAACATTTTGAAATATATATACAGACTCGCTTACTAGCTTCACACATGAACGCATTTCTCATTTGGAAAAACGGTTTCGAAGACTTGATAATTATCAAGAGATAAAGGTTGTTCAGTATCTATATCAATGTCTCAATAAATAAAAAATTAAAAAAGATCTTTCACCGTGATTTTTCGAAGACCAATGGAAATCCAGTGTTTGAAAAATACGATATATAGGATAACTGTTCTAAGGTTGGGTCCACACCAGTGTAAGCGGGGAGGGTAA
>NC_087214.1:43488958-43523958 GCF_015104395.2 Macrobrachium nipponense
ATAAAATAAAAGTATTAAAGAACACTTTGACACTATTTCCAGCTTTATAGTATTTATTTTCGGGTTGGCCCCTTTTTAAGCCTGAATTGACCTGCCTATAACATTAGTGCTCAATCCTGGGCCCACTCCATCCTGTCCGCTGTGCGTTGGGTGTTTTATTCGACCATGTAAGCAACCAGGCCGTACCTTACCTTGTTTACATCAGTGCTCCCAACATATCCAGCCAGTGTTGTCATTATTACCTGGACACATCAGTTCATAACATGTTAACAGCTTATTCGGCAATATGTCACTTACATGATGCAAGCGCATGTTTGAGCACCCATGTGGACGCACCCTTGCATGCATAATGGTGCGTTCACACTGGAGTAAAGCATGTCACATACATACGTCAGCAACTTTATCACATCCATATCTCAAACAGGTCGAAATCAAGTTAATGACTCCAAGTGAAGAATGAATCTTGGACAAATACAGGACAATCGTATGAAGCAATGATTGGAGCTATCAATAAGTTGATGGCTTGTATTCAACTTATTTGTGATGTGTGTGATGAGTTGCTGACTCGTACATATGACATGCTTTAGTGCAGTGTGGACGCAGCCTAACAGTAACATATGTCATGAGAAGGTTACTTAACTTCAGCAAGATCTTGAACTGACAAACATTCTTGTGCAAAAACAGTCCACCCTGGTTGGTGGGTTCTAGAGCCATTATAACTAAGAATGTCGAATATTAGCAAGCGCGTGCTGCATGGCCGAGTCTACTGATGAAGAGGAAGCAGAAAAGGATAACAAGTACTTGAAAATGACTACGAGAAAGGGAATCGAAATTGAGCTATCCAGTGCTACAGAAGGAGTAAAAATTTAAGATGGCTAACCGCTGCCGACGTGTAGACCGTACTTTCTATTGGGTGAGGTAAAGTTCGTAATAAAGATAGAAATTTTCATTGTGAAAAATCACTGGCTGAAAGACTGAATTTCAAGTAATAAGACGGTACCGTGTAACTGATAATCCGTTTCAGGTTTCACGTACTTCGCATGAAATGTCCAAACAGATAATCTGTATGGCAGTTGATGATGTATGCTTGGCAATTACTGAGGTCAATCAGAATATGCAAACGTAATTTCAAAACTTGCCTTGAACATTTTTTGTTGTATTATAAAAGGTTATTTAAAAGTAGGTCCGTGAAGTGCATCTGTTTGCTTTATAGGAAAGGTTTAAGGCTTGAGGAGGAATCACATATTAACCGTGCTAATTTAACCTACCTCCCCCACCTCCCTCTCTCTCTCTCATATATATATATATATATATATATATATATATATATATATATATATATATATATATATATATATATATATATATTTGTATATATATATATATATATATATATGTGTGTGTGTTAGAGGCTCTACAAAGGTGATTAGTAATTAATAAGTCATAATATTATATAAAGGGCAACAGACTTCGATAGGAATGTTCAACAGGCAACGTGTGTTGTGAAAAAGCTTCGATACATCAACAAGTCGATCAGCGAATATTTTGGGGGAATAGTCGGAGGATGCTGACGAACTAAAACATATCAAATCGAGGAGACGAGAGCGCGCCTGCACAAACTGACCCAGCAGTACAAGTGTCACTTGATCGTTACATCACGAAAGAATGCAAACTGAACCGTGAGAACTGTCACGCGTGTACGTTTATACACCATCAGGGCGCTAGCAAAACGAAATATATTCCAATAGTGAATGTGAAAGTTGGGCATTATCCGACGACAGAGTTAAGCATTAGTGAGTTGAGCCAGAGAGGAAAGAGAGTGAAGAGACGTTTCATTGAACATTGAACACTTTTCAGGTGCCCTGTTTGAAGACTATGTTTGGTGGAAGACAACTGAGTTTCTAACCATTTTTTTTTCTCCCGTGTATACAGGAATGCTTTTTTTTTATTCCCATTGTTTATTGGTCATCATTTTTTATTTGATTTGTGAAAATTATGATTCCTTTTCCTTCAGATGGATTCAATGTCGCCACATATAATGGAAATTCTTGACTTTTTTGAATGACACTTTTATCTCTGAGTTAATGGGGAAAATAGAGATAATCGATGGGGGATGGTGTGTGGAATTTGTTTTTTTTTTTTTTTTTTTTTTTTTTTTTTTTGTTAGGAGTGATTACACTTCATGTTGTGGGTTATTCAGATCATTTTTCTTTTTTATCACGTTTTTGGGGGGAAAATAAAGGTTCTATTTTTCTATATCTTGGAGTTTGGTTTATCCTGAATTTAATGACATTGAAAATACTAGAGGAGATGCCATTTGCAGGCTTGACTTTGAAACGACGGACTCATAATAGTTTAATCCCAATAAATCTACTCACTGTCATGACTTGTTCAATGATAGTTATCACAGCCCTGCGTCTGTTCAGAATTGCCAAATGACCTTTCCGTTACCATTCATATAAATAATGGTCAGGTGACATGAAGTAGTTACAGGCCAAGGGAACAGAACAAATTCCATGTTATCGCTCACCAAAATATGATTGCGTTCTGGTTCCAGAATTCCATCAATCTTTCAAAATCGTTCCAGAACACATCGTAACAGCTAACGGAACTTTGTTCGTAAACGCAAAATTACGTTAAGGTGCCGCCACGCTATACTAACACGTTATGAACAGACGTCGACAACTCACCACATACATACTAGTCATAAACAAGTTGAAAACATCCCAACGACAGAAAATAGAGAACGAGCCTTTGGCTCAGCGGATAATCGTATGAAGCTCTGGTTGGAACTACCAGTGAGTCGTTGATTTGTATTCAGCATGTTTGTGATATGTGTCTGTGTGTGATAAGTTACAGATGTGTGTTTGAAGGAGTTTATGACATGTTTTAATTTACTGTGGACGTACCTTAAATATTCTAAGAAGTCTATTTATTGCAATTTGACTAATGAAAAATGGATGGCGCCCCAATTGTGTCCATTTCCTATGTCATCTTTGCAACGATCGTTCTATGCTTGATGGGGAAAAGAATTATTTACCGATATTGGGATTTTTTTTTTTATCTACCTGGCGTCGGGTATCGTTCAGATGTAATATCTGCTTAACCTTGAATCCCTCTGGTAAGTTAAATATCTAACCGGAATGTGCTGTGAGATTCTCTCATATGAACAGTCACTTATCCTATAGAATAACCCAAAGTAAAATCTCTGCCCCACCCATCTTTCAGTTAAGGTTTAAATTGTGTCAATTCCAAGTCACAAAAATATGATATTCATAAAAACTTCGGTGAACTATTATCACTGATGAAAGTCCACAATAATGAGATATAAATGTATATTTCAAAAATATTGTGAGGAAGTGCCAAGTATCTCGTTACTACACTTACCAATCATAAAATAGTTACCTCACAACAGCCAGACACCTGAACCTTCATCACAAATAAAACACGACTGAATACTCTAAAGGCAACAGTGATCCCTTTAAAGCTTATCGATATTGCATAAAATCAGAGTAAGTTCATTAAAAAAGGTATGAGGTAATCTTATGGACTTAAATTAATTAAAGGGCATAACTAAATCAACTACTTGTAAAAGTCTAAGTATTTCCCTGGTTCTAACTCACTTCAATTAAATTGAAGGAAAAAGCTCAATTACCACTCTAATTTTCTACCTAAACAAAATTAAATATACTGGTGAAGAAGTAAAAAATCACTCATAAAAATTTCAAATACAAAAGTTTATTATCAAACTCAAAATTTATAAGTGAAATTCATAATCTCAAGGAAATTTACTGTTACTTGAAGATAACACAAGTTTAATTAATTCTTAAATTAATTATTAAGAAAAATTAAATCAAAATGATTTATCATAAAAATCAAGAAAATTAATTAATCAAGCAATTCAATTATTTAAGAAAATTCAAAGTGTTAATTAACAATTAAAACATAAAAATTAATTCACAAGTGTAAAACCACAACAAAACTTGAAAAGAACTTTAAGTAAATACAAATTAATTCACAAGTGTTAAATTCAATTAAATAGGCAATGATTAATTATTGAAAACATCTAAGTTAATCAAACAAATTGTGAATGCAAAACAAAACACAATGTATAAGACCACCAAAATGTGAAAAATAAGAAATGGTAACACAGAATATATATAAAAAAAAAACAGTTTCACCAAACCCCTGTAAATATGTTTTTTAAGTTGCAACTTAAAACTTGTAATAACACATTACCTTGGTACCAATTATGTTTCTGCTACAGCTAGCTCCAAAAATTCAACATAGTACTCAAAAAGGCGCCGTAACACACTTGTACAATGTCTGCTCAGATTCCACAATAAGCACTAAGCAATATTAAATACTCTAAGAAATACCAAATCTAAATTTATGAGTGACCGACCACTAAGTTTAAAATCTCTGCATTAATGTAAAAGTCCAAATCTCTCATACGGGGAGAGAGAGAGAGAATGAGGGAGATGTTATCTCCTTACGACACGGTTTCAAATCTGCGAATGAAAAAATCTCTCTTGGCTGGTAACTCGTCTAAAATGCCTGTGAAACAAAGCAGAAACGTTTTGGTGCCAGGTCTCTTTGCTAAATCGTTATAATTCTCTTTTAAAGCAGTAAATAGAGAGAAAGTGGAATTACGATCATATATAACATTTACTATTATGTGATTTAAGACAATAAAAGTCTTTTAAAATGAAAGACATGATTATAGAATTTTCTCGAATGAAATTAAGTTTTGTCATTTCCTTGAGTGACGTCACAAATCTTTTCACTTCAAATTTAAGGTACTTACGAGTCACCAAATTCTCTCTTGACAAATCAAGAGATTTAAGAGATAATTTACCAGTAATATTAGATAGTTTTCAATAAAAAAAAAACCATCTCTACTTATAAGAAATGAAAGGCATCAGACATATGCGAAACGTTTCAGGCAGAAGCCTTCTAGAACGATCTTACGAAAGATGATGCAATCTTCACATGGCTCAATTGTTTACAAAAAAAAAAAAACGAAACCATGCGACCTCGAGTGATGACAGCAATTTCCTGCTTCGAACAGGCAATGATAATCTCTCTCTCTTTTCACATTCTACATTATTCTTAACTTTTAAATTATATTATGGAAAATATCAACATACATTATTAGAGGATATTAACAACACTTCATACAGTCACTGAGGGGAAGATATGCATTGCAAAAGCAGCAGCATATAAGAATATATATTCTTCAATAAAAATTTGCATTTACATAATTGTGGCCTTTTAACCATTCCAGAGACTTATGAAACTATGAGATATAGATATTTGAATGTTGATAATATATAGGTTGTATTTAGATTCACTGGACATGCACAAATACACATTTCACAGATTCAAACACAAGTACGCAAACACACACACACACACATACACTTTAAAAGTTATATCAACCCATACCTCAAACATTTAGATAAAAAACACTTCGATAAATCCTCCCTCCGATGAGTCAGGAGCTCAGCGCCCAATGGAACTTGTCTCTCAGGAACAAATAATCCTATGAATCGTGAAAATGGACAACATTTTCCAAACAACAGATAAGTATTTAATTACGACACATGTCACTGAAAATGACCATATATTTGGGCTTACCTCCAATTTGAAACTTGAGAATTGTATCTGCTTGGCAAAGAAATTATGTCGTCGCATTCTGAAATGAACGAATCGAGCCTCATGGAGGTATCTGGCAATTATGGATACATAAATGTAAATAGCTAAACGCATTCATCAACATTTACACATAAAACAGTTTTCAGTCACATAAGATAAAGAAAGAAAACCCCATTTACATACATCAGTCATGTTTTGCTGATAAGACTTATTGTTTCCAATAATTCTTGACTTTATTTCCTCTCTCTCTCTCTCTCTCTCTCTCTCTCTCTCTCTCTCTCTCTCTCTCTCTCTCTCTCTCTCTCTCTCTCCTTTGCAAAGTTCCCCAGAGTTTCTTAGGATTCCGAGTTGCCATGTCAAATGACCAAATACTCATCAAGAATTCACTTATCGTTATTTTCTTATACTGAGGTTCATCGTCACGAATTATGTCAAGTATTTGTCAATGAACTTGAAATACCCGGCTGCCTAATGATTGGGAAAGGCAAAATGTTACAAACCCATCAGGGTTTTCAAAAGGAGCAGCTACGCAAAAAGGCTAAATAGAAAATAAGATATAAGTCAGGAATAAACTACATCAAAAAAAAGTAAACTAGAAATTATTGACGCAAGTTTGTTGTTATGAAAAATAATAATTGTATTAAAAAGGCTTTAAACGAAGTATCATATGTCGAAGTGTTAGTGAAATGGCTTTCAGAGACCCTCACCTCTAATCATTCAGGTGTTTTAGACCTCCAATTAAGGTCCTTCGAGATCTTATTATGAACATAATTTATTCCGAATAGGTTGAAAGGTCATATTTGACTTTCCCTTGATTCTCTTAAATTTTCCTATAGAGAATTTATTGGGACTTTACAACTATATAAATGTTGCACAAAAATATTTTATTTGACATTAAAAAATTGTATACATTTACAAAATATGATTTCTTTAAATTAACGATAGATGGTACTCCATTATTATTTACATATGTGTTAGAATATTTTTCTTGATGAGAAAAGTATAATTTTTAGCATTTTTGCTTGTGTTTATGCTTTCAGAAAGGGAATAAGTTCGCCATGCCACTGACTGCTGAACTCCTGGCAATAAATTTGTCTCTTGTTTTCTTTATACTGATTACGAGGAATGAATTTGATAAGTGTTTGAAGAAGAGCATTCTACATAAAATCACAGGTGCCTCTATATGATTTTTACCTTTGTGTTGCAACGAGAGTGCAAATTATAATAATAATAATTAATCGGCAATATCCACGCAGTTGCTGAAGTAGTATAAAAGACAGTATTCACGATAATGGTCATAACAGTAGTAATATTAAGAATAGCTTAAAAAAGACATTTAAAATAACAATTAGTGTACAGATTGCATATAATCAATTTCAGCCTTAGGTGTTTACAGTATTCAGGTTCAGAAGGCTAAATACGAAAATTGATTGTAGCAAAACGCGATACTGATAATATTCACAGTAATAAGGAAAGAAAGGAAATGCTAATTATAAGAATACTCGTAGAAATATAATAATGTGACAGATTCTGCAAATGACACTTTGTAAAAATTATTAAGTCATTTAAGGAACAGACGCCTCATTTTCCCATCTTTCCCACAATTTAGATCTTCTTCTTGCTTCACTGCTTAGGATGCTTTTTATGCGTGAACTGCTGCTGTTTCTCAGTCGGGTGGTCAAACTAGACATTGTTCGCCTTACAATGATTTCAAAGTTATCCAGGCGGTTTTCTATGAACATCTGTGTGGCAGAGTGGTAGTGAGGCGTGTTTGTGATGCGTCTCAGAATATCACTATGAACAAGAGTGATACGTCTCATGGTCTCTCGGGTATAGTTTCCCTACAGAACGCCCATAGATACTGTAGAAATACGAGCGGAAGAACAGCAGTTTCATGTCTCGGTGACAGAAAGCAAACCTCCTTGCATTATGTTGCCAGTTACACATAGTTTACAACACCTCTGTTATATGTCCTCCATATTTTTAAGGTCGTCCGTGATAATGTGACCCAAATACGGAAATTCGTTCACGAATTCCAGCCGGTGATTTCCAAGGAAAATTTGTGGTTCTTCAAAATGCCCAAGCGATCTCGGGACCAGTGACTTGCGCTGGGCCTTGGTTTCGTTGTATAGGATATTAAATTCCTCTGCATTTTGGCGGTAAGTGTCAATGAGTCGTTGGAAGCCGAAGGTGTAAGACAATATGTTACCCCATTTCATACATAATTGTTATGTGAAGAACCAGCAGGATAAAATGCTAATTAAATATAGAGGTGTGCTGCTTTTTTGCAGCTTCATGAAGAGTTTCACGTAGTTTACTCTATCAAATGATTTTCTCGCATCTACAAAACATAGGGAAACAGAAGAGGCTGATGATAGGTAGTAGTTCAGAAATTCTTTCAGTATGTAGATGCAGGTGTCGGTTGAGTGGTTAGCTTCAAAATCTGAACTGGTTGTCAGCTAATGAGTGATCAGTTAGGGGATTCACGGTAGGGAGTGATGGGGTAAAAGGATGTGATCTTAGCCCATTGCAAGGTCGTAACGAATGTTGCAGGTCACAATAGAATCCTGAAGTTGTGGAGACATGATGCAGTGGTCATGCCAGGTGGTTGTAATTGTGTCTGTTCTATATTGTACATAGGAAGAGGAGGGAGGGAGAAGCATTACATAGCTATCATGGAGCCCATAATTTTGACAGAAACGAGTAAGTTGGTTATGAATTGTTTTGTGGGATGAGAATTAAGGTCCCAAATTATACAAATATGATCAGCAGGAGAATTGTGAATAAAACTGTGTAATTCACCTAGGATCATGTAGTATTGATCAAAATGATTATTAATTTCCCAGGGCATATAAACATTAATTATTTGGATCTTAGAGTCCCATACTGTCACTTGAAGCCCCAGCAATCTATCACTCCTGTAGGTCATCACATTTACCATATTCTCTAATAATTTGTGCCACAGGAAAGAAAGGCCCCCTTTCGGGTGACCAGCTACAACTTGACCTGTAACTTGTATCGATGAGGTCAATTACTGAATCGCACATGACAAGGTCATTTGGCCAGAGGGGCGTTTCTTGCAATGCAATGATGCCTTTGAAGTTTTTGCAGAACATGTTTAGGAGAGGAATGTTCCTCTTAAGGCCACAAATATTCCGAGAGATTACATCTAATGCATCCATGACAATTTAGGAAGATGGGAGATGAAGGCCTCAATCATTCAGGTATATGGGGAATTAGCTAGCATGGGTGGGTAGTCACTCGCCGTGAGAGGTTGGCTGGCGCTTGCAGTAGAAGGCAATCCTGCGCCTAAACCACTGCTTGGGGTGTTGGGAAGTTCTCCCAGTGGGGGGAGGGGGTTGCTTAATACCAAGTTAGGTCATATATTGAGACTTAAATTAGGATAGAAATTCTTGCCTATTAGAATATCGAGGTGTTGAAATAGACAGGTAATCCTGTAAGCCACTTTATGTTTAATTTTGCATGGGAGTTCGTGGGAGATGAGGGGTTTGGAGCCCATGAGAAACTTGACTCTCTCTACTATGGCACATAGTTTTACTGATGAGCGTAGATTGTGGATCACAATATGACTGCTCTTCTCAGGTTTCGGGCGAGGTGATTCAAGATTGTTGCGCTTTGGTCCAGCGGGCAAACGAGAGGTTCTTTTCTTTTTTCTACTTGCTTGTGTCTGCCAGCTGCCAGACTCCTCATGATCATTCTCATCATCATCCAAGATGGGGAGTTTGTGGGGAAAGAAAGGGTCGGGAGACTCATGAGGGCTGGTGATCGTCTCTGAGGATCTGTCTTCCCCCTGAGTCACTGGTGAGGGAGAGGATTTTGGGAGTCCAACAGTGCCCTCCGGCAGGTCTATAGACAATGTGGGTGCTTCATCCAAGGGAGAGAGGGCAGTTCCCACTCGGGTATGTATGGTGACTTGCTGTACGATTGACAATGATTCCTGCTCTCCTTTGATCGCATCTCAGATCCGTGAACGATTGTTATTTGTTTCTGCAGTTTTAAGACTGTCGAGTGATTCCTGCAATCCTATGATCACGTCCCAGATCCATGAAAATTTGTCATTTGTTTCCTGATTTTTTCCGAGATTTTTCAATTTTTTCTGAGAGGGATTTTGCTGTTTGGAAGACATTTTCTGGCGTATGGTATGCTACAGGTAGGCTTAGATCAGCTGACCCCTTTGGAGGCAGATTGTAAGGGTCATCGGAGTAGATTTCTACCAAGCAGGTCCTTAGTTGCTTAGTGATATATTGCATTTTCTTATTAAAGGGCAAGTTTTTTGCAGAATGCTCCTAAAGAATGTTTTCTGGTATCAGGTCTTTGCATTTTGTATATGCGACGTTAATTTCCTCATCTGAGAAGGCTGCACTGACAGATTGTATAGCAGACTCGACAATGCAACAGTTCGATTGGTACTTTATAAAGTAAAGACAATTGTTTGCGCGTATGGAACTTCTGTGTGGGGAACAGGTACCGGTAGGTGCCAGGGTCACTTGCGCAATGGTTGGAGGTTGGTTGGACAACAATTTGCAGTAAAAGGAGGGTCAAACACTAGCACATACACTGCACTCTTTTACCTATTTCTCAGAGCCAATAGACTTCGAGTAGCTATAACTTGAAAGATTTCGAAAGCACTGGCTGGAGCAGAATGTATATTAATATATCTGAAATTTCACAACACTCTTTGACTTACACGCCAGGTATTACATAGAGATACCATTAACACATTGCCTTCTATAAAGGGTATAATCACCAAGGCGAACAACCCTTTCTTTTTGGTAAAAAAAAAAAATGCGAGAGACCACGACCACGTCCACCCCACTCTTCCATTTAGGCCGGCCACTCACGTCAGATGGAATTTGTAATGCCCGATCGAAATGGTCGGGGTTTAAGCAAGTTTGAATGTGAGTCGGGTGTTTTTTAGTCAAGTCAGATCTGATCAAGCCCGGAAGTCAAGCGGGATCGACAAACCTGACAGTTGAGGTTTGAATGAGCAACTCACGTTCCGACACGACAGTCAAATAGGGGTTTTCCAGATTAAGTCGTTCAGAACTGATAGTTTGACCGTGAGTGGTGTCTTCGACGGGGCTTGATGAACCAGAGGTTCATTTACCAAGAAACGGCTCAGAGGAGGATATCGTTCAACATGTCAGACTTTCGACAGATAAAGAGTTCTGGACAGGGCTCTTCAAGATTTATAAATCGTAGCAATGTCTGTGGAATATAAAAAGTCAAGAATATCCTGACAAACACAAAAGAAATGCAGCTTATCAATCGGTATTTGAGAAACTAAAGAAAAGTGTGGTGATGCAACGAAAGAAATGGTGAACAAGAAGATAAATAATAAATACAAGACCTTCATATCGGAAAGAATTAAGGAAAGTAGAGGCATCTAAGAAATCAGGAAGTGGTGCATAAGACGTTTCGTCCCTCAGACATGATATATATACATGTTTTCCTTATTTCTTTACATACTGAATTTTGTAAAATTTTATATAATTGCAATTTATCTTATGAGTGTAAACAAAATTAAATTACATAAAACTTTCATTCACGACAGTGATGTTGGAGAATGAAAAATGTAGCGTTTCTAGATCCTGCAGTAACGACAAGGTTTCAAAGTACCAAATTACGTAATATATACACACACACACACACACACACACACATATATATATATATATATATATATATATATATATATATATATATATATATATATGATATATGATTTAAAGGAGAACTGGAGACAATGCAATAGTAAAATCATAATGGGAGATAATGAAACCTCCCTCACGCCTTTATAATTCTCTTGTAGGTACTTGGTGCTGATTGCGAAATAGTGTAGTGTAATGACTGGTTATACAAAGATTTATTACCTTTTCACTTTTATAATTTCCTACGCTAATTTTATACACTACAAACTGTTTGGTATATTTGTAGAAGAGTCAATTATTTTGAGTTTCTAAAAGCTAGTTCATTTTTTATCAAAGATACATATATGTATACATGAGTTTTATTTATCTTTATTATGTAGTCGCTGTATATTTGTAGAAAAGTTAATTATTTTGAGTTTCTAATAGCTAGTTTATTTTTTTATCAAAGATACAAATATGTATTCATGAGTTTTATTTATCTTTATTATGTAGTCTTTGCAGAGTGTTGTCCAAATAGCTTAACATGCCTCCACCATGACTCTTCCAAGAGCTTTGTGCGATATGGCCACGCTCAATTTTATATCTCAATAAGAACAGTCAGTCGCTAAGTAGCGTAATGTGGCACTTGGCTTTTCATGGGGCGTTGTGGATTTCGTCATGCATGTGTCCTTTTGCGCGACCGTTATAATCTTCCTACATAATTGCATATTGCCTCGTCCACCCTTACGTTTATCAAAGCATTCCCTGGGAGCTACCTGTATTTCCTTTAAAAGCAATAAATGGGAGTTTTTCTTTCTTCAACAACCAATCATTAACCCAATATTCTTTTTCATGGCTTTTTTTTTTAATATACTGGCTGCAACGGCACAGTCTGAGCATTTATGGTTCATTTTCAGATATTCCCACCGCCACGTCCGAACTGTGTGGCTGCCAACTCAAAACTGACTACTATGCAGTATGCATTTCTTGGCCGTGTCCAATTGATTTTCGCTGATAAAATCCTACCAAAACATCGGATATGGGTCACATTTTGGAAATAGGTATTTGAAGCCACAGGCTAATTGGCAAAAATATGCAATAATGTCTAATGTGAATAATAAAGGCACTTACCAGAGTAAATCTAAGAAATTGAAAGGGTAACTTAGCTAAATTTAGACGCACCCAGAGAGAGACTATGTAGACGTCATTACTGAAGGCCCTCCCACTCATTGATACTCTACTGTAGTATGACGTAGTTACTAGACACTTCAGTCGTATAGCCACTTTATGAATGAAGACACACAAACAGCTACCCTATACACTTCTTCTCTCTCTCTCTCTCCTACAGTCTCTCTCTCTCTCTCTCTCTCTCTCTCTCTCTCTCTCTCTCTCTCTCTATATATATATATATATATATATATAAAATATATATATAATATATATATATTATTATATATATATAATATATATCTATATATATATATATATATATATAATATATATTATATATATATATTATATATATATTTCCTTTAAGCATAACTACATTGTAGTGCAATATGATACTCATAATTCATAGTCTAAGCACTTGGGCTATAACATGAATTTATAATCCATTAATCCAATTATTCTGCTGAACTGCATTAAAACTGAAATGTGAAATAAACTTATACAAAGATTAAAATATAAAACTATGTAAAAGCATATGTTGTTGTTTGTTTGAGATTAAGAAAGAACTTGTTCGAATCCGAGTCTTGCTCATTGAGCAGACCATAAGTAAAGAAGTTTTGTTACAAATACAGAAATCAATATTTCTACATGAGTAAAGGGAAAAAAAAGAAAATAGAGAACACACAACCAAAATCATTTTTATTCATTTTCATCATCGTCATCATCCAGGTATAGGTCTTCTATATCCTCGTCATCGTTGTCTAAGTTTATAATGATAGGTCCAACAGGCTCTTGAATGTTGTCCATTGACCAATACCCATCCTCAAAGGCTCGAGATCGTTTCACTGCAGACCCCCAAACACTTTCAGTGGCCAAAAGCTTGGCTTCCTCCAGTTTTGCCTGCAAGTCTGCCCGGGTGAATCGCTGTAAAGATGAACGCACATGACGTTTCATACACGCCCATACTTGCTCAATGGCATTGAGCTCTGGGTGGGCAGGTGGCAGACGCACCACCTCGTGGCCCCACTCTCGAATTATGTTGTCCACGATGTACTGTGGTTTTGGCCTGTTCTGTTGACATATGAGCAACAGCTCAGGTCTTGTGGCACCGTCTGGGGCAGGGATTCGGCCTGCTTTCTTGGTGGCCGTGGTAGGACACCGACACTCGTCTAATAGCTGGCTGTGATAAGGTGCGTTGTCGAGCACCAACACTGATGGTTCAGGCAGCAATGGTAGAAGCTGCGTTGTTAACCAGCGTATGAACAGCTCGCCTGTCATTTCCCCGTGGTAATCGCCACTTGTACTCTTTGCAGGATAACAAAGGAAAGAGCCTTCAATAAATCCATTTGCTGTGCCAGCTGCTACCACCACGAAGCGCTCTCCCTCGCCAGGTGGTACCTGTCGGCTATGCGTGGCACTGGTAACAGGTTGTGCGGTGTCCACCCACTCTCTGTTGTGGCTTATTCTGGTGGTGAACCACGTCTCATCGACATATACTATCTCCCTTCCATCTTCTTGATGGCGCTTCAGAGCCCGGAGAGCCCCGGTCCGTCGGCAAACCACATCAATGGACTCTTTTGCAAGATACATCTTTCGTTGAGACGTTTTATATCTGAATCCCATATCTTGCAGGAGCCGCCACACCGCTATCTCGGAGGTTGTTTCAGGGATTATGGCGGCTGTCTTCAAATCTGTCATCAGGGTTCTAACAGTAATACTTGCTTTGCAGCAAATATCTCGTGAACAAACCGACGAATGGCACCCACTCTAAAATTATCAAAGACTTGTGGTATAGGAAATACTTCGCCAGCAGACTCATGTGAGATCACTGATCTGTTACGGTGAACAATCTTCCTCACAGAAAGCGACGTGATACCCATGAAATTTGCCACACGGTCGTAGGGCCTGTGTGGACAAAGACCAGTATTTAGCCAGTGAATAAAAATTCATTATATGTTATACTTTGTTTTCTCTACGCACACGTTCATGGAAAGAAATTGATAATATTATAAGTCATAATAATCACATTAATATTCGTCACAGTTATTATCATTATTGTTGTTATTAATATAATCATCATTATTGTTATTATTCATACTTCGACATCAAGGAAGAGTATGAGTAGAATATTTAGAGATATATAAATGCTTTACATATATGAACTTAGACATATATAGTGCATACATGCACATACACATAAATTATAAATGAAGCTTTATATATAAATGTGTGTGTGTGTGTGTGTGTGTGTAAGTACAGTGTGTGTGTATATATATATATATATATATATATATATATATATATATATATATATATCTATATATATATATATATATATATATATATTATATATATATATATAAGGAGATCAGTAGAATAGGTAAATTGTTAAATATGGTTGATGAAGCTAGTCAGTGAGATAGTTTGCAGTCAAGAAAAAATCTGTCATCTCTTATTCTTATTGTGAAAATTTAGAAATACATTAATATAGACAAAATATTTTTATATCGCATTTTTTTTCCAAACTCGTCATTCAAGTATGACCCCTATAAAATTTAATTTAGGCTTCCTGTCTGAATCATTTGGTGTTTGTGCATGATCTGTTATCCACTTACCTGTTAATATTAATCATATGACGCTTGCGGTTCTTTTCTTTATTGCATACTGCAAAAACACGCAGCACGAAAGCAATCTTGCAGCCACGAGGACAATTTGCCAGGCCTGCCATAAGTGAAGCACCAGACAGCAGTCACGTAGAACAGATTGGCTTTGACATATGAATGCTCTGCTGTCCTCCTCCTGTTATCGGCGTGTTTACTATTGTGAATGGAAAGTTTACTGGGTATTACGTCTGATGTCATAGTTCACGTCACAAGTAGCCTCTCTCTGGTTGCGTCTAAATTTAGCTAAGTTACCCTTTCAATTTCTTATATTTACTCTGGTAAGTGCCTTTATTATTCACATTAGACATTACTGCATATTTTTGCCAATTAGGCTGTGGCTTCAAATACCTATTTCCAAAATGTGACCCATATCCGATGTTTTGGCAGGATTTTATCAACGAAAATCAATTGGTCACGGCCCTGAAATGCATAGTAGTGACTACTGACTACTTTGTTCAGACCGGGCATTTATTTTTTTGGAGTCTCCTCCCACTCAGTTCTCATCGTACGACCAGATCGACTGTGAGTGGCCCGCAAGTCTTGCCGTCGTCCATTCCAAAGACATTATTCCTCCCCTTAGTTCCCGCACAATTACGTACATATGAAGAATTCTGGCACATTCATCCCAGATTATGGTTGGTACCACGGTCGGAATTTACAGTCCCAACCCTCTCTGGTGTTCCTGTAATTTCTGATGGCATGAGTAGTACACTGATTATATTACAGTCTTACAACTAAAGGATTAGCCAGACATATTAACGATAAACAGATCAAACTCGGTGAAAAACTTAATCATTTTAAATGTCCTTCAAGAATATATCCTGCAACCGTTTTCTATAGACAAAATTTATCAGTACAAGCATGAACGATGCAGATTGTCAAAGTGTTATCCCATAAGCTGCAATTTTCATAAAACAAGAGACGGAATAATTAAATGAAATGGAAGCCTCCACTTTTACCGAAGCTTCAAATCTGCTATGTAAAATGTAAAGTTGTAATATCTGAACGGAATTATTCATATTTGTGGCAAGCCAGGGTAAGGAGCCTCCGCAAACTCTTGATGGCCATTTCTCGTAAGAGGGCGACTGAAAGAAATCTCCAAAAGGGAGATAAGTAATGAGGCGACTAAACCGTCTTTAATCTTCGGAAAGTTTGGACGTTTCTTTGAGGGATGTGTGCTGCTGAAATCCTTAGCGTTAGAAGGATTAAAAGATATGACAGTTCTTGGCGCATTTGGTGTGGAGCCGCTTGTTTACAAGTAAGGAATTAGATGCTAATTGCAAAGGGTTTCTCTCTCTCTCTCTCTTCTCGTCTCTCTCTTCTCTCACTCTCTCTCTCTCTCTCTCTCTCGCTCTCTCTTCTCTTCTCTCTCTCTCTCTATCTATCTCTCTCTTGTCTGTCTGTCTGTCTCTCTCTCTCAC
This sequence comes from Macrobrachium nipponense, assembly GCF_015104395.2. Classification (NCBI taxonomy): domain Eukaryota; kingdom Metazoa; phylum Arthropoda; class Malacostraca; order Decapoda; family Palaemonidae; genus Macrobrachium; species Macrobrachium nipponense. Next base: position 43,505,522 of record NC_087214.1, read on the forward strand.
ACACACACATACACACACACACAAACAAACAAAAGCCATCAAAATATTTCACAAGGGAAATAAAAACCAACCAAATTCAGATAAAAACAATAGTATAATCTTTCTCTCTCTCTCCCCCTCCCTTAACCTCTTATCAAAACGAGAAATACCTGAAGCCCAAGTGCGACCTTGATGAACTGATCACTCATTAAGGGGATAAAATCATTTTCATAACTTATTTAGCTACAAGAGCTAATGTGTTCAAGGTAGCAGCCACAAATAATGAAAATAATCTTCATAAATAAGGTCGAACGTCGTTCGCCTTCTTTTATGAACAGGTTTGTTCTTATTTCACTATTTGTATTGGGAAAAGGGACACCATAGCTTTCAATCAACTATGATTACTGTCATAGTGGTCATATTTCTTGTTAATTATTAAATGAATGTTGATTTACAAGGAACAAACCACAAAGAACATTAATATACGAATTTTACCTCAAAAAATATGCAAAATCTGAGAAAAGAAGCAGAAAAAGAGAACAACAAACAATACAAAATAACGATTCCGATATTATTTGACATGTTAATGGGTGTGCGGAAGCCTTTAGCTTCCGAGAGAAAGACACATGAAAAGCAATAAGTTGAAATCTGGCAGTAAAAGAGGCAGAATGGATCTCGGGGGAAATTTTGATGAGATCTTGGTCTTTTTATCTCTTCCTTTTCCCACCACACGATTCGTATAATCTTACATTATTGTGTTATGTCGGAGGATATAAATAATTTCTTATTTAAAGGACATTCGCTTTGGTCCTGTACTTCAAGGATACAAAATACGACGATGAATCTTAAAAGAAAAAAAAAAAACTTCCAGTTCGACGTATTGTCGGCTCTCTCTCTCTCTCTCTCTCTCTCTTTCTGTCCTTTAATTTTGCTTTGCTATCATTCTCCTCTTCACTCCAGTTTTTCTACTCCATTTTCCATGCTGTAAATTCATTCCTATTACTGAATGTCAAGAATTATTCCTGTTTCTATGCCTTCCCAAGATGCGTCTGAATATCTAATTGATGTTATAACACTTCCTAATGTTTAATTCCCCTTAAATAAGCCTCATCTTGAATGTCTTTGGTAAGCCCGAATCGGCGACGAATTGTATAATATCTGAAGAAGAATAAAACAAAAAGAAAGGCAATTGGAATACAACAGAAAGATTTTATAACAAGAGTTAGCAGCAAACCCTTCCCCTAAAACCAGGAATTACGCAGAACGCAAGAGGAGGAGAATTCCATTCAGCAAACAAAGAGAACAGGACCTCACAGCAATCAATCACTGTTATGGAAATGAATGAAAATCTATCTTTCCATCATCAAACCTGCCAATAATGCCCAATATTCACTGTCCAAATCCCAGAGGATGACGATGTTTACTAAAGGCAAGGGAGTGATTCAGGCTGTTTGATCTGGGGTTAAAGCGAGATCTTCTGACAAATGCAAAGTTCTGCAACTTGTCATGCTCTTGAGATACAGTAAATATTTCCACTTTTATTGCCAGGAATTGCCAAGGATTACGTTAGCATAAGACTGATCTCTTGCTGAGAGGTGGTGCTTTCGTTTACTTTTAAAGGTAACTATACAAAAGCAATAGAGTCGTCACAAAAAAACTCTAGGTTGCTTTTAGAAAAACAAGGACGAATCCACACGAATTTCGAGGGACATTTTTTTTGTGCCTATCATTATTTTATCACCTCCTTTTGCCAAAAAAAAATCTACAGGAAACTGGTTATAACTCCCATAAGTCGTCATTACATTAATTAACCTTATCATTCTTTCAGATAAGAATCTGGTCCATTATCTTTTGTATACAGCTCTCAACTATAGTATCGAGATCATTCTCTTAAAACATGAATTCGCTTGCGAGTTCTATGAAAGTACTGCACAGGACTACGTACAGCTTAATGACAGAGGCATCCGTCCTGTCTTGTCTGTCGCCTTGTGAGCTGTGCTATAGTTCATATGCCAGACAGCAGACTATTGCTAATGCCATTGAAAAGCCACCAGAGAGAACAAGAAAGTGAGGAGAAAACATTAGTTTCCCTTTCCATTCCCCCATCGATATTCCGCTGATGTATCAAGCTAATATTTTTGCCTGGCAATGCTTCTTTCTCTTTGTGACTCAGGAGAAAAAGAATAGATTTTAAAGCTGCAGAAGTCTTGGAGAAGTGTCTCGCCGAGAGAGAGAGAGAGAGAGAGAGAGAGAGAGAGAGAGAGAGAGAGAGAGATCCTCTTTGGTTTCATCGTCTTGATTTTGCGTCAAGCACTTAATTTTGAAATCGTAGCGAAATAGTTCATATTGATTAGTATGTCATGTTGCAGCTGCACAATTATAATTATGCATATATTCATGTCATGGTAATTGCTTTATAGCGAAGAAACATATACTAAAGGAAAGGAAAATGTATCTTTTTCGAGTAGGTCTGCAGCAAGGAGATATTCCCGCATGTGTTTGGGGGTGTCTTTTCTCATGATTGTTTGAGAATACTCTGTTGTTTTGTGGCACTCCAGCACACGGCCGTCATTAGAAATGCACCGCTTTGAATATGACGTAATATTTCGTCAAGAGCCTTCTAAAAAGTTCCTTTGGAGGGATGGAGACGTTCGCTGGTTAGCTTACCTTTCACAGCCCTGCCCCAAGATCAACATATATATATATATATATATATATATATATATATATATATATATATATATATATATATATATATATATATATATATATATATATATATATATATATAATATATATATATATATATATATATATATATATATATATATATATATATATATATATATATATATATATATATATACAGGACTGAGGAAGTAAAGAGGATCAGATCATCAGAGAAGAGAAGAGAGGAGGAACAGAGATAAGAGAAGGAAGAGACGTATGATAGGAGAGGAAGAGGACACACAAGATAGAATAGGAATGGAAACAAGAAAGTAAAGTCCATAGTTCGTAGTCAAAGAGAGAGAGAGAGAAAGCTCCAATGTCAGTAAACCCTTTCTGTAAAGAAGCGTCCTGCAAGTGGTTTTGAGAAGTCACCCGCCCTTCAAGTTTCAAGACTAAGGCATTCCTTCATGCAGTACGAAGAAGATAAGAAGCCATCTGAAGTTTTTACAGTCCCCTTTGGTGAAGCCGTCGCTTCGAGCACCGATCTCAACAGCTGTAAACCTGGCCAGCAAGTATTTTACTGCTGCACTGTTTCCCCCTTTTCACATATAGTCAGATTTAATTTTGTTATGTAAATAGGAGAAACTATTCTGCATTTATCTTTGTGAATAAGCTTGTAAATAAACTTGTGCTTTGTTTGAGTTTCTTACTATATTCATATCCCGTGTTTCAATTGTTGTAGTGCCGAATATCCTTGCAAGGTCACCAACTGTTAAAGATCGGGATCCGCTCAGGTTCCTTATTACAACAAACAAAAAGGATTCAACACCAACAATTAAAACACGGGATACAAATATAGATGGTACCAGGAACTCACCCCACCACCTCTGATGACATAAAACTCTGCTATAAGGGAGGCTTCCACAGGGAATATTAAGACGAGTGCCTCATCAAGTCCATCTTTAAAGGCAACGTTAGCCCATACTATCCTAAAAAAGATTAAATTTATTGTATTCAACATGAATAAGAAAACCAGCGTACTGGTGATGAGAAATGACCCAGCCTCTCCCAAGCAGGAGCCCTTGAAGAAAACCAGTGTAGTCAAACAATACAAATGCTCCATCCAAGAGTGCCTTGGCTCTTATATTGGTATGACTACTATGCACTTCTCCAAGAGGATTTCTTGCCATGACCGGGAAGGTGCCATCTGTAATCGCACCAGGACTGCCCATAACCTGAGAGTAAAAAGGAGTGAACGTATCCCTAACATAAAGATAATAGATCAAATGACTGACCATCGCTGCCTATGCCTCCTTGGAAGAAGTACACATCAGGAGAAAGAACCCTAGTCTTATTACCACACAGGAGACTCTCCTCTCACTGTTGGCACGAAGGGCGACGCCCACCGGCATCCCTTGAGCAAACCAGTCAGAAGTGTCCTTCCACCTGCAGGCAGGAACCCTCCCAATACTGTATGTGTTGGTAAACTCCTTAACCTTAAGTGGAGGGGCAAGGACACAACTTAAATGTAGGTTCTAAATGTCTATTGTAGAAATATATACAAGATCCAGTGGACAACGAGCAGCCAGCTAAACAAACAGACAGACGAGACGAGACTGCCTCACGAAGGCAATAATTACAATGTTGCCAATACTTAAATGTTGCCATATCATATTACTGGACTTAACATGGGATACTCTAATGGCGCGCAACATGTGAAATAATGTTTGAACATAATAATACTGGTACATGTGAAATGCGTCTTTTTCATGTACCTACACCTCCCTCCCCCTCACGCTCGTAGTGCATTCTCGAGCGGACTCCTTTTCCATGAGTCTTTGGGAACGACGTGGGTTTACTGGAGGAACACTGACTAAGGACTCTCTTTCTAGGTCCTGGCTAGGGGCCACAGGGACAGGGAGAAAGGGGTCACTATTAGTGGGTGGCACCAGGCGAAGAAAACGACGATTACGCCACCACACACGACCACTAGGGAGACGAATTTGATAGTCTCTTGACCTTCCATGACCCATGACAGTGCCAACTTTGTCCCAACGATGAGAGGTCGGGTCTTGAATCCGAACTTGCTGTCCGACGCTCAACGTGGGTAAGGGGTGGGCATGCTTGTCGTACTTGGTCTTTACCTGCTTGTAACGAGCGGCAGCACGGCGGTCACAATCTTCGGTCTTGACTGCACTCCTTGGAGAATGCTTGAGGGTGGGCAGGGATACATGACCTGAGAGGACAGCCATACAGGATCTGGGCAGGAGAGCGTCCAGTAAAGTTAGGAGTATTTCTGAGCTCCAATAAGCCTCGGCCAAATGCTTCACAATCAATGTTGCCAGATGGGGCTGTTTTGAGGATGAGCTGCTTGATCGACTTCACAGCGGCTTCAGCGTGACCATTCGATTGTGGGTAGTGGGGTGAGGTTACCATGTGTCGAACTCCCCATCGCTTCATAAAATCCTTGAACTCTGCGCTGGTGAATTGGGGGCCTCCATCTGTCCTTAGGCGAAGGGGGACACCAACTTCACAGAAATAGCGGCAGAAGATCCTGATAGTATTGGAAGCGGTAGTATCGCCTTGGCAGGGTGCGACAACAGGCCATCCTGACAGGCGATCGACGACGACGAGGAAAGACTTCCCTGCAACAACAAAGAAGTCGGCTGAGACGGACTCGAAGGGTCTTGTCGGGTTGTCGTCATTCATTAGAGGTTCCTGCGGCTGAGATGGCTGCAATGTCTGACATGCCTCACAAGCTCTGACTGTGTTGGCAATATCAGAGTCAATGCCAGGCCAGAAAACTGACTGCCTTGCTCTGCGCTTGGTTGCTTCCACACCTCTGTGGCTGTCATGCAAGTGGGACAAGGTGCGACGACGGAGAGCGGCAGGAACTACAAGCCTTGCTCCATACAGGACAAGGTCACCATCGGCGTAGAGATCTTCACGTAGTTTCCAATAAGGAAGTAAGGAATTGTGAAGGTCATATCTGTTGCGAGGAAATCCTGATGTGACACAATCGAGTAGATGAGTATACGCAGGATCTGCTTTCGCTGCGTCACGAAGATCCTGAAGTATCCTGTCGGGATCCTGAGCTGGAGACTCGTCTGAAAGCGTAACGGCGTTCACAGCCATGACAGTTCGAAGATGAGCAGCGGAAGAAGCACCCGAGATCTCGTCCTCCTGTGTGGGGTGGCTGACTGTGGGGCGCGAGACAATGCATCTGGGATGCACAGCAACTTACCCGCACGCCACACAGCTGTAAAGATGTAGGGCGAGATTTTCTCCTTGAGGCGCTGGAGACGAGAGTTCTCGATGGCATCCAGCGTATAACTGTTCAGAATAGGTATGAGGGGCCGGTGATCCGTCATCAGAGTAAAATTCTGTAGGCCTGCTAAATATAGCCTACATTTAGACATTGCCCAGACAACGGCTAGCATCTCAAGCTCGATGGTGGCATATCGTGTCTCTGTGTCAGCGAGAAACCAAGAACCACACTGAACTAGACGCAGGTGTCCATTACCATGGTCCTGCAGGAGGGCATATCCAATGCCGTGGAGGCGTGAAGTGTCCGTCTGAAGAACAACAGGTAGGTCTGGGTCAAAGAGGGCGAGAACTGGTGGACTGGTGAGAGCTAACTTGACACGTTGAAATGCTTCATCATGGTCGGGGGTCCAAACAAATGTTCTCTTGGGATTCATCAGGGGACGTAAAGGTTGGGCTGCAATGGAGATGTCAGGCGTGAACTCCGCTAACTGGTTGACCAATCCCATAAACGATCTGAGGTCTGTCAGGTTAGCAGGGGTTGGGAAAAAATCCTTGATGGCACTGACTTTCTGCTTATCAGCTGAGATGCCGTCTCCTGAGAGATTGTACCCACAGAAATTCACGGAGGGTGCAGCGACCACAAATTTATCCTTGTGAGTGTGATCCCAAACTTGCGGCACCGGGTGAGCACTTCGTGGATACGATGAAGGTGTGTAGCGTAGTCTTCGTCGTGGAGGAGAAGGTCATCTAAGACCTTAACACAGTTTTGGACACCTTGAAGGGCCATATCACCTCGCAGGCAGAAGGCGTCTCCAGTAGCTGCGAAGCCCATCGGTCCTCTGCAATGTATGAACCGACCATATGGTGTAATAAAGGTGGTTAAATGCTGATCTTCTTCTGCCAGTTCCATCTGCCAGTAACCATAGAGAGCATCAGCTGTGGTGAAATAACGAGCCTTCGGGCCTACACTGCGAATAGCGGCGTAGGGTGTGGGTGAAGGATGGGCTGGACGAGAAACCTGGCTGTTCAACTTGGTCAGATCGACAGTAATTCGTACTCCTGTCCCATTCTTAGGAACGACGACGAGAGGGTGGCACCAAACTGACGGGTCATCACCAGCAGGTTTGATTATCCCTTGGGCCACCATGGAGTCAAGCTCTTCTTTGACTTGGTCCTTAAAAGCGAATGGAATCTGTCTTGGGGTGTGGATGGCAAAAGGCACTGCACCATCCTTAAGGTGGATTCTCATGGGAGGACCAGCCATAGGCTTGAGAGGAGCTGTCTTCAACTCTTCTTTCGAGACTAACACATCTTGAAACTCTTGAAGAAAGTATTCCTTTGCTGCTGAAGGTGATGTGGTCGCTGAGATGGGTAGCTCCTTGACTCTATTGACGTGTTTGACTTCTAAAATAGGTTTAGGGAAATCAGGAGATATTATGGCCAGTTCCTCACAATGACCATAGGATAAAAGTGGAAATTCCACATTTTCATGCACTTGAATCCTGGCGAGACAGGATCGCTTGCCTAGTGTAAGGGTAGCTTGTAATATACCCAGAGCAGGTGACATTGGAGATCCATCCGCGGTGAACATCGCACTTTGCGGAGGCGTCTGCAAACAGCTCCTGGAGATACCCAATGTGTCAAGGTGCTGCTTTCCAATAACAGTGACATCGGCACCTGTGTCTGGTAACATTTTAATGCGAGACTTAACATCGCCAAACGACAAGAGGACACAGATAGGTTTGGGCGTCTTAGAAATGGTGCGAGGCAATCCTAGGCGACGACACCTGGTCCTTGAATCTTGCGATTTGTTGACTGAAGAGGCACCACTGTTGCTTGAAGATCTGTCCTGACGAAGATTCTTCTTATTCTCCCTACAACACTTATCGAAGTGTCCAATGCGGTGACACAGACAGCACTGGACCTTGCTGGCAGGACACTTCATGGTCCTGGACCAATGGCCAACGCGGTCGCAGCTTTTACAAGTACTGTTGGCCGCAGGGCATTTGTCTTGATCATGCTGATGAGCACAGTACTGGCACCAAGTTGCTGGGTTCGAGGGTTTCGGCGAAGGTGGATGCTTTCCGCTTGACTTCTTGCTTCTCTTGTAGGCCGAAACAGCACACAGCTGATTAGTTGGGGCACGTATGGCAGAAGTTGCAGTTTTAGCCGCCTCATACGACCGACAGGTGGTGATGAAATCTTGCAAAGAAGAATTGACATCCAAGGCGATCAACTTCTGAACCAAGTCCGCGTCTCGAATGCCCATCAAGATAATCATTTTCAGCTGGGTCTCTTCACATGCGACGGCGGTACCTGGGCATAAATCAACTTCTTCCGCAAGGCGTCGAAGTTTCACATAGAAATCAGCGAGATTATCCTTCTGATTGCTTGCAGCTAAGTAACTCTCTTCGGCGAAGTACTTCATTCCTTAAACCCTTTATATGTGACTGTAAGGCGTCCAGGACTTCATCTACAGGCTTATCTGTAGAGGGAGATATTTGAAGTGTGTGTTCTAAAACATGCTGCGTTTCCAGGGTTAAACACATCCTCATCTGGATCATTTGCTTTTCCCGTGGAAGCTTAGAAAGATCCACCATGACAGCATAGTCATCCCACCGACATCTCCATTCCCTGAACATCTGGAATGTTGCATCTGCCTTCAGTGGGGGTGGCGTTTGCGCGGTTGCTTTCTGTGGTGGTGGAAGGGAGGGTTGACTGGAGTTCGAAACCACCTCTGTGCCAGGTGTAAGGGTACCTAAACGAGAATGGATGATTGGTGCAAGAGTTTGAATGAGGGCAGTAAACCTTGCATTCTCCTCTTCTCTTCTAAGATCATCTTCTCTAAGGCGAATTGCTTCTTGTTCCCTTCTTCTTTCTTCTTCACGTTGTCTGTCTTGTCTTCTTGTTTCATCTTCCCTTCTTCTTCTCTCATCCTCATACAAGCGCGATTCCTCTAAAAACTTAATCAAAATGAGGAAATCTGTCCCAGTAGCTTGAGAGGTAGATGGGCAGGGACGTGCAGAGGGGGGGTGCTAGGGGTGCCCAAGCACCTGCCCCTTTTGCTACTGTATTAAAAGTGCCCTTTTGAGAGGGATGTATTATAGGCCCGCCGCCTATCGTGTCAATGATGATGATGATAATAATAATAATAAACTAATAATAATAATAACTAATAATAATAATAATATTATTAATTATTATTATTATTTTGTTATTATATTTAAATATAATATAATATAATAATAATAATAATAATAATAATAATCATAAGCTAAATAATAATAATAATAATAATCTAATAAAATAATAATAATAATAAACAGGAGTTTGTAGAAATGGGTATTATATCTTGGCACACTGGGTCACCAAAGATCAGCTATGTCTCACTGTCTCGTAACACTGGGGCCAAGGCAAGCTCAGCTGAGCTAGACTTACAACAGGCCAGTTAAGCTTTCCTAGTTATTTTAACTCGAATAGCCTCTGTATTAAGGTTTTGACTCCTTTTTTGGCTATAAAAAGTGTAAATAACAAAAAGAGGGAGAGAGACAGTGGACCAAGTGAGTCGAGTAAATTAATAGATTCCTCATTTCCTTGCCTGCCACAGAACACTGCAGCTACAATGCTCAACCTGATGAAAGAAAACAATGTCCAGGAGATATTGCCACTTATGTTTGAACTATTAACAATTAATGCCACTCTACCCATCACAACTGCAACAGTGGAAAGGACCTTCTCCAAACTCAAGCTGGTGAAGACAAAGCTAAGCTACGCAGCCTGTCCAGTGAGGAGAGGTTATCTGATCTTTGTTGCTAGCAGTTGAAAAGGATATCACAATCAACAACAGTGAAGTTATCAGCATATTCAAAGAAATGGCACACAGAAGGGATCTCTTATAAATATAAAAATGATGAGGTCTGGTTATTAGCCAAGTGGTATTGATCATACAGATTGATTTTCTTGCAGTCATTTATGTAAAAGTAATAATTATAATTTTTTCTTTTGTTAAATTTCCTAGTTCTACTGGTAGCCAGTACTGTAGATTTTATGTTCATATAAAACATTAGCCCACTGGTACCTATGATATCAGTCATAGTTTTCATCTTTCTTCTTGAATTATTAATGACTAGTTTAGATAAATTTGAAAGAATATTGAGGCGGTATATATTTAGCCTCATTCATTTCTATATTTTTGCCCTTTTTATCACTTGAGCACCTGCCCTGAAAAAGTTCTCTGCACGTCCCTGTAGATGGGGGCTGGTAGCGGGGGCTTAAGAGTGGTGGGGAGGGAGAGACTGGATGCTCCAACACTCCCCCAACACTCAGAGTGTGGGCGCCCACATTACTGTATTGCCACTGTTCTGTGGGCTCTTCTAATTGGTCTGCAGGCGTACCTTTCGAGTCCGTCATTATTGTCGATGTGCAGTGCGCAAGAATAAAGTTTCAACAAAATTATTAAAATTATTCCAAAACGTCTGATACAAGAATAATAAATAAAATTCGTTAAAGCGTGAGTGTGTGCGTATGTGCGAGAAATACGTCAGCCAACGAGGGGACTAATGAGCGATAGTGTCTGCCTACGGCAGCTCACATCCAAGGCGACGTTGCCAACAGGGTTCCCAGATTTGGCGGTTTCCCACCAAATTTGGCTGGTTTTTTTCTAATTTGGTGGGTAAAAATTCACTTTGGCTGGTTAGTGGTTTTTTGGCTGGTTTTCAGAAACTTGCTATTTGAGCTAAACACTGATCCCACTTTTGGGGAATTTGTCCCCAGATTGGGAATTTTTAAAGGTTTTCAGGAAAATCTGGGGAATTTGAATAAGTTTTCAGTGAAAACTTGGTAACATTTAAGCAAAACATGTAGATAGAATGGAAAAAAAAATCACACCCACCAGACGACCGCAACAAGCACAAAAGGTCGAGACCATTAAAGGGGATTAGCGCAGATGCCATATTTTCTTAAACCCGTTCAAACTATTGAGGAAAAAAGAGTAATAAGTTGGTAGATTTGGCATGTTTATTTATTTATTTTTTTTAATGGCCTGCCATTTCGTTGTGGATGGCTGATTAATGGAAGTGACCACGGGTAACGGGATTAAGAGGATTGTCTGTCACCTCCCTTCATTTGTCAATACAAAAGCAAAACAAAAATTATTTTTCATGTATTCTTATATTAGTTTATATTATGTAACTAAAACTATGATGCTGCTATACAAGCACATATATGATAAAAAAAATATGCATTTATAAAGGTAAATATAACGCACATATATTTGGCGGTTATTTGGGCTGGTTTGGATTTCCATTTGGCGGGATTTTGGCTGGTTTTATGGTAGACTTTGGCTGGTTGGCAGTGCTGTCATCTGGGAACCCTGGTTGCCAAGTCGACTCAGTCATCCCGTGACATGGCATGAGTGCGGGTGTGACAGTCGGTGCTCCGGCAAAGCCACAACAGAATAAATGGGTACTCAATAAAATGACATAACAAATCACTGAGCACACAAAAAAAGCACAATGCACTGCACAACACTTCACTGAGTACTTGAGGCACTACACTGCACATGACATAGAATAAATCAGCTGGGACACGAAAGCACTTTTGAACTGAACGTTCATCCAATATGGCGATGACCGTCCGGTTCCCGATGTCCAAGTCTTGATTAACTTCAAACAATGAGACACTTCCAAAGTTCACTGCGCCATGTATGTGTTGGTAAACTCCTTAACCTTAAGTGGAGGGGCAAGGACACAACTTAAATGTAGGTTCTAAATGTCTATTGTAGAAATATATACAAGATCCAGTGGACAAAGAGCAGCCAGCTAAACAAACAGACAGACGAGACGAGACTGCCTCACGAAGGCAATAATTACAATGTTGCCAATACTTAAATGTTGCAATATCATATTACTGGACTTAACATGGGATACTCTAATGGCGCACAACATGTGAAATAATGTTTGAACATAATAATACTGGTACATGTGAAATGCGTCTTTTTCATGTACCTACAAATACCACACTCTCCCATGTGCAACACAGCACTTGCACGCAAGAGTTATAATAATTAGGATGTCTCAAAGACTTATTAGTCCATCCAAGGAGACATTGTGTGCTCACTTATCTCTAGGAGCAGATTTTACAGTTCATTCCCAGTGTACTAATGATTTTATTTAGCTTTCTTTTAAACTCTTCAACACTGTTGTTGTTTACAACTTCTAGTGGTAGTTTATGCCATGTGTCACATATCATGTATGTAAAGAAGTTCCCGCAATGAGATATGTTGTATCTCTTCAGCTTTTTCCATCCATTATTTCTTGTCTGATTTTCGTTTTACGTAAATAGGTTACTACTACTTTTGTTATGCCTTTTGGTATTTTGAATGTTTCTATGAATGTCCTCACAATTTTCGGTTTTCTAAGTCATACATGGTCAGGTTCCCTAGTCGTCTTTGGTAACCTATTTGCCTGATGGATGGAATTAACTTTGTGGCTCTTGCCTGTACCCCTTCTAATCTATTTATGTCCTTTCTTAGTGTTGGTGACCAAAACTGTACTGCATTATCAAGATGAGGTCTAACTATTGATGTGTAGTGCTACAGCACCGTTTCCTTGTTTTTGTATTTTAACTGCCTGTTTATGTATCCCTTTAATTTTGTACCTTCTTTTCAGCTTTTATGCATTGTTTTGTGGATTCTAAGTCCTTGGTAATAATGACTCCAAGGTCCACTTCTTGTTATACACTATTTATGTCATTCCCAAGCAGCATGTAGTTAGCATAAGGGTTGTTTGTTCCTATTTGTAACAATATGCTTATCCAAGTTAAAAGCCATTTGCCATCTTTTTGACCTACCTCCTATTAACTTTAGATCATTTCTTAAACTTCCCACTAGAGAGAGAGAGAGAGAGAGAATTATTCACCAAGAGAGAAAGAAACTACACTGCCCCCCCCCCCCCAACAGAGAGAGAGAGAGAGAGAATTTCCTGAAAACCGGACAATTTAACTTGTCATGAATCGAGTCCCTGTACGAGAGCCGCTGCAAGACTGAGTAGCCTCGCCCATGAGAATAAAAACTGTTTCAGATGATCTTTTACACAGACAAAAACACTATAATGAGGGTTGTTTACGTTATCTTCTCTCTCTCTCTCTCTCTCTCTCTCTCTCTCTCTCTCTCTCTCTCTCTCTCTCTCTCTCATCCAGAAACTGACCCGGCCACAAGATGCTCAACTTCCTAATTAAAGGAAGAGGGGAAATATGAACGTTTTATACTGACTTAGTTAGAGACGTGCTCACTCCGATAAAAATTTCTATTTCATTAAACATCCATTTTAAAATTATTCGGCTGCATAAATACTATTTTTTACCAAGAGCTCAAAACCCAAAAAAGAACTAGAACCAATTTATCCTCTTCGTAATTTGCTCACCGATTCAGCTATGATTCGATTGATTGCCATCGGTGCATTTTTTGGTGCGGACTAAACAAACATACTTTAACCATCATTAATGACCTAATCAAGACCCGGTCACGCGGCAATTCAGGAAAATTTACAATGAACTTTAATTAAAATATTTTCAATTTATGGTTCATGTTAAAGGTAAGGTTTGCAATTTTGCTACCTACAAAAGCTATACTATTTTATGCATAACCCGGGCAACATTGCTTTTGTTCCTTTAAAACATCAGTTATTTTAAATAGCAATAAATGAATGTGATCAAAGGAAACATGATATTCACTTTCATTAATCAGTTTGAATCGTTACACAGGTTTTTTTTTATCCCCACAAATTGCGGAGAGGATTTTTCGTCGAGTTGCAGCCTTTGTGACAACAGTGAACCTTTTTATTTTAAAATCCTTGAGCCGCAGAATTACATAAAAGGTGGATTTTAGATAAAAAAAAAAAAATAAAATAAAACGATACATGCAAATTAATCTTTGTAATAACTCTAACATCTTACTGAGTGATGACAGTTAGGGTTTTACAAATAACATAGGATGTACCCACTGATATTTGCTACTTGACTATTATTGAAAATATTAATAATCTTAAAAATAAATTCTTTACAGCAGGTGACGTACCATCATAAGTGGGCATATCACATTCATTCAGAAAATGGACACGGCAAAAGAGAATGTCATTTATCAGCATCAATGACTAAGCAACGTCCTCTAGACGAAATCCAAGACTGACGAAATAGTTCACAATTAAAGAAACACCATTTTGGTATGTGGTAAAAAAATAAATAGCAAAGAGATGTAAAACATTTTACAGAGAAAATTCAAAGGTCCCTGAAAGATATATTTTTATTTCTTGTTTATGGGGATACGCATTCCATAGGCATCTCAGAAATGGCTTTAAAAAGCACATAAGGTTTTAAGTGGCAGTAAAAGACGAAAGGAGAAAACTTCCGGGATATTTGCGTGAGATCTCGGTCGCTTCCATTTGGTCCCCTTGCGGCCAAAGGCCCAAAATGACATAAAGTGCCTCCTGTACTCATCACAGCGTTCTATACTAGGATCCTGTTATCCAACAGATTTGGTCTTTTCAGGGCATTTTGGCTTAATGTTATGAGTAGCTCCATGCAGGAACTGACTGGTACGGTTACCAAGAAGATACAAAATACAAGGAGGAGTCTTTAAACAATATAAAAACAAAAGGATATTCTGGTAAGTCCCAAATCTCCAAAGCATTATTCCTTTTCATTCCAACTCTACACATATCCGAATTTGTATCGCTTATTTTTCTACTCTATTTCTTGTGCACAGTTCCTCAAAAAAAATTTTTTGCCGTTTACACAGATTTATTTCCACGTCAATTGACTGTTTATTTTTACCGAGTAAATTACGATTAATCATAGTAAATATTATGGCATTTAAATATTCGTAAATGTGTCTCAAAGATATGTCAAGAAAATAAAAAAAAAGAAAAGGAAATAAAGAAGCAGAAAATGTAGGCAATCCTTTGTTGCATTAATCAACGCACAAGAGGACAATACCCGGCAGGATTCCATTAATATTATGAGAGTGAGAGGAAATATTAGGTTTCCATCAACTGAACATCGACCCTAATTCTCTACCCAGACGCTGGAGACTGAAATTATTCACTGAAGTCAAAGGAGCCATTGATTCAGGGTTGTTTAATTGATTGCCTTGAGACTTTACTAAAAAATGCTGGTTAAATCTGTTTATTTCAATTACCTTTGCCTTTCTTTTTATTGTTAAATTTTCTTTTGTTTAGATGGATATTTGTTCTATTAATCTGGAGGCTAGCTACTCTAACAAAACAACGCCTCAACCTTAACGAAGCCTTAGAACCTGAGACAGAATTCACTCTGCCTAGAGTCAACAAAATCCCAAAGACTCAGGCAAAAACCTAACATATTGATATTCAACACAATTCCGAGTATGATGATTCGTCTGTACAGTGAATACATTTATCCTTATTCCAAAAATTTTCTTATGGGTTAATCTGAACGCCTACAATTCAATTCGATAACGAATTAAAGTGAAAGGACGAAAATTTGCATGAAAACGATGATGTACAATAATGATGATTAAGTCATTGTGCATACTAAAAGATTTTCCCCAAATTTAGCAGAAGTGGAAAAACGTTAACAATAAAGAAATATCCAGGAAAACTCGTGCTTTCCATAACCTGAAAACAATCTAAAACCTAGTTCTAGAAGGTAGTTATTGGTAAAGACGTGAATAAAGCGTAGAACTTTCAAGATTTAAGTATCTAAGTTAGTCCCTAGTCCAGTTCGTAGATGACCGATGATATAAAAATGGAACAATTCAAAGAAATTTTGTTGTTATAAGTTTCACGTCTTATGCAATGCCACTGTTGCTGGCATATTAACACACTTAATTATGTCCTTACAAAAAAAATCTAATTTCACTGGAACTTGAGCCATTCCATTCGATGAAGTCGGGCTACAGAGCTTCGGAAACAAATTCAATTAAAATAAAATGTTAAAATTGTTTCTGTTGCGACGTTAATTTCATCCAAGAAAGCAGTAATTACTGTCGGCATTAAAAGGAGCGGTCATTTTCCATCGATTCTAGTTTGTTATTACGAGTTTTTTTTTTTTAGTCCACTGAGGATTTTTTTTTTTGTCATATGTATAAAATCTATTTTATTTCCATTATTGCTCCACATTTTCAGTAAGGTTCTCTCTCCCGTGCTGTTTCATTGTTTCATGACTGAGTCTTAAAGCTTATCGTAACTTAAAAATATATCTGTACAATTCTACGCTGTATTATATATTTCTCTGCATATCACATCCTTCACCAACTGCATTCGCCTGTTTACGAGAGACTGGCTAAAGAAAAAGTCTTTTGGGAAATAACACCTTTGTCTAGACGTCCCATTAAAAATTGTAGTGCATTTTTTTTTGTTGTGTACAGATTATATGGTATTTTATGAGAGCGTCTTCCGCATACAAGATACGGAACAAAAGCTGATTCCGGGATATATGATGACACTTCGTTACTAAGAGGAAAGAGGAGTAGCGTTCGAATACATGTGTCATTACATTTGTTTTCTGAAATATGCAAAATGCTCCAAAATGTATGACAACTTTGGAAGTATGGGAACATGATTAGCAATAAAATTTCGTTTAGCGCTTTATGATGTATAAAATAAAAATCAGTTAAAAAAGGAGGGTGTTTAATATCCACGCCAAACGTGTTCTGTTTTACTAAAGTTCTCAACACAAAGGAACAATGTTTACAATCACAGCCTCGCAAGGCAAGGGGTTTTTTTTCTGCTAATATTGGAACATTTTAATCTTTGTATAGATTAGGAAAACAAGTTATGCAAAGAACGCCCTGCTTTCAATATTTCTCTCCTGCAAAAGGCGTTAAACCTTCTTTCCTCTGGGATTTCCACAAGCCGGGGTTGAAGTGCTTTCGATCAAGAGCAGAGAGAGAGAGAGAGAGAGAGAATATCTTTGCATCATTTCACCTTTACATTGTAGGTTTCCCATGATAAGTACTTTCATGCCATCTTGATTGCGAGCGATCGTGAATGCGTGTAAAATGTGTATGCCTGTGTGCTTGTATGAGAGAAGAAGAAGAATTTACAACTTGCCTTCTGAGGCTGTGATTGTAAACATAGTTCCTTTGTGTTGAGAACTGTAATGTCTCCCTCTTTGTCGTATAAGGGTCTGTTCACAAGACGGTAAAACTTGACATGAACACGCACCGGAAACCTATCACATACACATCATAAACAAGTTGAAAACAAGTCATAGACGTTTGATAATTGTATGTAGCACTGGATGGCACTGCAGATAAGTCGTTGGCTTCTATTCAAACTGTTTGAGATACGTATGCGATAAGTGTATATAGCAGTGTGAAGCGCCCAAAGACACTTGTTATTTATGACTAATATTTAATTAACTGCCGTTAGTTCCAACCCTTTCTCAAAACATCTTCGCTTTTACGTCAGACGAATTCAAATGAACATCACCACAAACAAAAGCTTCTCCTTTGAGCGAAGATTCCGCTGAAAACAAGGCAAAGGAAAAAACCTGGAAGAGAAGAGATATGCGATATTATTCACTTATGGAAATTGAAATTATTTTCTCTACTTCAAAAGCGGATCCTTGCAACTGTAATGCGCCATCAATGCCGGCGCGCAATTCTTAATGAACGTTATTAATCAATGAATGTATTACTAATTTCCAGGTCAACATGATCTGGATCTCGTCAAACATTGACGTGTCATCACCACGGGAATTTTCTTTTTCTTTCTTTCTTTCTTTTGCAGGTAAACGATAATTGTAAAATTCACCTCTTTTTTATGAGAGATATATTATCATTTTATTATCCTTTACTCAATCTTATCGAGGGTAATTCAAATCATGCTACACACTGAAATAATATATTTTGTTGGCGCATTGTGTTTTATAATATACATAGGTTGATATTCCTGGGAGAGAGAGAGAGAGAGAGAGAGAGAGAGAGAGAGAGAGAGAGAGAGAGAGGAAATATATTAATCATAGCTATGCTCGCGTATCTCCTTTAAAATAAACAGAACGTCATCCAGGGAGATAGAAAAGATTTAATTTTAAATTCAACAGACACATGACCATTGTAAAAAAAATAATAAGCCTAAAAGGCCATAATGATATGATGAAACGCCTCATAACACTCACATTCTCTCATTATAACGAAGTATTATGGCGAGGCACCGGATTATAGTATCAGTAGCAACGTGAAATGTGACGGTTTTAGATCCCATGATTATATTTATTTGCTGGTCCATGAAAATGGCGTCTGAAGAAGGCTTGGTTTCTAAGACCTAAAAATATCATAGTAGCATGAGTCTTGAAAAGGAGAAACGAATCCACAGATATGTGTGGGGACAAATACATTTAAATAGAAATTTAAACAGAGAACCATCGGGAATCTGTTCGATTCCTCTATTTATCTCAGACTGGAAAGGGGAGTCAAACAGATTCCCGAAAGTTCTTTTTATTTTTATTTTTTTAAATAAATGTATCTGCGCCCATTCATCAAC
>NC_087214.1:43526458-43561458 GCF_015104395.2 Macrobrachium nipponense
CACCTTACAAAGAATTGTTGCTATTTCGCCACTGACTGATCCTAGTACGTTACGTTATCAGGAACTTGTGGTTCTCTTTTGATGGGCTGCAGAAGAGTGTTGTAACGTAACCAGTTGCATGAATCTTCGATGATAAGTGAGATTGGGGCGGACAGAACCCGAAGTTCAGACAGCTAGAAATCTGTTTTCCTCGGGCATATAGCGTGAACATCGGAGATGGAGTCCTGGCTTTGTTTCTTCCGATGGTTCTGTTATTCAGTTGAGGAAATGAAAAGCGTAAACAATTATTGTTATCCGCCTTGGAATCTCGGTCAGTTGTTGAATTATTTCCCATGATAATTATCTCCCTTAGTTTTCTAACCTGTTTCAAAAACAAAACAGACTCCATTTAGATTTCCATATTCAAAATATTAAATATATAAAATAACTTTTTTGTAATCTGCTTAAAGAAACTTTGTAATATACAAAAAAAAAATTCTTAAACAAAAAATGATTAATTTCACTTCTGAAATATTTTTGAAATCAAATGTGAAACTTCAAATTCACTGTTAATATAATTGGAGAAATGTTTCACCCACATATTCAGTACAGACAAGAAAGTTTTGGCAGTCTTTCTAATCAGCATACATAAATATTTTGAATTAAAATTAACCTGTGCAAATGTAAATAGTCAATTGAAAGAACGTAAGGATTAAAAAAAGGAAAAGGAATTTATTTTCCCATAGCTACAGATAAACTAAATAGATAAACAAATAAACAAATACTAAATAACTAGAGACCTTATTTCAATTGCAATGAATGACCTACTTGAGCGACGAGGGATCGGCTTTTAGGAAGAATTGTGAGCATAATCTCAAGTGGAGGAAGGAACAACATCCATTGTAAATAAAACGGTGTTAATGTTTATACACCATGAAAAAGTTTGTAAACCTTATATTTTTAAAGTAAAAGTAACAAGCTTTACAAAACAATACACTCATATTCAACTTGTCTTCGCTGGACAGTGAGCTAATTCTAAACGTCTTAAACTGAACAGTGTAAATAAAAATCGAATCTGTTGCCATCTATTTTTAAAACTTCGTTAACTTCAACATTTCACATTTTCATTGCGTGGGAATGTATTCATGGGCAAATGAACATTTTTGTCAATCGCTCTTTGAACTTGGCCAACTTTTCTCGTCAGCAAACTCAAAGACTTTCTTTCCTGGTGGGGGCCGTTAAACTTACACACAGAAGAAACAAGATGAAGCAGGAAACACATGAGTAAGTGGTAAAGAAAAAATATGATGTGTTTTCATCGTTCTGACGTTGCGTAGGCGGACAACACTACTAGAAGGTGTTCTTTCTGTTCTAGGATATATGAATTTCCTCTTTGTACACGAGGCCACTCTAACAACCGACTTATCCTTCACTTAGAAATATGAATGGTACAAAAAGATAAGACACTCTATGCATAAGGTTAATAGGTTTTGGAATTGTTTTGCCCGCAATATTATAATTAAACATCGAAATAACTACGCATTACTCTTAAAACAATATGAAAAAAGTTACCAACGAAGAAGCAAACTTTGTTTACTGCAGCTGCCTCTTGACACTGACTTCCACAAAAACACATTAAACTGACTAACTCTGGCTTAGACGGGTTCTGTAATTAAAGAAACCTCTTACGAATTAGAAAAACTCTCTCAGGACCTCACAACTTGATGTTGACACTTCTTGAGGATAACAAAAGTTCTTGCTGTAATGAAAAATATGCATTCCACAGGAAATTTCTTTACTTTGCTGGATGTATTTACAGACATGATGTATTTACAGACATTTCGAAAATCCTATTCTTCCTAGTATATACCAAATAACTTCTATCGATATTAGTCATGATATCAAATATTCTAAGATAACAAACTCACAAACATTTCTTTTTGTCTCTTTATCATTATTAAAACTAGCCAATACCATTTCTTTGCCAAATGAAAATGCCTCGGACATCACCCTTCTAAAATAAAATAGGAAACAGTGATACAAAAATTCAACAGTAAATTGTCTGATTTTTAGTGCATGAAGCATTTTGTTACTTATGGCAGATGCTTCTCATTGTAAAAAGTGTTTTCATTCGTAGCGAAATATATTTATGTTGAAACGCACGCACCCTGAATATCATATCACCCTTTCATAGAGGATTTTGCAGTTCTCATAAATATTACATCAAGAGCAAAAAAAATAACACGGAAGAGAGGAGATATACAAAATTATTTTAGCAAACTCTGGTAAATTTCCCCTCTATTACAAGAGGCGTATTTCAGCGGTACTGTGTAAATTGATTTTCACTCTTAGTATTAGTTCCTGAATTCAATGATATCCTTATTAGCATGATCCGATCGCCATTCGAAGAGTAAAGGGAAAAGTGAACGCCCTTTTATAAAGGACTTTCGTCTTCAAGGGATATCTGACAGGAAATGATCTACGGTAACTGTTTCATATCTAATACATAAGAGAAGTTATTATTATTGTTGGTGTTATCATGATTTGTTTCATTTTTAGTCTGCAGCTATCGTATTGAAGTTAACAGTGTCCCATTTTATTATCAAATTGTATGATTTACGCTAATTACGACTGTTTCATGTATTAATCAGCGAACTCCTTTTAAGGCAAGATGAGATGTCACGTAGTAAGTGATATTCTATTTAATACTTTAATATCAATAAACGCTACACTGCAATACTGATAAATCAGGGTTTCTTCTTCATAAAGTTATTTTCATACCAAAATCTTATCATAAATGTTATCTATGCAATTTCTTGTTATTTGGTAATTTTCAGGACATAGGTTTAACTTTCCCTATTTAAGGATAAAGCTTTTCATTAATACCTAAATTGACATAAAATTGTACACAGCAAATTTATAATTGCCCTCACCGTAAGGATGACAGGGATGATTTTTACAACCAACTTATAAATTAAAATTAATTACACATTTTCAGTGAAATTCTAAAACATAAAAAGCAATCTTACTGAGAGAGAGAGAGAGAGAGAGAGAAGAGAGAGAGAGAGAGAGAGAGAGAGGAGAGAGAATTTCTAAAGCTAAAACATCGTTTCCATTGGCAAACTGAACTTTGTGCAAAAAGAAATAAGTTAAAATACCACAATCATAATTGCAATATAGTTCGTAGTATACCATCACTAGCTGACCAACAGGGCGCTGCCCGGGATAACTGAATGACAACCGATAAACTCTCTTTCACTCTCCAACTCTCCCTCATGCTTTCTCCTCTTTCTCCTCCCTAACACCCCATCTACTCTCTCTCTCTCTCTCTCTCTCTCTCTCTCTCTCTCTCTCTCCATCTCTCTTTCCCTCTTTCTCCTGCCTTACACCCCCTCTACTATCTTTCTCTCTCTCTTCCTCTCTCGCTCTCTCTCTCTCTCTCTCTCTCTCTCTTTCTTGTTAAGCTGATGCAGTTACATTGCCAAGTGACACCCCCAACAAAAGAATACCAGATGAGACGAGCAGCCCAACAGCCAATGACAATTCAAGACACCATGACATCACACAAAGGCCCCGCAACTCCCAGGGACATCATGTCCAAACCTCGAGGGTCTGCCAGGCTGCAAACGGCGCGACCTTCAACGACGAGAAGTATCTTGAAAGAAACTTTCTCCAACCAATAGCAGGAATGCTATGCACCACCAACCAATGAAAAATCAGCGATCGGTTGACCCCCTGCTGACCTACTACTGTATATTGAGTAGATCCTGACAGCATCTACAGTCTGTCGTGATCATACTCGGATGATACCGAGAGAAACGTTGGCCGCTACAAGAATTCGACTAAACCCAACATTGACTTATACCTTGATTTATTTATTTACTTTATGAATAAATAAATTTTATAGCAGCAATATCCTTGAAATTGACTCCTCCTGATGAATCATATCGGCGCAATACTCGCCAGTTGTAATAGCAGAGAGAAAGCAGTTTTTAATATTCTTCATAATATTACATTTAACTCTTTAATGCCATTTATTTTTTGTTTTTTTGTAGAACGAGGCAAAGTATCATACGTCAGTAAAAGAGGATTTGGGATGTATATGAAATACACAGGACTTGTTAGGAAGTAGTAATTTTTTTGTATATATGAAAGCTAGTTAGGGTTGAGTAATAGACGTTACGATTTTAGTTTTCTGTAAAAGAACACTATGGTGCCGACTTTTTTTGTCCGTCCGCCCTCAGATCTTAAAACCTACTGAGGTTAGAGCGCTGCAAACTGATATGTTGATCAACCACCCTCCAATCACCATACATACCAAATTGCAGCCTTCTAGCCTCAATAGTTTTTATTTCATTTAAGATTAAACTTAGCCATAATCGTTCTTCTGGCAGCGCTATAAGTACCAACTATATAGGCCACCATCGGACGGTGGCTGAGTTTCTTTGGCCGCGGTTAAGAGTTTTTTGGGCCGTGGCTGAGGCCAACACCGGGCAGAAAACTCGTTTGCGCCGAAGTTTTTATTTGATTTCTTTTGATTCGGGAAAACTGATCTGGAGTTGCTTTGTTTCAGCTGTGCTAACGAAGGATATAAACTTATGAAATTGAAAAGAACAACAAAATCGTCATTTGCGGAAAAGGTTAAAAAAAAGATAAAGGATGAACCAGCACCAACGTTGTGAATGAAAATGAATGAACTATGATATTATGCTACAGAAAATTTAGTGTCAGAATAGTAACTGAAACTGTTTGTTACTCAGAATTAACCTAAACAATTAATTCGCATAAAGTGTCCTAACAAGATGGCAATATTGAATTAATTAATTGCACTCATCGATTGGAATACATCGAGGAAGCTCAGAGCCCGACACAATTCAAATGGCCGAGTTCATCTAGTACATCTTGTTGGCAGGTTCCCTTCTAATCATTTGGAAAGTTGTAGAAAGTCCCGGAAATGCTGAACATGAAGATGATTACTGATTCTTCAAACAATAAATCACCACTTGAAGTACCGGTAAATATAACAAGGACTGCAAGAATAGAGCTAAGTATAATTCACTGTGGTTCTGGGCAAATCTCAGCGTATTTCTGGTATTTTAACTCAAAGTGCAAATTCCTCCGCGTTTTGAACATTGTGTTTATTACGGTGTGCCTGTCTGCATGAATTATTCAGCTAAGGATTAGTCCGATTTCCCGTTAGATGTTCTGTTGATGAGCCACATTGTATGAAATAATTCTTTTTATGTTATCGAAAATATACGAGACATCTATCATGAATAAATCAAGATGAATAAAACAGTCACATGCTTCTATTTCCACCATCAGATTCCGTTCAATCTTTTCCCACTTGGAAAGAAACTTTTGCCACTCAATTTTCAATGAATGGCAATGCAAAACAGATTTTGTCTGTCGTTTAGGCTGATATTCAAAGAGATTATAGTCACTGAGAACATAAAGATTTTCCTCAAGAAGCTGAACAGGGAAGCAGCATTGCGTACCTGCAAGGAATGCGCTTTTTGGCCAGTCGATGAAAAGAATGGCCGACATTCTTTGATGGTGTTCACGTTACACGTTTACTGTAGAGAGAGAGAGAGAGAGAGAGAGAGAGAGAGAGAGAGGTGGGGAGCAGGGAAAGAAAGAAGAAAAGTAATGAGTTGCTCAACACGCTCTCGCAAGTGCTGAAGTTTCGACTTTTTTTCGCCCAACTTTTGACGATGGGCAGAACGGCCAAGAGACAGACTGAGAGAGCTTTGCAAATTACAGCCTCTTTTGTAAAAGATCTTTTGTTTGGGCTCTTTCCAGTCATGCAGGATTTACAAAATTAATACTCTCTCTCTCTCTCTCTCTCTCTCTCTCTCTCTCTCTCTCTCTCTCTCTCTCTCTCTCTCTCTCTCATTATATCTGGATTTTCAGAAAGGAACAAGGATGCGGCCAAAACATTTTTGATGGATTGTCGATCTTTAGGTAGGATATTTCTAGAGTTCCCCAAACCTATTCTCATTTCTGTTTGGATTTGTCATTCAGTAACTGTCTGAAATTGATCGTTATGGTATAACGCCCTTGTTTCATAATCTTTAAGAAAAGTAACTAGAGATATTCACTTAGTTATTTATTCCATTTAACCTTTCCTGTGTGAAAAGGAACTGACTGAAGTTTTGTCGTCGTGGTATAAAATAACAAGGTTATATTAATCGGTCTTGGCTTCGTATTCTTTGATGAAAATATTTTAGGAAATTAATGAACTGAATTATTTATTTTTTTATTATTTTTTTATATCTTTGTGTATTATTCAGATAAATACACATTTACTTATTTTTTTATAAGTAAAAATAAAAGTCTAATATCAGTTATTCAAGTAGCCTTGAAAGGCAAGGAACTGAATCACCATAAAGAAAGAGAAGCGAAATTGGAAAGAGAGCAATTAAAGGAAGG
This sequence comes from Macrobrachium nipponense, assembly GCF_015104395.2. Classification (NCBI taxonomy): domain Eukaryota; kingdom Metazoa; phylum Arthropoda; class Malacostraca; order Decapoda; family Palaemonidae; genus Macrobrachium; species Macrobrachium nipponense. Next base: position 43,532,870 of record NC_087214.1, read on the forward strand.
ACGACTATGAAATAAAAACAGAGAAAATATTTATACCTGCCATTCCAATCCTTCTGAGAACCAGGATTTCACGATGACAAGATGAGAGACTTTTATTCATTTCAAACTTCCATGACTTTGTGTATGGCAGATTTGGTGAGGAAGAGACGTTCATCCATTCCTGCATTTAGTAAGCTATAAGGGCAAGCCAGAGGTCCTTTGAATAGGCCAAAACCATATGGGTAATAGGGTCCAAAGGCAATAGCTGAAGATGATAGGAGGACCCTGATAGTCAAAAGACCAGATAACGACGACCTCCATCGCACTAAAATACACCGGGGATGCATTCCTTCGTCTTTTATTACCAATTCCAAACTTATGCCCCATCAGGCGCCATTCTCTTGGAATCTCCGAGCCCTACCAAGATTCCACTATACATCAGATATAATATATCACATTCATCAGTCTGGGCTATTTATCTGTTTTCTTCGCTCAATTGGTTTCGTTTTTTTCCTTGTTTTAACAATGTCTTTGCTAATTATCAACTTCAGTGATTAAGTATTTCTTTCCCAATTACCGTATAATCCAATACGTTTTTTCTTCCAACATTGCTCCATTCACTTATGTCTATATATATATATATACATATATATATATATGATATATATATATATATATATATATATATATATATGTATATGTGTATATATATATATATATATATATATATATATATGTGTGTGTATATATATATATATATATACATATATATATATATATATATATATATATATATATATATATATAATATATATAATTGGAGATTGCAGATTCTTTCCCCCTTAAGTTATGATTCTTCCCATTGTTCCCAGAATTGATTTCACTATTTATAATCAAAATAATGATTCTACCAGAACAAACCAGTATAATGATGTATATATTAAAAATGTAATTAAAATTTCAATCCTAACATACTCGTACATTCATATTATCGCGGATTCCTCAGCTTTTAAGGGTAATAAAATGATAATCAAAAGTCACTAAAAGCCCATCGTCCTGATAATCTGTTTTCATGGACTCAAGATATTATCCACAACACATAAAACTTGGCCATAAAATTTCAAAGTTCACTTAACCACTTATAATTTCACTCGGCACTTTATCATGATTATTCAGTTCTCAAATTGGATTATAAGAGATATTTGGAGTCTAACAAATGAATTTTGTTTATATAATAGTCTTTTTTAGTGTTCTCATCATAATGTAATGTAGTATTTATGATTACATAATGTATTTACATAATGTATTAATTGATTGTGACACAACGAATAATAGTATATAAATTGTTGACAGTGGGATTTCAAAGAACTTTCAATAGTAAAGGATTTCATATTTCACGAACGCCCAGTAGTTATGATAGTATGTGTTATATGCCAGACTACAAAGATGAAAAGGTTGGATGCTTATTATCCTGTAAGTAATGAACATAATTAAATCTATAATGATCAGAATAAAGACTGAAAAAAGACCCACAAACTGCATTTTTTTTTTTCCTAAATACACATCTTTACATATGAGAGGAAATATATTTTGAACACTTGAAATTTTGTTGTATGTTGTGTCTTCTATTTTCATGTTTTATCTTTGTCTTCCCGTTTGTTATATAGATTTTAAATGAGGCTTAAAGTCCTTTATCCTGCAGTCATATCGTATTCCGGTTCGTTCCCTCACATTTGAGTAATCATGCTAAATGAATAACACGATGATACTGAAAACAGTACCGTAAATAATAGGCCACTTGCCCTGTAGCACCTGTCAATGTTGATTTCTTTTAGAAAGAGTGAAATTAAAGCGTTTACGGTTTATATAGAAAGGTATGGAGCTGTGCCATTATGGTTATAGCAGTAAATGAAATGCAATATAATTGTTTCCTAATATTTGACGTCACGTGCAATCGGCATTTTGATTGGTTGGGCAATCTTATCTCCATGTCGTGCCCACGCCTGACGAAAGCAGGAACAATAAAAAAAAAAATTGTGGATGTATCATACTACAGAAGAAGCAACAGAGGCGCCTCTTAATTAAGGGAAGAAAGGCGGCGACAGTTTGGCATTGGAGGGGAGCGAAGTTACTGAACTGTGTTATGCTTAGATCACTCGGTAGTGGAGTCTTATGCCAGACTGCCAAATTCCTTGGTGGTATCAAGAGCGATATGAAAGTGTGTCACCTGACTGGATTCCAGAGCGACTTTTTTGTAGGACAGTCTTTACATCTTCTGGGATACTTTTGACTTTGGTTTTAGAGGCAGAGCAAATACCATGACAACAGTGCAGACCAAAGGAGATTTTCGGTTTCTCTTCTCTTCCAGTCTTTTGCTATCCCCCATTATAGAGAAGAAAGCATGATATATTATGGGTGGTATTTTTTAAGCGGTTTATTATTTCCATTTAATTTACTACCGTCTAATGATTTTGCCTAGTAATTTATTTGTATTTGCATTTGTTCAGTTATTCAAAAGAGAGAGAGAGATTTCATGTCTGGTAACACATCCAGAAGGAATCCTAGGTGACTCTCAAAAAAAAAAAAAAAATTGCTGTTGTGTTTAGTTCGGGAGAGATAGTATTAGAAATAGTATCATGAAATAGGCAGGATTTTAAGCCGGCAATAATAATAATAATAGTAATAATAACACCAGAATAATTATGACGGCTATCTTCTTGCGAGAATACTGGCATTACAAAAAAGCAATTAATGTCACAAAAATTTGCGAAATTCCCCTGTTCATGTTTTGCATAATTAGGAGAATTCGTGTCTGGCGCATAATGTAAATCAGACTCTCTTTTTTTTTCTTCTTCTTCATCTTCTTATTTATTTAGTTATCGTTTTCATTTAAAAGAGTTTTAATTCTTTCGCCTATTTATCATTATACCCTGAGAACTGGAATTTAGTTATCATCGACTTTGCCTTAGTAGATTCACAATCAAAGGATATAGACAGAAATGTATTTCTTAAAGATAATATTCAAAGTTATAATTTTTAACTTTGTACTGATAAATACCATTAACAGGTATAAGTACATCTTTAAAAACTATAAAAGAAATTATAGGCACTCCTTTTAGTAATAAATTGAGCAAAAATGAGGAAGATAAATAGAATAGAATAAGAGAAAAAAAGAACTGGGTCACATCAGTGCATTAAAGATTGCGGTTCATGATGGAACGCACACTGAGTGATCTGTTCTTCAAGACTCAGTTTCATGTTTTTAATCCACTGATGTCAGGAGACATTTATTCCTGCCTTTAGCAACCTATAAAGGAAACACGGATGTCCTTTGAATAGACCAGACCTATAAAATCACGGCCCTACGAAAAAGGCAATTTCTGAAGGACCGAAGAAACCTTTGGCGTCAATATTTTATATAGCAAGGCGACCTCATAAACATGACCGAGATCTCGCCATAATTTCCTTCAGGTCTATTTTAGTTTTGCATCGTTTACTGCCAATTTCAAATTTGAATCTTTTTCCCAGGGCCGCTCATGATATCAACAAACCAGTAAATATGAAAAATGAAATGATCACTTTTAGGAATCATTATTTTTTGGTATACTTTATACTACTTTGTTCTTCCCTTCTCCTCTCACATAGGGTCATTTTAACTTATCTCAAATGCACGCTGTCCCATAACAGTAAAAATCAATACTGATAGCACCGGGCCTTAAGCTATCTGGAACCCATAAAAGTGATGTTAAAAAGTCATAACTTTTCCTGCTATCACTAGAAACGCTTTATCATATATAAATTGGATTTGTATGTGTGTTCCAGCGTAACTCTGAAATACATTGAGCAATTTCAACCAAACTTGGTATACTTATGCAGGGTGGATTGGTTTAAAACAGTGGTTTAAATTTCAAGCGACAGATATTTTATAAATTGATGCAAAAAGTGTATTAGACAAAAGAGTTTTATTCAATATTTCAGGAAAGGGATGAGTGATGTTCCAATAACTATTGCATCTTATAATTGTAGATGTTGAATTTTATTGTGGCAAATAACATTTTCAAATAAATGCTTCAAAATAAGACCAGTTTTTTTAGACTTTAGAGTAATGCAGATTTTTAAACATTTATTCCAAATAAATGATATATATAATATATAATATATATTATATATATATATATATATATATATATATATATATATATATATATATATATATACATATATATATATATATATATATATATATATATATATATATATATGTGTGTGTGTGTGTGTGTGTAGATATATATATTTATATATATATATATATATATATATATATATATATATATATATATATATATATGTGAATGTGTGTGTGTGTGTGTGTGTGTATGTGTGTGTCTGTGTGTGTGTGCGTGTGTGTGTGTATGTGTGTGTGTCTGTGTGTGTGTGTGTACGTGTGTGTGTCTGTGTGTGTGTGTGTGTGTGTAATTTTTTTCAATAAAATTAAATTTTAGAAATTATCATAAAAGCAGAAAAAACCTAAATGTAATTTTTTTATCAAGATTACTCACCCATGTAAGAATAACGTCATTGTAAATTAAAATTATTTGCTTTTAGAAACAGAAATAAAATTAATATCTTTTTTTTATAAAAGAATACTCAAATAACTCAATAATAATGTTTCCTAATAAAAAAAAGTAATGTTTTGAACTTTTCATTGTAGAGATACTCTTCAGAGATAATCATCATGCAAGGCCAAACTAGGCCTTGTTATAGTGGTGGCAGCAATAGAGCAATTAGGTTTATGGTTTACGTTTCTGGAGAGATGAGGAGGCGGGGCAGTGCAAGGGAGTTAGGAAATCATGTAGATGTTAGAAGAAAGGATTATAGTTAGATTTAGTCAGGTGGTACTCTGCACTAAGAAGACGTGCTTTGGACTTGGGTCAGCAGATTCGCCTACTGACAAGTTTTCGAAGGCAGTGGCAACTCATGGCTGTGTAATAAATATGGTGTGTCGGTGTTAAGTATTTACGGTGATCAGCTGCATATACAAGAGGGTTGACGGGTTTTATAGAAATTTGCGGTCGCGTGTGTGTTTAGATATAAGCTCTAATGCAGTAAAAAGACGGCTCCAGTGTGTTTAGTGTATCTCGTGCCGTTCCTTTAATGAAGATGTAAGTGTTCAGTATAATTTCTTTTTATTCTAATATTATATCAACGATTTTCTTTCTTGTGTTTTGTATCTATTACAAGATTAAAAGGACAGTTTAGAGGTTTGCTTTTAATTGCCATGCATAGTTTTTTTCATGGGAGCTGAATATATTAAGTTTTTTCTCATTACATTATTATGAGGCATTTATTGGAACTGTATTTATAGGGGATTCATTGGTTGAAGGGAATATAAGGAGCCGACGTGTTTAATTTTTCGTATGTGAGTATGTGTTGGTGCATGCAACGAGTAGGGAGAACAAGAGGTATGGGGTCTATTCAGGATAGCAGCTTGAGGTCTGAGGGCAGCCAAGGTCTGGGTGAGATCGGCAGATATTATCAGTAGCAACGAGACAAAGGGAGAAAGGAAGCCACCTCTCATGCAGTCTTTTTCTCTCTTGCCCATCTTTCGTCTTATTCATGACCTATATTTCGATCAGCAGGTGGGGTAACCTTGACCGTGAGGTTAGAAAGTGTGTTCTTTTCTTCTTCTTTTTTCCTAGAGTGTAGGGAACATTCACTTTGGAAATATCTTTATGTCGGGATTCATATATCTTTTTTTGGTGATCTGTAAAGGAATTTGAGGAATATTATGGGATTTAAATTATATTAAGATACGGTCGAATTTTAAATACTGAGGGTTTCTCTAAGTTAGACAAAATGGCGGAAGAAAACCAAAATGGTCAGACTTTGCTTCATAAAGTCACTAAAATTGCATCGGGAATTTGCCCATTTCAACGTAGTGGAAATTTTCCCAACAAAGCATAAAACGGCAGAATTGGCTGAGCATATTTCAGTGGATTTCTATGTCATTATGGGGTACCCTTATTATTATGACTGATAACGGTAGGGAGTTTGTAAATAAGACCTTAGAAAGAGTAGCGGAAGTTATGGGAATACAGAAAGTAACAATCCATCCTTACTGACCTGAGGCTAATGGGGCTGTGTGAACGATCAACCAGGATGGTGCTTGAGGCGCTCAGGACTACCATAGCCGGGCAGCGATAGCAACTGGAATAGATATAGAGGTACAGTTTGCCTATACCTTCCCGTGGGGAGGATACGATTAAGTCATTAATTTCATACGGCGAAAGGGAGACACTCTTACCTCAGCCATAAACTCGAGTCGAAGATGCAAGAAATGGTGGAGAAGAGCAATGGGGAATCATTAGATGTAAAAGGTACTGTTGGAGATAATGTGTTTTTGAAGATCAACATGAGAAATGAATTAAACTATAAGTTAAGTCGAAAATTTGAGGGTTCTTTTAGGGTAAATGAAGAAAAGAAAGGGAATAGGTTTTTGGTCTTAGATGAGAAAACAGGTCTGTCCAGATGAACACATATTCTTATATTTTTGGCAACACCATTAAGAAATTCTTCAATGTCCTTCTTACCATTACTAAAATTAAGACGAAGAGTTTGTAAACGTGACTGTAATTTTACAGTTTCTCGCTTAATTTTCTTACAAAGAGTTTCTCCGTTGGCATTCTTTTCCAAGCAAGTTCGAATGATCACTGCATCTTTGTTCAGAGCTTCAATTTCTGCCAAAATTGTGGGATGACTATAACCAACAAGGTATTTAAAAGTATTGTTCCAACTTTCACACTGGTTATTTGTACTATCTTCACCACTAACTGTTGCTTGATACTCGCTCCAGTTTTCAGGAGGAAATAATGGTGGGATTTGTCCTGCACGACGCTTAGTACCTGTCACATACGTAGAATCAAAATATGCCAAAAGAGGTTCAAGATGGTTTGGGCAATTCAAGTTAAGGAAATTCATACCATCTATAATTTTATTGGGTGGAAGAAAAGCAAGTCCGTCAATCAGACCACAAAAGTGCCTTGTAGATTCATCTTCCTCGTAGATGTTGCTTAGTTCTAAGCTTTGTAGTTTTCGCCATGTATTTTGTGTTAAATGATAAAAGCATGTTTTTGTATGGATCTGAGGTCCCAGTACATTTTCAATTGCATTCAAAAGTGATTTTTCAAAATTTGTCATCGAAATATCTGGATTTATTATATAATACTAGTTCCTCAACTTTAGCTAAAACTGTTGTAAAAAAAATTGCTCATAGATATCCTGTGATTTGCCGGAAAGAAAACCATACACATAGCTTATTGCTGAATCACCATCAGCAAGTGGGGCATTAATAATAAATAGCTGTTCAAATAAGGCAGGTGCTGATGTAAAGGTTCCCTCCATATACCAGATATGTGCCTTAGCTAAATGTCCCATCGCATCTTTTGAAACAATTATAATTATTTGATTATTGGCTTCAGCACCATTATCATGAATAAGAAAAAGCACAGAATGTTCTCCTCGAGCCATAGTCCACTCTCCTGAAGGAACGAAGGTCAGGAAGACCCCCATTCTTACATATTTATTTGCCGACGTTTCAGGACACTTGTTTCATTCCAAGGCTGAAAAAATTTAATTTTCACACCAGACAGAATCCCATTATTCAGTATTAAAATGCTTCAATTCACAAAAATAGCAAAGCAGCATCAAAAATGGATATGTAAATAAACTTAACATAGAACACAAAACAAGAACCCAGAATTCTTTGGTCAAGGGCATGCAGCCCAAACTCACCTAGCGGAAGGCAAGGATGATACTTATAAACAGGTATGTACCAAAGAAAGACTAGATAATATAGGTTGATGACAACTGAGTGTTTAACGAGGGAACAGTTCTCTTTTCAATACTAGACTTTATTGATAGTTAGGTCGTGACGGTTAGAGACTTGGCCTGCTATTGTAAAATCGTCATCTCTGATGTTGCTTTTACATTGTACCACCGCATGGTTCTTATGTTAAGAAGCCACTGGATTAGATCATTTGCATCCTGTACTGTAGCTTAAGCCTCTAAGAGAATCAGTTCGTGCCCTCAGCATCCTCCTTGTACACCCCACACGTTCCGTGATTTCATCTCAGACAAGTATATCTCTATACAATATGGGATGCAAAGAGGGGGCTGAGACGATCCAATCTGTCATGAAGGAAAAATAGTAAGAGGATTCTTCAGTATCGGTTTTAGGCAGTTCTTACGAAACTGATCATCGTGTAAGAAAGGAGAACTCCCAAAAAATCTCAATTTTGGTGTAATCAGCACATTTAAATAAAACTCCCATAATCCGCATGTCTGTAAGTTTTTTTGTAAAAAAAAAAGATTAATTGGGTAACAATTTTGCTTCAAATAATTGGTTAAGACCAGTTCTCTTCATGAAATAGGGACCAATTGAATGTATATACAAACACCCTTTGGAGGAGGGTAGAATATCATTTAATATAAATTAGAAAAAAAAAACAAGAGGATAAAGATTCATACCTAGTCTTGTAAAAGTTGTCTTCTGGGACAGACCAGAAATAAAGCCATCAATATCCCTAGACACTATGATATCAACATACGGAAGCTTATTACTGATTCCATTCTCCAATGTGAATTTGATATCAGGGTGCAGTTCATGACAAACTGCAGAAAGAATTTTGCGCTTGTGTCATGTCGGAATAAAACGAAGGCATCGTCGACATCGATAAAACAATGGCAAAAACCTTCGGGGACAGTCCTTCATGAGGCGCTCCTTCTGGAAGCACATGGAGATATTGGCAGCAGTGCGGATTGAAATTACGGATTCTGGCGTCATTATCAATAAAAATCTTGCCTAAAGTAAAAAGATTGTTAGTGAACAATGATTCTGCAACCAAACCAGCCATGAACAACTCAGAATCTGGCATATAATTTGTTCCCGAAACTTCTGAGAGAAATGAATTTCGTGAAGGGTTCTAATAATGGGACCAGAAACTTAGCTAAACCAAAGTTAGGAGAACTGACAGAAGAGAATATCATATATATAGGGCGAAAGGGAACTCCTCCTTTGTAAACTTTAGGGAGACCTTACAGGATCCCGTAGATGGAACCGGTAACAAACCAATTTTGGTAGGTCTGGTCCTCGATGATCTGCTCCTGTTTAGAAGAACGTCAGAATCTGTTGACTTTGTCTTCATATTTTTTTTTATAATATTCTGAAGCTCTGGGAACCAACTCTGAAATCTGGTTTCCTCATTTAGAATAATTTCCTTTTTTTGTTCATATAATCGTCTCTACTGAGGATGAATCTTCCTCTGTCTCTGTCAGATTTTCATAAAAAAAAAAAAACGGCGTCCTCCTGATCTTAATATTACACAAGGTGGAATGAGATAGTGACGACTATTGCATTTTTGCCGTTAAAAGGCAATTTCATTTCGCGCCCTGTAATTGAACGATCTCATTTTCACTATCTATTCGTAATAATACCTCTGATTTATGGTGAATGTCATTATGAAGAAAGATCGACATCCCAGCTCACACATACATATTTGATTACGAGAGAAAAGAAAGTTTCAGAATAGAAATGAAAATAGAGCATAGACTTCTCCATTGCGAAGGTCGTTCTTTGCAACACAAGTCTGCTTCTTATTTAAACGAAAGTCTGAGCCTTATACAGACACAGCCGGATTACGACGCATTAGCGACGGATCGGTGGGGATTATACTACAGAGAATAATCAGAGATATTAACATCGTTAAAGCCAAGACTTCCGGGATGAGAAATGGCGAAATGCAGCGCCTCCGAGAGTTACTTCCTTCCACAACCTCCCTTTGCTTTCTTTCCTTCGCCCGTCTTAATCTTACTGCAGTAACTGTCATCATTAGTATTTGGCCTTTACTGTTTATTTTCATAGATCCAATACATAGCGGGGTTTTTTGCGAGGTATATTTAATCAATATGCAATTCCCCTTTTTCATGTGACGATTCTGAAATAGAGGCTGATAAGTTATTTCTCATTCTGCGTGTATAGAGAGCCACACACACACACACACACACACACACATCTATATATATATATATATATATATATATATATATATATCTATATATATAATATATATATAGTATATACACACACACACACATATATATATATATATATATAATATATATATATATATATATATATATATATATATATATATATATATATATATATATATTTATATATATATATATACATATATATGCATATATATGTGTATATATATATCATATATATGCATATATATGTGTGTATTATATATATATATATATATATATATATATATATATATATATATATATATATGTCCACGGAGATGCTGTGTTTTTAATTATAGTTTATATGTCATTATGATGCAGACCTGATGATGGAGACAGTCACTTCGAAATCAATAGTCGTAATTAGATAGAGGATGTGCAAGTATTGGTTTTACTCTTTCTTAATATATACGTATATATATACATATATATAAATATATATATATATATATATATATATATATATATATATATATATTTATTTATTTATATATATAAATTTTGCCTTTAACTCTTACCTCCAGAATGAGAAAACCTGTTACTTACCAAATACTATTTTTGTGAGATTGTCGGTCCACTCCCTTCTCGCCTGGGTTGCATTCCACCACTTTCGACTAGCAACTACATACATGACATACCTTCTGTTGTTAGAGGAACAATATTATCTTACCCAAAAAGAACAAAGAGTTGCAGTTTTTTTGGGGGGGCGATATGCATGTGTCTTAGGGATACGATTGCGACCTACCACAGTTACCTAACTTCCAAGTATATAATTCACTGCTTTATTCAGCAGCATCTGTTGGGAATCGAACGGAGCACGTCTCGACGGTGAGGAGAGAAGCACATCCTTTGAGTAAGTTCATGAACGTTATCTGCTTAATAACAGCGTGGAAATTATTTTTTATATAATCCGCGTATTTTCTTTACATTTCTTAATTCTTTTTCACAAATAAAAATGCTTCACCACTAAGCTTGAATACGAGAATTAAGTATAGGATCAAATCTGCGATTATTATTCCTTCAAAGAAAAAGGATCAGGAAGGATCAGTCTAAATATTCCTTACTGCTTCTTCAGTGACGTTTCGGGACACGGAAATTCGAGATGTTGGAGACGATTATGCAACAAAGTCATGGCCTCGATGTGTCTCCCATGAAATAACGCCTGGGAACCGCACAGCTGTCTCCTGCTGACACGCCCTGAAAGAGAGAGAGAGAGAGAGAGAGAGAGAGAGAGAGAGAGAGAGAGAGAGAGAGAGAGAGAGAGGTGGGGGCTGGCAATATACCTTTTTGTATTTAGCGTAGGTGAGATTTAACGTTCTTACATACTGGAATTAATAAATATTATATATATATATATATATATATATATATATATATATATATATATATATATATATATATATATAAATATATATATATATATATATATAAATATATATATATATATATATATATATATATATATATATATCTCTTTCAATGTTCTATCTACCTGATTCCCAGTCACCATCATAACACTATACTTAAACGTTTACAGTCAACTAATTTCACTTTATAAACACTTGCAAACTCCTTTGCACAATTTTGCAGTTTCTCTTTATCGGATGTCTGAAATTACTCCATCCATTAACATACTAAATAACCGTTACACATAACACCCTTATCTCGGAAGAATTTTCTACACCAAACTACTGAGGGATTCAGAGCCGATGGAAGGAACGCTGTTTTTTGGCGATAATGTTTTATCGAAGCATCGGATAAAGGTGAATGTTGGTAAGTATATATTTTACAAGCCCTACCTAATTTTTTTCAATTATTATTTTGTCCCTGAGTTCAATAGCTCTGGTACTTATCAGAGTAAAAGTGAGTTTTCAATGCCAGAGCCACCGAAATAGCAGGTAAGGATTTTGAACGCAATCGGTACATTAACCTATGACATTATGAGGCTCCACCCACAGTGAAGAGAAGTTTAGATATGGGGAAAACTTCTTTTCATTGTGGCCATGCCGATGACATTCGTTAACTGATATTAGTAGCGACCCTACGCTTAAGTGATATCAGTGATGACGAGCAGGATTTGTCATCGTCCCCTTGATTACATTATCATTCTCAATTTATTATTGTTATTATTATTATTATTGTAGATGTTTCATCGTAACTTCCACAGCAGCTGTTGGGACTAAGTCGTTAGCTTGGAATTCTTCAATTTTTCGGGTATTCGTACTGTTTCTACTTTACAAATAATTCAATGTAATGAACCAGTCTCATTAGTTTGATCTACGCCTATTCAGGGCGGGAATACAAAAAGACAATCCGGTTTGTTTTGGTTTTACCTCAGGTTTCGACGCTATAGCCTTCTACTTACTGCAGCATGAGATGAGTGTTGCCAAGTAATCATTACCAACTATAGAAATAGTAATCTATTCACGGGTTTTCTCGCTCTTGCCACGAAGTCTTGCTTGTATACTAAGTGGGATGCCGTAGCACAAATGCAGTCTTGCACCCAAGGGGACAATTCCATATCCTGCTATGCATTCCAGAGGCCATGAAATAATGCTTTTCGTAAACAACTTTTAAACTGACATGTGGATTGCCATGCTACTAAAGCACCAAGTCTTTCTGATACTGTCCTTGGAAAAAAAAATCTTGCCTTACTCAGACTGTTGTGAATAAGTGGTGCTTTATGACGTATCTGTGACGCTGAGTCATCCCCTTACCTATAGATTAAAACATAATTATTTTGAAGATTTATAGATCATCATACAATATATTGATTTGCTTTGGATTTAGCCATAAGTCAAACAACCATTTGATAAGGTATAGTGAAACACATATGGCGATTGGCACAGTACTTCCGAAAATTAGAACGAAAATCAGTGCTTTAGTGGCATGGAAATCCATTAGCTGGTTTAAAAGCTATTTACGAAAAACACCATGTCATGGCCTCTGAAATGCAAAGAAGGCGGTGCAGTAAGCATATCCATTCACTTGTTACTGTTAGTGACTTTCTGCCGACCTGGTAGATGGGCGGAGCCTCATGACATATTATGTTTACGTCACGAGAAAAAATGGTTCCAGAATCCTTGTCTGTGATTTTCTCGTTTCCGGCATCGGCGACTTGCAAAAATTATGCAGGGTTATAAAACATACACTTGCCAACTGTCACCTTTATCCAATGCTTTAATAAAAAGTTATTGCTGAAATAAAGCATTCCATCGGCTCTGAATCCCTTTCTAGTCACTCTCACATCTACATATTTCAACAAATATTTCATTCCATTCCTGTCATAAAAACTGCCAGTCGCTTGCAACAACTTATCTTGTATACCAACATCCTGACCACCGTTTATATTGTGTCTGTATTGATTCTGTCTTAACCTTATTTTATGTCCCTGCGTGCCTCTTGCAGCTTTATGTATTTACTTCATGTCTTATAGAACCAATTAAAAAATCTTCACTTCGTCCACATACCCTGCTGCGTGAACTTCTCACTGGCGATATGCTCTGTTTCCAGGAATGCCGCCGGAGAGGGGGATAAGCTGACCCCCAACACCCATGCTTAACACATGCAGTCGCTCTCAGTCGCCTCCAGTCGTGACCTCGGACGGATGTCCCAGCCAGCCTTCCCATTAGGCCTCCCACGGCTCTACTGGCACGCCCATACCCGAGACAAAGCCGACGCCGCATTCTACAAAGGTCCACTTACTATGGAATCCAGGTACGTCTTGTGAATCAGTCATATTGCCAGTTCTTTACCTCCTAGTCGTAACTACTCTCCATTTTCAAAATTCAAACTCCTAATTCTCAAATGAACATTCCTTTGTTCTTTTCACTGCCTCATCCCAGACAAATGAAGTCATTTCATACCTCAGTTAAACACTAGAGTTCCTTTTCCCCAGTGTGTTAGAGAAAACTGAATAATCGTAACTTGTGCAAGAATCCTTCCTTTTTATTTTGAGTCTAATCTGGGATTTTTTCCAGATTTGCTGAGTCACGTGTCCAAGTCTTCGCGCCCGCAAGTGCTGCATTACCGCAAGATAATATGAATAATTTTGAAAACCAGCTTTTACGTGAATCTCATTTTAGCCAGCCATCCCCTTGTGAGAGATAATATTGTTCCCTGTGCAGACAAGCTGTATTTACTCTTTCTCCAGGCCATAAACAGCCCCCTGTAAATAAATGTATGTAAAGTAATTAGCTGAGTTTTCTGGCGACCTTTTATCTCTAAAAATAATAATAACAAAACCCCCTTTTTTTAAGGTAAGTTAAAATCCAGTTACCTTCCATTTCCATATAATATTTTCCTTTACGTTTTGGGCCACACGAGGCCAGCTCATACGTAAGAATATATATATATATATATATCTATATATATTATATATATATATATATATATATATATATATATATTATATATATATATATATATATGTATATATATATATATATATATAGATATCTATAGATATATAAATCTATATATATAGATATATATATATATATATATATATATATATTATATATATATATATATATATATATCTATATCTATGATATATAAAATCTATATTATATATAGAGAGAGAGAGAGAGAGATATAATATATATCTATAGATATCTATATTTTATATATATATATATATATATATATATACATATATATATATATATATATATAGATATATATATATATACACACATATATATAGATCTACATGTATATATATATATATATATATATATATATATATATAGAATAATTATCACATCGAACCGTGATCCATTTATATATCAATTCAAGCTACAAATGTCCTTTAATATCTAAATTCACTTTACCTCCCAAATGATATATTTTCATATATGTACCGAAGGGGAATTTTTTAATTGATAATAATTTCGTCCCCCCCTGGGATCGAACCACGTCCAAGTGGAACGGGGACGAAATCAGACATCAGTGACGCTATCCAATCAGCACAGAGACGCTATAAGTTTCATATCGTATGACCTTTACAATCACCTCGCTATCGGATGCTTTCGTAATTAGAATCGATAGAGGAACCCCGTTCTACCCATGTTGGCCATCTCGAGCGTTTGACAGCACGTAAGGCCTGTTTGTTATGAATAATATCACATCGAACCGTGATCCATTTATATATCAATTCAAGCTACAAAGTCCTTATATATCTAAATTCACTTTACCTCCCAAATGATTATATTTTTCATATATGTAACGAAGGGGAATTTTTTAATTGATAATAATTCGTCCCCCCCATGGATGAACCACCGCTCCAAGTGGACGGGACGAAAATCAGGGACAGTCAGGACGCTATCCAATCAGCCAACAGAGACGCTATAAGTTCAGATCGATTATGACCTTACAAATCACCCTCGATCTGGATGCTTTCGTAATTAGAATCATATGGAACCCCGTCTACCATGTGGCCAATTCGAGCGTTTGACAGCACGTAGCCTTTTGTATGAATAATTATCACATCGAACCGTGATCCATGATATATCAATTCAAAGCTTACGTCCTTTAATCTAATTCACTTTACCTCCCAAATGATATATTTTGCATATATGTACCGAAGGGGAAGTAAGTGATAATAAGTCGTCCCCCCATGGGATCGAACCACCGTCCAAGTGGACGGGGACGAAATCAGGACAGTCAGTGACGCTATCCAATCAGCAACAGAGACGCTATAAGTTCATATCGATTATGACCTTACAAATCACCCTCGATCTGGATGCTTTCGTAATTAGAATCGATATGGAACCCCGTCTACCATGTTGGCCAATTCGAGCGTTTGACAGCACGTAGCCTTTTGTTATGAATAATTATCACATCGAACCGTGAATTTAGATATTAAAGGACATTTGTAGCTTGAATTGATATATAAATGGATCACGGTTCGATGTATAATTATCATAACAAAAAGGCTACGTGCGTCAAACGCTCGATTGGCCAACATGGTAGACGGGGTTCCATATCGATTCTAATTACGAAAGCATCCAGATCGAGGGTGATTTGTAAGGTCATAAATCGATATGAACTTATAGCGTCTCTGTTGGCTGATTGGATAGCGACTGACTGTCCTGATTCGTCCCCGTCCACTTGGACGGGGTGTTCGATCCCATGGGGGGACGAAATTATTATCAATTAAAAAATTCCCCTTCGGTACATACATGAAAATATATCATTTGGGAGTAAAGTGAATTTAGATATTAAAGGACATTTGTAGCTGGAATTGATATATAAATGGATCACGGTTCGATGTGATAATTATTCATAACAAAAGCTACGTGCTGTCAAACGCTCGAATTGGCCAACATGGGTAGACGGGGTTCCATATCGATTCTAATACGAAAGCATCCAGATCGAGGGTGATTTGTAAGTCATAATCGATATGAACTTGATAGCGTCTCTGTTGGACGGTGGATGGATAGCGGTCACTTGACTGTCCTGGATTGCGTCGTAAACCACTTGGGACGGTAGTTCGATACCATGGGGGGACGCAATTATTATCGGCAATTATTTCACTTCGGTACCCCAATTATACAATTAAAAAATTCCCCTGGTACTATATGAAAATAATCATTTGGGAGGGTAAAGTGAATTTAGATATTAAAGGAAATTTGTTTTTTTTTTTTTTTTTTTTTTTTTTTTAGCTTGAATTGATATATAAATGGATCCGGTTTTCGATGTGATAATTATTCAAAACAAAAAGGCTTTTACTCGTCAAAACGCTCGAATTGCCAACATGGTAGCGGGGTTCCATACGATTCTAATTAACGAAAACAATCAGATGAGGGTGATGTTTAAGGTATAATCGATATGAACTTATAGCGTCTCTGTGGCTGATGGATAGCTCACTGACTGTCCTGATTTCGTCCCCGTACTTGGACGGGGTCGATCCCCTGGGGGGGACGAAATTATTATCAAATAAAAAATTCCCCTTCGTTACTATATGAAAATATATCATTTGGGAGGAAAGTGAATTTAGATATTAAAGGGACATTTGTGCTTATTGTATATAAAGGTGGATAACCGGTCGATGTGATGATTCATAACAAAAGGCTACGTGCTGTTCAAAACGCTCGAATGGCAACATGTAGACGGGGTTCCATTATCGATCAATTACGAAAGCATCCAGATCAGAGGGTGATTTGTAAGGGTCATAATCGATATGAACTATAGCGTCTCTGTTGGGTGATTCGATAGCGTCACTTGACGTCCTGATTTCGTCCCCGTACCAACTTGGGCGGGGTAGATCCCATGGGGGGGGACGAAATTTATTATCAATTAAAAAATTCCCCTTCGGTTACATATATGAAAAATATATCATTTGGGAGGTAAAGTGAATTTAGATATTAAAGGACATTTGTAGCTGAATTGATATATAAATGGATCACGGTTTCGATGTGATAATTATTCATAACAAAGGCTACGTGCTGTCAAACGCTCGAATTGGTCAACATGGTAGACGGGGTTCCATATCGATTCTAATTACGAAAGCATCCAGATCGAGGGTGATTTGTAAGGTCATAATCGATATGAACTTATAGCGTCTCTGTTGGCTGATTGGATAGCGTCACTGACTGTCCTGATTTCGTCCCCGTCCACTTGGACGGTGGTTCGATCCCATGGGGGGACGAAATTATTATCAATTAAAAAATTCCCCTTCGGTACATATATGAAAATATATCATTTGGGAGGTAAAGTGAATTTAGATATTAAAGGACATTTGTAGCTTGAATTGATATATAAATGGATCACGGTTCGATGTGATAATATTCATAACAAAAGGCTACGTGCTGTCAAACGCTCGAATTGGCCAACATGGTAGACGGGGTTTCCATATCGATTCTAATTACGAAAGCATCCAGATCGAGGGTGATTTGTAAGGTCATAATCGATATGAACTTATAGCGTCTCTGTTGGCTGATTGGATAGCGTCACTGACTGTCCTGATTTCGTCCCCGTCCACTTGGACGGTGGTTCGATCCCATGGGGGGACGAAATTATTATCAATTAAAAAATTCCCCTTCGGTACATATATGAAAATATATCATTTGGAGTAAAGTGAATTTAGATATTAAAGGACATTTTGTAGCTTGAATTGATATATAAATATATATATATATATATATATATATATATATATATATATATATATATATATTACATATAAATATATCTACTATATATATATGTGTATATATATATATATATATATATATATATATATATATATATATATATATATATATATATAGATCTACATATATATATATATTATATATATATATATATATATATATATATATATATATATATATATATAATATATATGTATATTATATTATATTATATTACATATATATATAATATTCTATTATTAATATATATATATATAAATTCTCCATATATCTTATCATATATAGATAATATATATAATATATAATATATTTATATATTAATATATGTATATATATGAGCGGTCAAAATGTTCTGTTACAACAGAATTCCCTCTAATAAAAGGAGCCCATAAAAATGCCAAAATATAGAAAGTGAGTACTACACTTCAGAGACTGCTGTCTCCCTCGTCAGGTGAGTAATGAATGAGAAAAGGTACAGAAAAGGCAATATTTATACCAAGAGGTCCATCTACAGGTAAGCTGTTTCACTAGACCACCCCAGTTGATAATTTCTCTTTAATCTTCTTAAGCATTGGCTGGAGGAAGATTTTATTTATGATATCTGAATCCCTGGAGGCATTTGCGATATTCATTACCTTTTTTTGTTTAATCAACGCTGACTCCACCATTTGGCTTTTGTACTGACATTTGGTGCTGTAGCTTATATGTGACAAATTTCAGTTTACTCTTTGGTGATGGTTATTTATATGGTTGAAAATAGCTGAAATTTACCTAACTGACCAATTATTTTGTATTAATCTCTGGGGAAGTGATTTTCCTGTAAAACAGATATAAGATTGGTCACAGTCTGGGCATGGGATTTTGTATACTCATGTGTCTTTGGGGATTGGCTTTTGTTGAACGTTAATCAGGGATTTGGCTAGGGTATTTGGGAAGGTAATGGCAAAAGGGTTAGATTTTCTGATTCTGTGTCACCGTCTTAATCCTGTCCAGATGTGGGATTTTTCTTTTATCGCTAGATGTCTCTCTGTTCTTGTCTTGTTGAGGTCGGTAGAAAATTACGTTTCCTTTGTGAATTGCTTTCTCAATTACATGGTCAGGATACCTTAAAGACGAAAACTGCTTACGAATTAGTTCAAGTTCCTTTTCCAGGAAATCTAAGGAACAAATTCATAAGGTTTTTAAGATAGACGGCTGGTTATGCCGATTATTGGTATAAATGTCATGATAACTAAAATAATGAATGTATGAAAGTGAGAATGTTGGTTTTCTGTATATGGTAAATTTGTACTCTGTCGTGTCTCTAAATATTAAAACATCAAGAAAAGGAATTTTGTTGTCTGTTTCCCATTCAACTTTAAATTTGATGCTAGGCACTAATGCATTTAATTTTGAAAAGAATTTGTTGAAATTGACCCACCTATTACCCCAAAATATTAGAATATCACCGACATATGAAAATAACACCAAAGACGACTTTAACACTATCAGTAATACCAGCAGTGACGTCACGCAGCTGTTGACCAATCAAAATGAAGCCTGGCATGACGTCATGCAACTGAGAAGTTCGGTATGACTACTGAGCATATGCCCGAGAACTGGTTTGAGCCTACAGCCAGGCAGCCAATCGTAAAGCATTTCGCTAGTCGATAGCCAATGAAAAAGCTGCGCCATGAAGACCCCCACTGTACCACCCATACATAAGCAGATGGACTCACCCTCTTGCTTCAGTCAAGCCATTGTGCAGCCCATCGTCATCGCGAATGTGGATTAGCCGACTCACCATCATCGAGCCTTTTAGGAGTCGTTAAACCCATTAAACCACCAACGATCCCTGATGAGGAGACTACATCGACGGGCTCTTTCTCCAGTGAAGAAAACTCCTGTCAAGAGATATCTGAAACCCATTCAAGTGATGGAAACACAGAAATATCAAGCCCTGTCCCTTCTGTGTTGGAGTAAGAATCCAATACTGAAGGGTGGACCACTGTTCACAAAAAGAAGAAAGGCTTCAGAAAAACACCAATTCAAGATGAAAGAGCCCCTTTCCAAACAAGTCTCAATCCCTCTTCACCTCTTCTAAAGTGGCAAAATTGGAGAAACAAAATGCAAACCGGAAAATGTCTGTTAGACCAAAATTAGCTAGGGATATGATTATTACTCCAAAGAGCAGAGACACTCAAGGGAATACCGCTAGACCCAATGGAGATATTCAGGAAAGCAGTCATCTGCAAATATCTAACCACCCTTCTCTAGAACCCATTCTACAACTGAAAAATATTAAAGATGCAAAAAGATGCACTGGAAAATCTGGTACCCCCACAAGAAAATTCATTGCCACCTTCCAAGGAGAAATACCCATACAAGTTTCCCTTGGAATAGGGGGATCATTCCCCACTGAATCCTTTATTCCAGAGCCACTTCGATGCTACAAGTGCCATAAATTTGGACACCACAGCAGCCGCTGCACAGCCACAGAGAGGTGTGGTATATGCAGCAAACCACATCCTACCCAACAATGCCTTGATGCTTTTAAGAGAGGAGAAACAGTTGAAAGCAAATGTCCAAACTATTCTCCTTAGCATCACACATGGAACAAAAATTTCAAGTTCAGACTGGAGAAAATTGCTAAGATCAAGGCAACTCCTCTACTTCCACCTCCCACAAAGCCTTCACAGCCCATTCCAAAACCCAGCAGAGAAGATGGAAATGACCAAGAAACTACAGATAGAAGTCAAAGCAGCACTAACAAGATAGCCAACAAGTCAGTGCCCAGAGAAATAGTGCCAAGTGCTACAGAGCCTTCCCCTTCCCTTCCTTCGAATCCTAACACCCAGCCCACCTCTAAGAATAACAGTCATCCTTCCCAGACCCATCCCTCACAACTTTGTCCTTCCCCTTCTGACAGCTCAGAAGTGCAAACAGGGTTCTCAAAGCAGTCAGTGAAAGTTCCAAAACACTTACATTCGAAGGAATCATCGTTCTCTTCGAACTTCTGTTGACACAGAGATACTGCTAAGCTGCTTACAGCTTCACCTCATTGAAACCTACAAACCTGTTGTTCATTTCGAACAGCAACTGCCTCACCTAATAATCCCATCCTTGTTCCTCTTCTCCAGATATTGAAACGAGCGGTATAGAGAAGGGTAACATCTCACCTTAGCCACTCTCAATTGAGCAGTACCTAATGGCATACAGCCATCCAGTGTATAAGCAAAATATCATCCATTTACCACATTACTAACATTCATCACACCCTAAGGGAACTTTGATTCCCAAACTTTTTCTTCACCTCAAATTTTATCCTTTCCTTCCCATGCTCTCCTACTTACCTGGACTTGCTTCTATAACTTAATCTCGCACTAAATTTTCATTTCTAGCCCAGTGGCTAAATTGAGCAGAGTGGCATGTTGCAGAGATGAATACTAAATCCATCACCAGTTATGGGCTGCTGGAAAGCAAAAGCCTGGCCAGTATAAAGCAGGCTTAATCTAATACTACTACCACTAACTCTTGCTTTAGTCCATCACCTACCTCCGCCTAAGAGGATATGCGAAGTCCTAGACAAAGCATCATTGACCCTGCCAAGGAATATTCAGAATCCAGAATTCAAATCTAACTTTATCCTTGAGGAACTCTACAGGTTATACCCTGAAAGTTTAGCTACTGCCTCCAGCACCTTTGAATATAATTGACTTCCATAACTACCTGTTTTAGACATGCCTACCTTCGGTGCGTTGCTCACCAGTTTAAGCAACATTGAGAAAACCATAATTAGGAAAATAGAGAAGAACCTATATAAAGTTAGTGCAGCTGAGGAAGCAATTACTTTTGATAATAATAACAAGTCCACCCGTCCTTGAGAATGAACCGATGATACTGTTGGAAATCCGCTACACCCTTAGAAAACGACGAAAAATATTCTACACACGTGAACAAATCCTGATTTTCAGGCTCTACAATTTGTGAACTCCATGGTGATCATAATCCACTTTTAGCTATCATATGAATAAATTAATATTTTTAAAAGTCATTTCCTTATCCAGAATATGAACATTGGCCAGATATTAGCAAATATAAGCCCTGATGAGAAAAGAACATGAATTGGAAAGACCATATATAAAATCAATTCTACTAATACTGCCATCCTCTTTAACAAAACATGTTTGAGTGAGGGTCTCCTGCCTTCAAATACTACTCTATGGCTACATGACCCATCTGCACAGGAAGACCCAGGCACTAGGAGCTTCAGAAGGACCCTGCTTCAATGTCCACTTTCGGCGAAGGAGCGAGACAGAGTTGCACTCTATGATGAGATGAAGAACTTGCATTCTGAGTGGGACGACCTCCATTGCAGTAACAGAGGTAACCCTGTACCAGCCCATCTGAGCGCCCGGCGGGAAGGCAATGCTAATTACAGAACGACAAATAGAAACGATGATTTCACCCAGGAACAAGCACATCGTCGAATGTCTGTACTGCCTGGAAACAAAGGATGCCAAAAAAGTAGTGAGAATGATAATGAAGAAGCTGGTCACTCTCAACAGAGGAAAACTACAACTCCCACAGAAGAGAGAATATATTAATCTGACCGACTATTTACCTTCCGACAAACAAGACAGAATTCTATGTATGGGACTCAATTGCCATTTCTCTACCCAATCAAGCACCTGCTGGACACCATACACAAGCATGAAGATCAAGGCACTATACGTACTACAGACGCCCTTCAGCCACTACTCTAGGCCGAGGTCCTCACAGAATACAGTGATTACAAGAATGATGTGATCGACAGGCGCCTAAGGGATGCAGCCAAAGAACTCCAAGCTAAAATGGGTGTCACTGTCCATCGGGCCACTAAAACTGCTGCATTTGTACTCATTCTCACTGAAGAATTCCACAAAAAGTTGGAGGAGATACTGGCAGACAGCAGCAAATTTCAGAGGATCACTATGAATCCGGTAGATGACATTAAATGTGAGGCTAATAGGATCATCGAGACTGTCAATGCAGCTTCCAACACACTTCACTTGCTGCTGATCGTAGGGGAATACGACCTTGGCTACATATATGGGAATGTTAAAACCCATAAACCAGGGGGTTGGGGTGGTTGGACCCCCCAAACAAGAGACCCCTTGAAGCAGTTGAATGTACTCTACCAATTCCTATGCCCCGTCCACGGAAGCCCCAGCTCTTATACTGGTATGACTTCTATGAAACTGTCCAAGAGGATTTTTTGCCATGCACAAGGAGGAGCAATTAAAACCCATACCACGACAGCACACCAGGAAGCCATCTTCCGCAATGGTATTATCAAGAATACTAAGATAATAGGGAAGGCTCCTAACCAACTATGTTTACGACTACTCGAGGCACTCCTTAAACAACAAAAAAAAAACCCTCACTGAATACTATACAGGAAGTACTCTTCTTCCCTACCAACTTAAGAAGACATATGTATATAAATGATAATTTAAATAATACCAGACCGAGCGACACCCCCAAATCAAAGAATACCAGATGAGACAAGGAGCTCAGCAGCCAATGACAATTCGAGCTGCCGTGGCGTCACACAACGTCCCACAACGGCCAGGGACGTCATGCCCAAGCTTTGACGGTCTGCCAGGTTGCAACAGCGTAACCTTCAACGATAAGAAGTAGCTTGAAAGAAACTTTCTCCAACCAATAGCAGGAACGCAATTTGCCACCAGCCAGTGAAAAATCAGCGAGTGGTTGACCCCCTGCTGACCTACCACTATATATTGAGTAGATCCTGACAGCATCTACATTCTGCTCCGATCTACTGCCATGATCATACTCGGATGATACCGAGAGAAACATTGGCCACTACAAGAATTCGACTAAACCCAAAATTGACATATACCTTGATTTATTTATTTACTTTATGTAATAAATACATTTTAAAGCAACAATAGCAGAGAGAAATCAGTTTTTAAAAAATAGAGAAAACTATTTACAAGTTAAATGCAGCTGCTGCAGTAATATCTTTCAATATAATGATTTATAATAATAAAGTCTTCCTCATACTTCAAGTCTCAAGCTATGCTGAAACCTTTTAACATTAGAATCTAAATCATTCTTTTCCACTTATTCACAGCCAATCCAACTTTTCCTCATAATTCCTCGTCAAAATGAGGAATGGGAGAGTTATGTGAAATTTAATCATGTCATTGAAGCTTGTTAGAAAATTTATTTTATCCTAACAATTATGACATGTAAGAATATTGGGAATTATGTATGTTGTTTATGTTTCCTTTCTATGAGGATCATTCTCTCTCTCTCTCTCTCTCTCTCTCTCTCTCTCTCTCTCTCTCTCTCTCTCTCTCTCTCTCTCTCTCTCTCAATGCTAGTTTCCTTTATTGATTTAGAATAAGAACATTTATTTTCCATGAATAATACGTTTGTCATTTCATGACGGAAATTGAGTTCTTTGGAGTGAATACGATAGAAATTTATTCAGTAAATTTGTCTTGTGGTATTAAATGAATTAATTTACTAAAAGCTTTATTTAAAAAAAAAAACAAAAAAAGGATTGGAAAATGGAGATGAAGATATGAAATATTCAACAATCATTGGGGAAACTAATTTAATAATAAATAGTTTGCTTTATCATTATTAAACAAGGTATTACTACATTAAATAAGTCAGTTTTTTGAGGAGGGAATCCTTGTTTCATAGAACGAATAATTTGCAAATAATGATATTAAACTGTAACCGAAAATGTTATTAACTCTCGGTTGTCCTACTTTTGAAAAATTCGAAAGCCAAAGTGAGGACGTTTAATATTAATTTCTCGAATGAGTTTCTTTGTGGCAACTGTTAAATTATATAACAGCTGTCAAAAGTGTTCATTTATTCTTTGACGTTTCTGTAGTTCTGTCTACATTTACACAAAATCGAATGAAGTCACGGGTACAATTACATCATATTTACATATATCCGAAAACGAGCAGACAGAGATCTAAGGCTTTATTTTGCTTAGCTTCTTACTGGCTCGGAGCGGAATGATTCCTCTGTTTGCGTTTATAAAAATGGAATAATTGTAAGTCTGGCTTCATTTGCCTCTTTTGTCAAGGGTAGCGAGGACTATCGAAACGTCAAGGAATAATTGAACTTTGGAAAACCGCGATATCATTTACCTGCTGTTACAAATAAACTCATTCGAGAGACTGAGAAACTCCAGTACAAACTCAACGGCATCCAGACGGCCCTTCTCTCTAATGAAGCTCGCTCGGAAGAGGGTCGTCTTCTGATATAATGATAATATTAACAATATTATTATTATTATTATTATTATTATTATTATTATTATTAACTCAAAAAGTTAGGCCTTTAACATGAATAATTTTCCTTGTTATGACAGCCCATTATATGTGGATTATTATTATTATTATTATT
The DNA here is from genome assembly GCF_015104395.2 of Macrobrachium nipponense. NCBI lineage: Eukaryota > Metazoa > Arthropoda > Malacostraca > Decapoda > Palaemonidae > Macrobrachium > Macrobrachium nipponense. The sequence goes on from NC_087214.1 coordinate 43,558,516, forward strand.
ATTATTATTATTATTATTATTATTATTATTATTATTATTATTATTATTATTATTATTATAAGTACACGAAAATGGAGAGATTAGACAGACAAAAGGGATAGATCATCTAGAAAATAAACTTAAACATATAATCATCCATGAAATTAACTTAAACATTCATAGACTGCAATAGATTACAAAAACTAAATAAATAAACATAATCTTTCAGCACACATGTCGATGATTTGCAAAGCTAGATTTTAACCCTTTCCGATCAAAGTAATCAGAACATTAGCAGTTCATAAACTAATCAATAATTGTAGTAAAATGTTACATCGCAGTACTGACTGCGCATTGCAGTCTTTTTGGTTTTTCATTTGCGACTTAAATGTGATGTTTATATAATTGTTATATGGTGGTTATGAGATCAACTCTCTTCTTTGCATACATATCTGTTAAATGTCGACTTTTCCCAGCTAAGAGCACTTGTCATTTATCACTTACCTTACGTCATTTATCTTTTGCAGAAGGCATATTCAGTCAATGCATGTATTGTTATCGTTGCCATTTAATCATCATTCGTCTCACAAACAAATAAAATGAATGTGAACAACAGATATTTTACGCCTAAGAAAATGAGTATGGTCTTTTGTTAGGTTCAGAAATGCATTTGGTGAAGTGATGAAGTACTAGAATCATAACATAATAAAATGTATATTCCAAATCTGAAGAAAAGTGCCACGTCATCATAGAAATAAATGGATTTTTGAACCTAACAAAAGGACATATTCATTTTCGTAGGCGTAAAATATCTGTTGTTCACATTCATTTTATTTGTTTGTGAAACGAATGATGATTAAACTGAATTATATACGTATAAGAATGATAAAAAAAATTACTTCAGAATTTTAGAAAATACGAATTTCCTGCTTAAAAGCAAATAGTCAATGAGAGTCGGTATTAATTAATCCTTGACGTTCATTGCGCATAAGAGCATTGAATAATTTATGCACTTTTATCAGAAGTGTTAAATATACTCAATAACATATCAGCACAATTATATATGGAATAATTATGTAGAAAAAATGATACAAATGTCATTAATTGTTTTCCTAAAATGCACAGAGTAAGTGCACAGGGACGGCATACAATTATAATTGTGCATCAGTCAATGAAAGTGTAAGATAACCAAGATCCGGTGGTGGCCTCAGGAAAATGGCCTTTTTCATTTTGCAGTTGTAGCTTTTAATTCAAAGTATTGCATTTTAGCTGTAATGGATGACATAAATATTTCTATGATCTTTAACATTTTGTTAAATTATTCAAAAATTCTGAAAGCAATTAAGTATTTGGATTTGATTCAATTTTTATTCTACTTTGGACATCAAACAAAATCAGTTTTATGGTTGGGTAGTTGTATAATTAAAGGAGTTTAAGAAAATTGTTTGCTGTTGGTCTCGTGCTTAGAAAACCTACTTAGCATGCTTAAGTTTGAATTGCAAATGCACTTTATATATAATTACGCATTTACTGGCATATGAGCATGAAGTTTTTGTGAGGGAGCATAAGTGCAACGTTGATAAGTCAGTTAGGGCCAGTGGTTCCTAAACTGAGGGGGCGCGCCCCCTAGTGGGCGTCAGCAATTTCCTGGGGAGGCGCGAGCCCCAACGACAAATTGAACATTCTTTTATTATAGTCGTCATTCTCTCAACAAGAGTGAAGAACTAATATTCGGAAGTTTATGAAAAAATTGCAAAAGTCTCGCCTTTTGACGTCCGTTTCCCATAGTCTAGTACTCTAGTTAGACTCGTTGGGCTTAATATGTTTAGCAATTATTTACCTCCCTCCCCCATCCCTCTAAACCCCCTTTCTCTATAGTTTTTTTTTTTTTTTTTAATTAATCTGAGAAGGAATTTTACTCATAGATTCGAGGGGGGCCGTGGAAGGAGGGACCAACTCTTAGAGGGGGCGTGGTAATGAAAAGTGTAAGAACCACTGAGTTAGGCAATGCCTAACGGTCTCCTTACTTCCCGACCCTCAACCGCCCACCCTACCACCCAAACACACACACCCAACACACACACACACACACACACACACACACACACACACACACACACACTACCCCCAAAGGATTTCTGCAACTTGTAGCAGCTAGTTGTGTTTAGGCATCTTGGTTTAGCACCATTTAGAGATGTACCTACTTTTTATAAAGCACATTCAAGGTTTACACTTTTGCTCAGCATCATGGGTAATGTAATCCTCTAGGCTGATCTGATAAAATAATGGAGTAGAAATAATTAAGAAGAACGAGAGCGAGTCATTTCTGAGTAGGCTGAAGGAAGTCATTAAAAATAATTAGGAAAATGTTTTCGTGCACCGACAGTGGTGGTAAACTGGCTGGGACAGAAAATCTAAATTGCCGTAGAAGAGTTTTATAAGGAAACATTTCTGGAGATGGACGAGAGAGGAGTCGAGTTAAAAGACAAAGAAGTGCAGTGAATGAATGATGGCATTGCTGGCGATATCGCTGGGTAGGTCAGTGAGCTCCTATCACAAACGAAATAGCCTAGAGGTTGCCTAATAAGACAAAGGTATATTGGAGGCAAAAGTTTTTGAAGAGTTAGAGTAGAGCAGAACAGAGGAAATAGTTATGTAGCAGTATAAAAGAGGATGAATAAAATGACTGAGAAGAAAGCACAAGAGAGAAAGGTGGAAGTAACTTAAATAAACGAGTTATTATGAGAAGGAACGTTGCAGTAGAGGGTGGTCCAGGAATAAATGAATCTGGACCAGAATAGGTCGAATAAACAGAAAATCAGTTTCCGGAAGTATATTATGGTCGAATTGTAAAATGGATGTAAAATCCCGATGTTGAATGCATGACGCAAATGTGCTACCTTTTGTCATCTTATTACCAATTTTGGAATGCCCAAAAGGAGCTGGAAAAGCACCTGGAAAAGC
>NC_087214.1:43563958-43566458 GCF_015104395.2 Macrobrachium nipponense
ATATTGCCACTTATGTTTGAACTATTAACAATTAATGCCACTCTACCCATCACAACTGCAACAGTGGAAAGGACCTTCTCCAAACTCAAGCTGGTGAAGACAAAGCTAAGCTACGCAGCTGTCCAGTGAGGAGAGGTTATCTGATCTTTGTTGCTAGCAGTTGAAAAGGATATCACAATCAACAACAGTGAAGTTATCAGCATATTCAAAGAAATGGCACACAGAAGGGATCTCTTATAAATATAAAATGATGAGGTCTGGTTATTAGCCAAGTGTATTGATCATACAGATTGATTTTCTTGCAGTCATTTATGTAAAAGTAATAATTATAATTTTTCTTTTGTTAAATTTCCTAGTTCTACTGGTAGCCAGTACTGTAGATTTTATGTGCATATAAAACATTAGCCCACTGGTACCTATGATATCAGTCATGTTTATCTCTTTCTTGAATTATTAATGACTAGTTTAGATAAATTTGAAAGAATATTGAGGCGGTATATATTTAGCCTCATTCATTTCTATATTTTTGCCCTTTTTATCACTTGAGCACCTGCCCTGAAAAAGTTCTCTGCACGTCCCTGTTCAAAACAGAACTCTGCAAGAAGCATGAAGTGATCAAAAAAAATCTTCATACCGAAAGAGCAATACTTTCAAATTATTGAAAATGTGAAAGCAGCTGCTGCACAAACGACTGCAAAAACTCGTCAGGAGTACCTACTACCTTCTTCAAAAGTAATTGAATTTTCTTTCTCCTTTGATATAAGAAAAAAAAACAAGAAAAAAGTACAATTTTACTTTAATTGCTATTACTATTTTACTGTAATTGTTTTTTATTATTTCTTAGTTCAGGCATGAAGTACTGCAATGCGGAGATGTTGAGAAATTGATCAAAAGAAGAAGCAACCCTGAGCAACAACCAATGTACTATGTCAGCATTGAAGATACGTATGATGTTATCAAACGCGCACATATTGCAACAGGCCACGGTGGTCGTGACCAAATGGTGAGAGAGATTGGTAAGAAGTATGTCAACGTTACACGCGACGCCATAGAGCTGTTTAAATCCTACCGTTATGAATGTCAAAAGAAACATAAACGTCCACGAACGAAAGGAGTCGTAGTTCGTCCTACTCTTACAAACGAATTTGCATCTCGGGCTCAAGTTGATCTTATCGATATGCAATCAATGTCCCAGCATGCATTCAAGTGGATATTGGTGTACCAGGATCACCTCACTAAGTTTGTTATTCTCAGAGCTTTGACTTCCAAGCGCGCTGCAGAAGTTGCTCATAATTTGTTGGATATTTTTCTTTTGATAGGTGCACCCTCCATCCTACAAAGTGACAATGGTACTGAATTTACGGCTGAAGTAATTACGGAATTGAAACTTTTCTGGCCGAGACTTGTCATGGTACACGGTAAACCTCGTCACCCACAGAGTCAAGGCTCTGTGGAGCGTGCCAATGGAGACATTAAGGATATGTTGGTGGCTTGGATGGGCGATAACGACACCAACGACTGGTCCATTGGCATCAAGTTTGTGCAATTTCAAAAGAACTCGAGCTTTCATTCTGGAATAGGTAGGGCACCACACACAGCAATGTTTGGTTGTGATGCCAAAGTGGGTTTAGCTACGTCTTCATTACCACAAGAAATCATCCAGCGCATGCAAACTGAAGATGACTTACTCGCTGCCATCAACGCCGAGCAGCCTATTGATTTACAAGATGATTCTGCTGCTGTGACAAATGACGAAGTCTTGCCTGCAGCAGCTGATGAACAAATACTACCTAGCGGTGTACCAATCCCAATTGAAGATGACCCTGTTCTTACTGAAGATGAACATCCTGCAAACCTCATCGCTTCACGCATTGACATGATACGAACTGAAAGATCAGCTTCAAGATCCGCTCAGCTACAACAGGCTGAGCGAATGGTGAAACGAAGTCGTCTCGAACTAGCCGCCGGAATGCCAGGAGATAATGTCGCCATTCCAATACCTCTTGTTGATCGAGGGCGTGGGGATCCTCGTAATATTCTAGGTGTTATTGTAGATAGAGATCAAAATGACATGTACAAAATTAGTGTAAAATCTGGAATGTTGAAAGCAAGGTTTTCACGCAATCAGTTTGATCTCTGTCCTCAAAAGCTGTTAAAAGAAAGTGATGTAAATTGTACACAGGAAGTATCTTTACGCCAAGCTGTAACAAAAGAATCGAAATCTGGTGGCCAAGGTTTGTTCGTTGCAATTGTGCCGGGAACAGACGTTGTGAAAGTAATCGTTGTAAGTGCTACAAAAGCAAGATAAAATGCTCTAGCCGTTGTCACAGCTGTTTGTAAAAATAATTCGTAAGTGAGATTTTTTTCTGAATTTGTTTGTTTGTTGTTGAATTTGAATATTGTTTGTCAAGTGTACAAAGATTGATTTTAAAAAATGAACAAAAAAACATTGCTATTTCTTAATTCTTAAAATTCAGTTTAGTCATTACGTGAAATGCCT
>NC_087214.1:43571458-43581458 GCF_015104395.2 Macrobrachium nipponense
TACTAAGTATATCTTAGTTTTACTAGACCACTGAGCTGATTAACAGCTGTCCTGGGGGCTGGCCCGAAGGATTAGATCTTTTTACGTGGCTAGGAACCAATTTGTCACCTAGTAACGGGACCTACAGCTTATTGTGAGATCCGAACCACATTATATCGAGAAATTAATTTCAATCACCAGAAATGAATTCCTCTGATTTTGCGTTGGCCGAGCTGAGAATTGAACTTCGGACCACCGGATTGGTACCCGAGCGCGAAAACCACTCGTCCAACGCCTTGTAATTGAATAGAATTATGTTTTTAAAGATAAGGGTAATGATCATTGTTTATTATAATGGTTTTCGAGCCGACGGTAATATTTGCAGTCATTATTACTGACGCTTCTGTCTTGTGTCTGATATGCTGTGTTTTTGAACTGTAACCTCTTGAGGGGCTAAGTCCTGTGCGCTTCCACCAGGCACGATTAGCTTCAAACATCGGCTGTGGATATTTACCGCTGGGTCATAAAAATCAAACTAACGTTGTCACGTCTTTTAAGCTTGTGAGCATCAACGTTCATCGCAGTCACTTTTATATATAAGAAAATAAATAAAGAGACCTGTGACACTTGACGGAGTGGCATAGGCCATATGAATGATAATAAACAATTACTCTTGTCGCTCAGCTTCTGCAGAGCAGAGAGGAAGTTATCTGTTGAAGTGAAATGTATGGAGGATGGCCAGAAAAGATATTCTGCTCTGAAAAATGAAACTGTCATTTTAAACGATTTTGTTATTATTAAAACAAAAATGTCTTTCAGTTTTCTTCTGAAGATTGAAAAAGACCCCACAAAATTACTGTGTAACGTGTTTACTTATAAGTATTTACATTTTATTTGACTCAACACTCGTATACTTCCAGGCCCTATCCGTGTCCCTTTTTCGAGAGATGCGTAGGTTGTCAGCCTTGGTCAAGGCCCAACAGTGCTGGGCCTTGACCCAGGCTGACAACCTATATATACGCATCTCTTGAATAAGGGCCACAGATATATAGGGCCTGGAAGTATACGAGTGTTGAGTCAAATAAAATGTAAATACTTATAAGTAAACACGTTACACAGTAATTTTGTGGGGTCTTTTTCAATCTTTGTTATTGCTGTTAACAAGAGCTGCAGCAAACCAGTTGTGTGAGACGTTTGCATCAGAATGATAATGTCCTCATGGAAAAGCTGGAATAAAAATGGTTCAAATAGAATGACTTTTATTGAATACATATTTTGCTTTTTCTTTTCTTCCATTTTCGTCATAAAAATCTCTATTTTTTTCTTTTTTCCTTTTTTTATTTGCTGTAGAAACGTTGCCGTTACCAAGTAAATCTGTTACTAATTAAAAAAGAAAAAGAAAAAAGAAGACGGTAACCCCATCTTTGAAAGGAATCCTTTTCTAGTTTTTTTTTATTTGTTGGGGGGGGGGGGGTGTCTACGGGAGTTCATTCGACATCCGCGAACCATCGTTTGTGGGGGCATAAGAAAAATACCGTTTGACATTTTTGTTGTTGTCTTTTTATTTCTTGCTCGAGACTCAAGGATTTCTGAAAGAAACGTCACGCCCTTTTCACGTTATGTCGGAAAGGGTCGTCGGTTCGCTCTTTCTCCTTCCATTTTTTTTTCGTCTGTTTTTGTCGACCATTTTTTTTTTTTTTTTTGTTTTTTTTTTTTTTTTACTTATTTACCGCCTTTTAATGTTCCTTATGTTGACTGCATTTTTGGTCAGAATTCGTTTTTGACCCCACGGTAACTGAATCGCAAGGAGCCCCCCCTCCCCCGTCTCTCTCCTCTCTCTCTCTCTCTCTCTCTCTCTCTCTCTCTCTCTCTCTCTCTCATCATATATATATATATATATATATATATATATATATATATATATATATATATATATATATATATTTAATGTATGTATATTATATATAAATAAAATATACATACATATTATATATACATATATATACACAAAGTGTATTCACATACAAATACACAGCTAGGCAGTCCTTTTTAGTTCACACTTACGCACACATACACACACACACACATAACACACGCACACACGCACGCACTCAGACAGACAGACAGACAGACAGACAGACATATAACCACAACCACGCACCCAAGCACACGCAATATATATATATATATATATATATATATATATATATATATATATATATATATTACATACATACATACATACATACACATACATACATACATACATACATACATACATACATACATACATATAATTATGGGCCTTTAGCGATCGCAAGCGATCTCACCCCTGGGGCATCCTCGCCAATATAGCGTCATAGAAATGGGGGTTTATTTTAGCCAGGGATGGACCCTTCCCCATTTCTCTGCTATTCAGCTAGCCAAGAGAGATGGAATCTTCCCCCATGCCACACTGGGATCCAGTATTTTGCACATACTGCCTGAGGCATTGAACTTAGGGTTTTTACGCCACGCCAGAGGTTGCCACAGTGGTATTAGCAATTACTGGAGCCATTATGCATTACATAACCCATATTTTGCATATATGGAAGGCATTGAACTTACGGGTTTTTAAGCCACGCCAGAGGTTGCCACAATGGTATATGCAAGTACTGGAGCCATTATGCATTGCATAAGCCATATTTTGCATATATAGAAGGCATTGAACTTACAGGCTTTTACGCCACGCCAGAGTTTGCCACAGTGGTATATGCAAGTAATGGAGCCATTATGCATTGCATAAGCCATATTTTGCATATGTATAAGGCATTGAACTTACGGGTTTTTACGCCACGCCAGAGGTTGCCACAGTAGTATATGCAAGTACTGGAGCCATTATGCATCGCATAAGCCATATTTTGCATATATAGAAAGGCATTGACTTACGGGTTTTTACGCCGCCAGAGGTTGCCACAGTAGTATATGCAAGTACTGGGAGCCATTATGCATTGCATAAGCCATATTTTGCATATATAGAAGGCATTGAACTTACGGGTTTTTACGCCCGCCGAGGTTGCCACAGTATATATGCAGTTATGAGCCATTATGCATTGCGTAAGCCATATTTGCTATATAGAAGGCATGAAACTTAACGGGTTTTTCGCGCCAGAGGTTGCCACGTAGTATTGCAAGTACGGAGCCAATATGCACGCATAAGCCATATTTTGCATATATAGAAGGCATTGAACTTACGGGTTTTTATGCCACGCCAGAGGTTGCCACAGTAGTATATGCAAGTACTGGAGTCATTATGCATTGCATAACCCATATTTTGCATACATAGAAGGCATTGAACTTACAGGCTTTTACGCCACGCCAGAGGTTGCCACAGTGGTATATGCAAGTAATGGAGCCATTATGCATTGCATAAGCCATATTTTGCATATATAGAAGGCATTGAACGGGTTTTTACGCCATGCCAGAGGTTGCCACAGTAGTATATGCAAGTACTGGAGCCATTATGCATTGCATAAGCCATATTTTGCATATATAAGGAAGGCATTGAACTTACGGGTTTTTACGCCACAGCCAGGAGGTTGCCACAGTGTTATATGCAAGTAATGGAGCCATTATGCATCGCATAAGCCATATTTTGCATATATAGAAGGCATTGAACTTACGGGTTTTTACGCCACGCCAGAGGTTGCCACAGTAGTATATGCAAGCACTGGAGCCATTTTTACGCCACGCCAGAGGTTGCCACAGTAGTATATGTCAAGTTAACTGGAGCCTTATTGCATTGGCCATTATAGGCCATAATTTGCCATTATTTAGAAGGCATTGAACTTAACGGGTTTTTTAACCCACGGCCAGAGGTTGCCAACAGTTAGTATATGGGCAATTTTTACTGGAGCCATATGCCATTGCCATAAGCCATAGGTTATATGCCAAGTACCCTGGAGCCATTATGCATTGCATAAGCCAATATATATGGCAAGTACTGGGAGCCCATTATGCATTGGCTAAAGCCATATTTTGCAATATATAGAAGGCATTGACTTACGGGTTTTTCTGCCGACTCCAGAGTTGCCACAGTTGGTATAAGTCATTAGTAATGGAGCCATTAATGCATTGCATAAGCCATAAGTATATGCCAAGTACTGGATCCATTATGCTTGCCATTAAGCATTGCATAAGCCATATTTTGCATATATAGAATTGGCATTGAACTTACGGGTTTTATGCCACAGCCAGAGGTTGCCACAGTGGTATATGCAAGTTAATGGAGCCATTATGGCATTGCATAAGCCATAGTATATGCAATTAAGTACCTGGATCCAAGTGGATGCCATGGCATAAGCCATCCTGCAATATATAGAAGGCATTGAACTTACGGGTTCTTACGCCACGTCAGAGGTTGCCACAGTGGTATATGCAAATAATGGAGCCATTATGCATTGCATAAGCCATATTTTGCATATATAGAAGGCATTGAACGGGTTTTTACGCCATGCCAGAGGTTGCCACAGTAGTATATGCAAGTACTGGAGCCATTATGCATTGCATAAGCCATAGTATATGCAAGTACTGGAGCCATTATGCATCGCATAAGCCATATTTTGCATATATAGAAGGCATTGAACTTACAGGTTTTTACGCAACGCCAGAGGTTGCCACAGTGGTATATGCAAGTACTGGAGCCATTATGCATTGCATAAGCCATATTTTGCATATATAGAAGGCATTGAACTTACGGGTGTTTACGCCACACCAGAGGTTGCCACAGTGGTATATGCAAGTAGTGGAGCCATTACGCATTGCATAAGCCATATTTTGCATATATAGAAGGCATTGAACTTACGGGTTTTTACGCCACGCCAGAGGTTGCCACAGTAGTATATGCAAGTACTGGAGCCATTATGCATTGCATAAGCCATATTTTGCATATATAGAAGGCATTGAACTTACGGGTTTTTACGCCACACCAGAGGTTGCCACAGTAGTATATGCAAGTCCTGGAGTCATTATGCATTGCATAAGCCATATTTTGCATATATATAAGGCATTGAACTTACAGGCTTTTACGCCACGCCAGAGGTTGCCACAGTGGTATATGCAAGTACTGGAGCCATTATGCATTGCATAAGCCATATTTTGCATATATATAAGGCATTGAACTCACGGGGTTTTTACGCATGTTAAGGCAGAGTTGCCACAGTTGGTATATGCAAGTACTGGAGCAATTCTGCATTGCATAAGCCATATTTTGCATATATAGAAGGCATTGAACTTACGGGTTTTTACGCCATGCCAGAGGTTGCCACAGTAGTATATGCAAGTACTGGAGCAATTCTGCATTGCATAAGCCATATTTTGCATATATAGAAGGCATTGAACTTACGGGTTTTTACGCCACGCCAGAGGTTGCCACAGTAGTATATGCAAGTACTGGAGCCATTATGCATTGCATAAGCCATATTTTGCATATATAGAAGGCATTGAACTACGGGTTTTTACGCACGCCAGAGTTGCCACATTGGGGGTATATGCAAGACTGGAGGCATTCCATGGCACTTTGCCATTAGCATTGCATAAGTCATATTTTTCATAGAAGCATTGAATTACGGGTTTTTTACGCACGCCAGAGGTTGCCACAGTAGTATATTGCAGTAACTGGAGCCATTGCATTGCCATAGCCATAATGGCCATTATATTGAGCATATATAGAAAGGCATTGAACTTACGGGTTTTTAAGCCACGCCAGAGGTTTGCCACAGTGGTATAATGCAAGTACTGGAGCCATTATGCATTGTGCATAAGCCATATTTTGCCATTTATAGAAGAGGCATTGACTACTGGTTTTTTACGCCACGGCAGAAAGGTTGCCAACAAGTTGGTATATGAAGTACTGGGGAGTTTTTCCATTATTTTGGCATCGCCATTAAGCCATTATTTTGGCAATATTATTACGAAGGCCTTGAACCTTAACGGGTTTTTTTACGCCACGCCAAAGGTTGCCACAGTGGTATATGCAAGTACTGTAGCCATTATGCATGCATAAGCCTATTTTGCATATATAGAAGGCATTGAACTTACGGGTTTTTACGAGGCCACGCAAAGGTTGTTTCCACAGTGGTATAGATGCTTAAGTACTGGAGCCATTATGCATTCGCATAAGCCATATTTTGCATATATAGAGAGGCATTGAACTTACGGGTTTTTATTTACGCCACGCCAGGGAGGTTGCCACATGTGGTATATGCAAGTAACTGGAGCCATTGTGCATACATCAGGGGGGGGGGGGGGGGGGGCATAGCCATATTTTGCATATATAGAATGGCGTATTGAATCTTAACGGGTTTTTACCGCCAACGCCAGAGGTTTGCCACAGTGGTATAATGCAAAGAAGTACTGGATCCATTATGCCATCGCATAAGCCATTTTATTTTGCATATATAGAAGGCATTGAAACTTACTGGGTTTTTTACGCCACGACCAGAGGTTGCCACAGTGGTATATGCAAGTACTGGAAGCCTTATGCATCGCATAAGCCCAATAAGTTTTGCATATATAGAAGGGCGTTGAACTTACCGGGTTTTTAACGCCACGCCATAGGTTTGCCACTGGTATATGCAAGTCTGGCATTAATGCATTGCAATAAGCCATATTTGCATATATAGGAAGGCATTGAACCTTACGGTTTTTTACTTCCACTTCCAGAGGTTGCCAGACAGGGTAATTGCCAAGTACTGGAGCCATTATTTTCATTGCCAAGTCCATATTTTTGCATAAATATAGGAAGGCATTGAACTTAACGGGTTTTTTTACGCCACGCCAGAGGTTGCCCACTCGGTAAGTATAGTGCAAGTACTGGAGTCCATTATGCATTGCATAAGTCATAGTTTTGCATATATATTGAAGGCATTGAACTTACTTGGGTTTTTAACAGCCACGCCATTTTAGGTTGCCACAGTGTTATATGCAAGTACTGGAGCCATTATGCATTGCATAAGCCATATTTTGCATATATAGAAGGCATTGAACTTACGGGTTTTTACGCCACGCCAGAGGTTGCCACAGTGTTATATGCAAGTAATGGAGCCATTATGCATCGCATAAGCCATATTTTGCATATATAGAAGGCATTGAACTTACGGGTTTTTACGCCACGCCAGAGGTTGCCACAGTAGTATATGCAAGCACTGGAGCCATTTTTACGCCACGCCAGAGGTTGCCACAGTAGTAAGAATCAAGTACTGGGAGCCATTATGCATTGCTGCCATATTTTGCATATATAGAAGGCATTGAACTTACGGGTTCTTACACCACGCCAGAGGTTGCCACAATAGTATATGCAAAAGATGGGATTTAACATGCAATACATAACCCAATTCACATATGAAGTAGAAGGCATTAACCTAGGATTTTGACGCCACACCAGAGGTTGCTTTCCACTCATAGGTGATTTGGTATCGATCCCTATTCCAGAGGGTATCATTTGGCAGGAGAGAGGGTGCCCTGTGGCCCTCCGAACAGCTGTTGGCTCTCATCTTGAGAGCTTGCCCTCCTTCCTCCAAACAGCTGTTGGCTCTCATCCCGAGAGCTTGTCCTCCTTCCTCCATCAGAGAGATGAGAGAATCGCCAAGGATGCCTGATGAAAAGGCTGATAATAAGACTTGTCTTCACAGCTGCAAAGAAACAACCTATGTGAAGGATTCTGACTGACTTGTCACCAGTTGATGATGCTGCGTCAAGTCCCAGAGGCATTGCGATCTTCTAGGCCCAGTCGATGGGGTTGATTGCAGGATGGGCGTGTGGGAGGTGGGGGGACCTCGCCGTTGCTGGTTGCTGCTGGGGGGAGCAGCAGGGAACACCCATCCTGCAGTCAAGCCCATTGAATGGGCCAAGAAGATCACAGCTCCTCTGGAACACGACGCAGCAATGTCAATCACCAACTAGAGATGAGTCAAACTCCTCCACAATTTTGGCTAATCAGGGGTTGTTTCTCTTGTTGTTTCTTCCTAATTTCCTATCCTGAGAGCTTGTCTTCCAGCCTCAGAACAGCTGTTGGCTCTCATCCTGAGAGCTGGTCCTCCTTCCTCCGAACAGCTGTTGGCTCTCATCCTGAGAGTTGGTCCTCCTTCCTCCGAACAGCTGTTGGCTCTCATCCTGAGAGCTGGTCCTCCTTCCTCCAAAAAGCTGTTGGCTCTCAAGTTAGGGGAAACTTTATTTCTTACCTTCCATTTCTATATTTTTTATCTTGCAGCACTTGAAGGTTTTACTTTATCTCCAACTTTGGCAAAAGATAGTGACCATTTGTTGTCAACCTTATCTGAATCATTTATCCATGGTTCATGTCAATGATACAATGTAATCAAGTTTTTCAATTTCCTTAAGCAATTTTTTTCTTAATTCTTTATTCCTCTCCTTTTCGTTTTCTAGAGCATTAGCCATTGACATAATCTCTTTATCTTTTCGGGTCACCTCACCCTTAATATCTGAATTCATGGCTTCCAATTGAGCCAACCGCATCTTCATCTTTTCGAGTTCTTCATTCAGAAGTCTGTTTTTCACTCCTTCATTTTCTAAACAATTCTTCATCTCAGCCTTTTCACCTTCGACTTCAGCTGCCCAGTTTCTTATCAGGTGAACATCTGCTTTCAGTGAATCTATTTCCTGTTCTTTATAACCTAACTCTTCTTCTAACTTGGCCTTTTTGCCTCCAAGTTCAGCTACCCAGTTCCTCATCTGCTGAACTTCTCCATTTAAGATTTTGTTCTCTTCTTCTTCCATTTGCAAAGAATTCTTCAGTAAATTTATTTCCTTTTCGTTATTAGCCAATTCCTCTTCCATCTTGGCATTCTGTCCTCCTAGTTCAGCTACCCAGTCTCTCATCTGCTGAACTTCTCCTTTTAAGATTTTGTTCTCTTCTTCTCCCTTTTCTAAAGAATTCTTCATCGATTTTACTTCCAGTTCTTTATTTGCCAATTCCTCCTCCTTCTTAGCAACCTGACCTCCTAGTTCAGCTACCCAATTTCTCATCTGCTGAACTTCTCCATTTAAGATTTTGTTCTCTTCTTCTTCCATTTGTAAAGAATTCTTCAATGAATTTATTTCCTTTTCGTTATTAGCCAATTCCTCTTCCATCATGGCATTCTGGCCTCCTAGTTCAGCTACCCAGTCTCTCATCTGCTGAACTTCTTCATTCAAAATGTTATTTTTTTCTTCTGCCTCTTTTAGGGAATTCTTCATCGATTTTACTTCCAGTTCTTTCTTGACCAATTCCTCTTCCTTCTTAGCATTCTGACCTCCTAGTTCAGCAACCCAATTTCTCATCTGCTGAACTTCTTCATTTAAAATTTTGTTCTTTTCCTCTTCATTTTCGATTTGCTTCTGGAGATCGGCATTCTTCTGTCGTAAAACAGCTATTTCTTGTGTTGAAGCTTCCTTCGAATTCTTTAGATGGTCGCTCTCCTTCTCTTTCTCTTCCAGAGCTTCTTTCAGTTGGTCATTGGCCATCTTGAAGCATTTGTTCGCCGAAGCCAACACTTGATTGGTGGCTTCAGCTTCCTTTAATCTCAAGGTGAGGTCGGTTCCCTCCTTCAGAGCACTTTCCAGCTCTCTCTCCTTCGTCACCATCTTCTGGAAAAGACTTCTCAATTCATTTTCCAAAATCTCGATTTCTCTGTCTTTTGCTTTCTTTTCTTCTTCCAAACAACTTTCGATTTCTTTTCTTTCGATTGCGTTCCGTTCAATCAAAAGATCTTTCTCCACAATTTCATTTTGCAGAAACTCGTTCTGCTCGGTTGCACCTTCCAAGAGACGTTCCATTTCACTTTCCTGGAGCTTACTCTTTTCCAGAGCCTCTTCCAGCATCTTTTTCTCAGCCTCCAAACGTCCTCGCTGGTGTTCCAACAATTGGAAGTCTCGGGTCATCTTGTCCAGGTGTTCCTCTGTCTTTGCGTGTCCTTCTTCTTGAGTTTCCAGACGATCTCTCAGTCTGGCCACCTCGGTTCGATGCGATTCCAGATCTTTTTCC
>NC_087214.1:43586458-43673958 GCF_015104395.2 Macrobrachium nipponense
ATAGTTTGCAAAATTAGTTATACTCAAAATTTCCTATCTAAAAGGCAGTTTTGAGTAAGAGCGAAAAATTTCAAATAGCTTGGGACTCAGTTTTTTCTCGATAGAAATTTTTTTATCTTTTTCATATACTTCAAACTGATAAGGAGATAAAATTATAAATGGTAGACCTCTATGCTAGAAAACTGTATTAAAAAACCTTTTTACTTCAGATTAAATGTCGAAAACGAAATCGACAGCAGTTAAAAATGGACCCTCTTTGGAAAGCTGAAACAAGTGAAACTAGTATTGACTTCACATTTAAAGAATGTCTGATATTCCAGAAAGCTTCTACAAAACCTCTCACAAAACTAACAACGAGAGGATTTCTAAGTTTTAGGTCTTCTCTGCTTGCCAGCCCTGGATGACGTTTACCATAGATTATCTCACTACATTGATGATGAAGAGGATTTCCTCAAGAATGATCCTAAACGTCACAAAGAATGTAAAAGTGTATATACAGAGAGAAATAAGATTGAAGTTCTTAATAACAGACAGAACCAAGAAGCTGAAGAACCCAGCAGCTTTTATTTTCATTGAATAAATCTGGTTGTGTAACGAGGCGAACAACCTTACTTGTTGCCTTAGTTGTGGGAAGAGTCGTGATCCTGAAGGTAAGCATGCGCTTGTCTTAGTGAGTTCGTTTGATATGCAGTATTCTATACAGACAAAAGCTAAAGAACTAACTGGGTGATGAATCCATTTTGGTAAAAACTGAAGGGCATGGAGACTCTTCAGTTGACATGATTGCAAAAGATTTTAGGTATCACAGACTCTGTATGACACGATTTTTAAATAGTAGAAAAGAAGAGGAATGCTCTTCAACACATACTAGTCCATACACTTGGCTTCGAACAGTTTTGTGGTGAGATTTCTGATCCTCTTCTGGAGCATTATTCAGAATTTTCTTTGACACAAACTCTAAAGAAATACCTTAATAGTTTAGCTAAGAAAGGAATTGCAAATGCACATCGTTACAAATCTGGTAGACTTAAAGACCAACTAAAGGAATTTTATGGAAATGAAATACGATTCATTCCCCAAAGAAAGAAAACACACGAGCAAAATATGCTCATCCTACATTACAGTTAGTGAAATGTGCAGCCTGATAACAACGTTACACAACGAATTAAATGAATCACAGTTACAGAGTCATAGCAGTGATGAAGAAATGATGAGAAAAGAACCTCCAAAGTAAACAGATCTGATAGCAAAATGAAAAACAAATCAAAAGAGCAGAGCTCAAAATGTGTTGATATTCTTTGGGGGAAAAAAAGCAAGTATCTTACAAATATGTATGGATGGTGACCAAAACTGAGTTTACCTTATCAGATGAAACAGAAAGGGTACCTCTTCCACTAAAAGATCGTGAAAAGGTTCTGAATGTAGCCCAAGATCTGATTTTTTGTCTATCTAGAGTACCTATGCCCAAACAAATAGGCCTGGCCTTTTATATTTTGAGTCAAACAAGAAGCAAAGATTTAGTAAGAACTCTTAATAGGTTTGGGCATACTATAAGCTATGACGATGCACAGTGATACATAACATCAATGGCTAACATTGTGAATAACAACATTGAAATTGATAAGGTATTCATTCCAACCATTCTAAACCAAGGTAATTTCTAACAATGTGCATTTGATAGCCTAGATTTTTCAGAGGACACGTCATGCCTCAACACATACATTGTACCAATTTCAAGACAGAGATGAAGACTCAACTTGTGAAATCCCTGTTAAAAGAAGAAAGAAAACAGATGATCCAACTACCTGAAAACTCTCAGCCTCAGAAAGTCATTTGTCATTAGGACAAAGCTTGATCACCAGTTATGGGTCTGAAGCAAAGCTCAAAGACATCTTGTTAGATGATGACAATTTTGTTTGGTCAGTGACCAGGATTCATGCAGAAAAAAAGGGAATAAAATCGATATATTAGAATAAATTTTTTGAAATGATTTGTGACACAAAATCCAAAACTGTAATTGCCTATGGCCCAACCTCTCCAGAATCTCCAACGAAACCTGATGTTGTGCAAGCATCACTAGATTACTTTATCAGGGTAACTGAAAAACTTGGCCAAGAAAATACAATAGTTACACGTGATCAAGCTCTATATGACATTGTTAAAGGATTTATAACTAAATATCTTGAAATATATAGGCATCTTATAGTACGTATGGGAGGATTTCATATCACTGAAAACGTTCTCTCATCAATTAGCTTTTTCATGCGAGGAAGTAGTATTGAGGACATCCTTGTTAAGAGTGAAGTTTGCTCGCCAGACACAGCAAATAAGATCATCAGCGGAAAAGACTACTACAAAATGTTTCGATACTACTCTCTAGTACGTGAGGCTATGATGCAACTTAAATGGAATGCATTTCAGCATTGGTTGAAGACTCAGTCAATCAGATACTCTACTAAAGCTTGAAATATATGTCGATGAGCCGTCTCAAACTTTGGAATCCTCAGTCAAAGAAGATATGCTAACCAAAATGAATCGGGTTAAAAGTCTTTCCTCCTCCTTCATCCCCTGTGGGTAAGCATTTGAAGAAACTCTTGGCCCAACAACAAATTCTGGTCTATGTTTACAAGAGAATATATTGTAGCTGAGAGGTCAGGTGCATGGAGTGCTCACTTGGCAGAAGTGCAGTCCATGCTTCTATATGTTATTTCTTCCAAATATTTTAAATATTCTAACTGCTTGCCAGCATATCTATATGACATGCAAATGCTAGAAGTCACTCATCCAGAAGCCTCCCAGAAGTTTTCTGAAGGACTATGTACTGTTTGTCGATCAGAAAGGGCTGTCTGTGGAACACAGACCGATCTAGTCCTTAAACACGAGCAATTCGTGACAAATGCGTCAAGGCTTTGGCACTATTAACTAAAGTTTCGGAGGCAGTGAAAAGCATGGCCGTCCACATAGAGGAACATCATAGAAGTTCAAATAAATAAGTCAAGGAGGATGCTGATTTGACTGAAAAGGTGAAGCACACAGTTTCAACTGTGATGATTAATCCAAGAGCCTATGTTGCTATAGATATTAACCATTAATGTAGTTATCATTCCGAAGAGTATCATCAATACTATATATCCTGAGATAAAAGAGGTGATACAATGTCCCTGGAAGCTATTTCAGGCACACTAGTCAGAAATAGATGTTTTTTTTTCAGTAAATCTTATATGAAAATGTGTATTTTTGCAATGAAACTGGAGATAAAGTTAAGTTCTGTGTCAGTAGGCGCCAGTAGTCATTCCTTATGAAATTCCATTTATTGAGTGCTTTTTAGTTGAGGTAATATTATATATTTCATTTTTTTTTTTGTGTGTGTCTTCCATTAAAATAATCGCAACAGAATTCTCCCTCTATGGGAAAGCCATTTTACGCTATTTTGTATGGAAAGTAAAATTCTGAGTTTGAGGTATTACAAGAACCTATGTTGCCATAGATATTAACTAATACTCTAGTTATCATTCCAAAGACCACCAGCAATTGTATGTCCTGTGATAAAGAGGTAATCCAATGTACCTGGAGGCTGTTTCAAACATACTAATAAGAAACATGCATATTTCTTCAGTAAATCTTATGTTTTTGTATGTATTTTGGTAATAACACTGGAGTATTCGTTAGTTTTATAGAATTATCCTTATTCAGCTAGCTTAATAGAAGGGTATGTTGTACATTTAAGCTACAAAAATAATACTATAAGGATATAACACTATTGTTTTTCAGAAATGGCATTTCTCTCTTGAACAAGTTTGACGCGAAGAGTTGCTTCTGGACTCTGCTTCATTCCATACATTTTGCAATAAGGTTTTTAATAGCATCTTACATTCCCATGCTCCTGGAATGTTGTAGATTACAAAATATAAGATACAAAACCTCATCTTTCAGGGCCCCATTTTCTCCGTTACTGAAGGCCTGGTAGCAGTGGGGTCTATTTCCCTTAATTTCTTAATCATTTTTGTGCAACCTTCGTTATTTAAATTTCTGTTTCTATATTCGTCACTCTATATTTTCCAAAGAACAGGAAATCCACGATAAAGTTCGATGAAATGAATTCTCTCCAAAACTCTTGGGATGGGAGCCCGGTGGTTTAGTAGGTATTATTCATAGCCATGGTGACAGACGAAAGACCGAGGAGCTGTTTGGCAGTTTGCTACCACTGACTATCACTCAAGATTGTACTACATACAAATACTATGACTGAGCTAAAAATATCAACCTGTGTTGGGACTCAATTTGCGCAAGCTGCCAGTCATTCATTGTTCATTCCCACTCACGTTGGAGACGTTGGCCCGATCAAGGATGTCTTTTACAGGCATCATTAAAAAATTATATGAACTGAGAAAATAAATGACATTACATATAATTTATTTATAGTTTAGCTTACCTGAAAGAGTATGTAGTTTCGATTGTCAATGAAAAACATAAAACGTATATTATGAATTTGTGTGTATAAATTCTGGCAAAACGGTTGATGAGAATATTTTCATATTAACGTGGCATCTCAACTATGAATTTCTATATCGTTAAAATTTTTATACAAAAAGATAATTGCTATGTTACGTCGTATTTAAACTGTCCAGGTGGCTTAAGTTTCATTTCATAAGACTTTGTGATTGCGTGAAAATTATCAACATACGTAAGCTGATGACACTGGTTTTGTTCTTAAAGTAAGATTTGGCTAACTAAAAAACAGATATTAAAATGGACTTTCAACTCTTTTATTGCAATTTGGAATTAAACTCAAAATCACCACCTTTTTAGGATATTGCCTAAATTAAGAATATTTATCATAACTGGTAATGACACGGACATACTAAAGGCAGGAATATCATTGCACATAGTTCATGAACGTTGCCAACTTACCATTCTCAAGAGATTTGGGTGAACTCCGTCATTTAAAGAGAGAAAAAAAAAGGATTCATCTTGAATAACATTTTACGTATGATCTGCATGACCCAACGGAAGACGTAAACTCGATCATTGAATGTTAAAAGGGCGTTATTACCCGAACGCAGTCATTCTACCGATTTTTGGCGAAAGACGAGAATATTATTGGAACGCGAGCTGCTCAATTGCCACCAATGGTGACCAATCAATCATTGCAAGTGGTGATCTTATACCGGTGGAACAGTGAACCCGTTGACTTTTTGGTCCAATTAACAATTTTGTCGCCAAAATAAAGGTATGGTGATCCTGTAATTGTCACATCCGTATGCTAAGTTAATCTTGCCTCTAAATATACCGGATAGTATATGTCATTTACGGCCGTAAAAACCCCGATAAGTGCCTATATTAAGGAACTGACTAACGGGATCAGTGTGTGGTGGTAGGAGTCCCTTTTATTACACGTGACAATATAAGGCTAATATCAAGACCTTATTTTAACCTTTTCATTGGCATTGTATATGGCTGAGTTGAACTGAAAATCGCGAGAATTTCAATTGACAGACACTTTAAAATTCGGATTGGTGCCTGATGTTAGCTATAGCCCAAGAAATACGCCGATGGAGGAAGAGGTTTAAAGTGAGAATAGTAGCTAGTAGTAGGAACTGTTGCTGCTGCGTCTCGATTGAGGTCCCCGAAAGGGGGCGGCGCCCGTGGAGTATAACCGTTTGGGTGGGTGACCGCAGTGTAGTCGTGTTCATCAGATAAAATCCTACCAGAGTATCTTGAGTTATAATAGCCTATGAATATACCTAGCTACTATTTAACAATGGCTAGTCTGGTGGTGCTTGCTTGGCCTTTCGGCCTCTAGACGCCATGACGCTCGATCGTTGTCCCTTGGTGGGAGTCGCCGGTGGGGAAGACCTCGAGTATCTTTGTCATTGTTCATAGGAACAGGAAGAAGACGTCGTGTTGAAGGGCAATACAAAGGTCAGTGTATCCATATACCTTAGCATTCCGCATCTTGGTAGACTATGGCAGTTGACGTTTTCCTATTTTATTTTACTTGCTGAACAAGATTTCAATGGGATATTTATTCGGACAACTGTAACTAAACTGTAATTGGCGGTAAATGTCCAGGAAAAGGCCGCACCCGTTTTTCAAGTATTAACGACGAAAAACGGCAAAAAATGACCAGATTGGTGTTGCACATCGCATAGAAACATGAGGAAATTAATAAAAAAAGAAACTAAGAGTTACTCTTAAACACAAAATCTAAGCATAAACCTACTACTTCAATTATGGGGGACCCCAGTAGGAAGCGGGGTTTTTTGGGTGGGGGGGGGGGGGGAGGAGAAAAGTGATTTTCGGGGCACTACCGAACCTAATACAACCACCTAACCTTACCTAGGGCCCTGTACCCCTACCTAGGCCTAGCAGGGGGGGGAAGGCTCTGCCCCCCTGCGACCCCCCCTTAAGGCCACTACTTAACACATTCATCAAACCAAATCCAAAGTGATGGTACTGCTGTATACATCGTTATACTACCACCATCGTAATATAGTACTCTATAAATTAATGAAGCTTACCTTAAACTGTTGGTTGATAAAGATGTGCTGCTGCTTTGAGGAAAACGTGAAGCCGTTGCAAGGTTCCCTGACATGCAACTTCAAGTAGGAAGTGGCCAGGTACCCGACGAATCCACTAATTTTTCAATATTCCTCGAATAAGCTAAAACAAATTCACTGTAACTTAGGAAACAGTCAGGACAAGAAGCTGGAATTTCAACTTCTTGTGCAGTATGAGATGAAGTGCTTGCTACGGCCTCCATGTCTAAGAAAAATTTTCAAACACCAGCGCCATTGGCCAAAGTTGATGAGGTGTAAGAAAATGAAACTGTGATTGGCCAAACGTGTAAGACGTCATAGTGGACTAGTTTGTCTGCGGATTATAGTAGTTACAGGGCTCATTTGAGCTAAAAACAAGACACTGTCAACAATAACAACAGACTTAGAAAAATTCTGGGAGGAGACAAGAGTAGCATGAGTTTGATCGTCGATATTTCAACTTATTGAATTTCACTAAATTATCTCACTCGTATACCACTATTTACATACATTCCTACACACTCTAGTAAAAATACATTGAATATCACTGATATCTTCATGCGGCCCTCTCCTAGACACTAACCGGTGAAACAACACTACTATTACAACTTTAAGCATACCATTCAAAAGATTGAAGTTTCGTCAACATAATGTGATATAGGGTAAAACACCACGGCAGGCCAACCCTCATCACGGTGGACGGGTCTTATTCAATATTTAATTGGTGAAACAAGAATACAATTGCAACTCTAAGCATACCATTTAAAAGACTGAAGTTTCGTCAACATAATGTGATATATGAAAGCCCCATACGAACTAAAATAAGCATGTGAGCTCTTTGTAAAATATGTTTTCAAGGCAGTTTTGAAATCCAATATGGCGGCTCCATTTTGCATGGAAGGTTCTGATCAGTGACGGCCACCATCTTCCCCCAGCCTTCCCAGCACTCATTTGAACAATGTTAGCGTATATATGTAACGTTTATTGATCTTACTCAAGATTGCAGTTGTAATCAGCACAATAAAACAACATTTTGTTGCCTATATTAGTGAAAGTATGAAACTTGTTATTCCCGGGGTTATGGTTTGAACTGAATTCATTCTTACCTTGTAATCGGTGGTTTTTATCCTTACTGCCATCGCAACTGAAACTCCACAGGGCTTATTTGATTGTTATTATACACATTTTGGTCTCAGTTCACTCCACTGCACTTTAAACCCGTTGCTGTTCCTGGTTTCTAAGCGCGCGCGCCACAAACAGTTATGAACAGCAGACGACGACAGACGACGAAACTGCAAAGTTTTATTCCCTAAATTGATTACTTTACTCATTATTTAGTTTAAATTTACTGTTTCCATGAATTCTAGTTGTCATAGTAATGCAATAATGATAAAATTGCTTTAATATTTATGTATATATACTTCCAATACATAGCCTAATTTCACCAATTTCAACGTTTTGTGTGTAGTCTTATACCCAGTTTGGAGGGTCAACACATACCGGATGGCAACAGAGAGAGAGAGAGAGAGAGAGAAGGCGGAGGAACGAAGAAGAAAAGGGGTGGCGGTGGAGGAGGGGAGGGTAGGTGGAGCTTTATACGCGTGTTCGTATCCATTTCTGCATAATGGAGTTTTTGTCTCTTGGTACAAGGGCAAGTGTCGTTATTCTTTACGATTAGTGATTCACGATACCCTTATAAATTACGGCACTAGGTGTAATGCACTATAGCAAAATCTCGTTCTGTTACGAGTGTTTGTTACAGAAATAGGTATTGCCCAAAAACGTGCTTGCACTGTCTCTGAAACCCATAGTAGACATGCTGCTTAGTTGTCAATCAAGTTTTTATAACCAAGTATTTTTTACAAGCTAGCTATTGAATAAATTTGTATTTTTCTCATTCAAAACATATGCCCCTCAATGCTAACTTTCGGCCCCATAATTTCTTATGGTGCGAAAACAGACAGAGGCCCAGGGACCGAAAACGATTGCGTCACACTACGGCGGTAATCCAGCAGTAAAACATCTTCATATATCCAAAAAGTAAATAATAAAGATATATATGCGCATTACGATTATAACAATTACATGAATAGCTGATAACAATCTGCATGAATAACTGGTAAACTGTTCTGCAAGACAGTTGAGTATAGCAATTATTTACAATAGGTACGAAAGTCAAGATGTCGTGACGTCATAATACAAACTTAAAAGAACGTTCTAATTCAGAAAAATAATTACTTAAATTTGAGTCAGAGTCGAGTTACTTTTTCAATAACGAATATTTTCAAATTAATCATCATAAATATGTAAAATATTGATGTTTTACTATCTATTTAAAAATTAGCTAAGAGCACGCTTCTCGTCATCTTCTACCAAAACAGCTGTTTACTCCTAGCTTGTTTGTTGGTGAGAAATCGTGTTTCGATTGTTGTGATGAAAAGTGCCCTAGCATCTGTGGGTACAAGTGGTGTGCGGATTTATCACAGGAAATGGAAAGTTTGTTGACACAAGCGACTCCGTAAACATCGAAATGGCGTCAATCTTCGAAACATTTTTAGTTGTAAGTAAAAATTTCTAAAGCGTTTTGGTGAGATTTCCACTGCCGTGGACGCCATTTTCAGTACCCTCTGTTTAAATCTTAAAATTTGGCCTTAATTTCTAACTTTGGAGAAATTACTTACTTCGAAAAGAGAGTAGAGGTCTTTAGCTCCGTTTCTCACCAACAAGAAGTCGCGACTGATGCCCATCTCCGGTGTCAGGACGCGTTATAATGTACTTTTTCGGAGGGTGGCAAGCGTTGATTGTAGGTGCCCTGTTTGACCTGCCGTGGTGTTTTACCCTAGTATGAAAGTGTCATACGAACTAAATAAGCATGTGAGGTCTTCGTAAAATATGTTTTCAAGGCAGTGTTTAAACCCAATATGGCGTCGACCGACTGAGGTGCCGTTCGTAACCGGCATTGATCCAACGCCCTTCCCAGCGCTCATTTAAATAATATTATTGTATATATGTTGCATTTATTGATCTTACTCAAGATTGCAGTTGTAATCAGCACAATAAAACATTTTTTTGCCTATAGGGAAATAACTGACTGGACTAGCGGATCCAGATTCCACCGCGGGTGAAGTCACCCTCCGAAAAAGTACTTTCATACAATCAACTTACCTGTCAGATATATACTTAGCTAAGACTCTGTCGTCCCTGACAGAAATTCAAATTTCGCGCCACTCGCTACAGGTAGGTCAGGTGATCTACCTGCCTGCCCTGGGTGGCAGGACTAGGAACCATTCCCGTTTTCTATCATATTTTCTCTGTCGCCGGTGGTATCAACATTGTTGTTACTACCTCCTGACCTGAAATCTTATTTCAAAGCAATTGATCTTCTTTTCATCGGACTTTTTGGTGACGTACCTGGATCATTGTTTTGGCATTCGCTACTGTGGACTGGATTTGGACTTGCTTTTTTATTTTTCTGCAGAATGTCTGATTCAAGTGTTAGTGTGAGAATATGTGTGAATGTAGGCTGCAAGGTGAGGATACCGAAGGCTTCAGTTGATCCTCACACTGTATGTCGTAAATGTAGAGGGTGTGAGTGTTCTTTAACTAATACCTGTCATGAATGTGAAAGGTTGAATGCTGAAGAATGGAAGACTCTAACTTCTTACTTGAAGAAGTTAGAGAGGGATAGAGTTAGACGGGCTGCATCAAAGGGTGAGAGTACAAGGCCTATTGAGCCTTTTAATGAGTCTCTCTCTCCTTCTAATAATGTTTTCTCTCCTTCTAATAATGTTTTTGATTCTCCCTCTGTATCGGGACCTTCACAGGCTTTGCAATCAGAATCGGCCTCTGAAATCGCCAACCTGAAGGCTACTATTCACAGGATGAGATCCAAAATGGCGGCCATGCAAGGTAAGGATAGTGACAGTGACTTGTTCAGTGAAGTGAGTGCTCCCAGTATTGTAGAGGGGGCGTTTGACCGTCTCTGCGACGCTCCCAGGCCTAGACCACTTCCAAGCTCCCATGCCCAGAGGAGAAGGAAAGTCGAAAGCCTTACGGAGGTCGTGGAGAATCCCCAACGGTCAGGCGTCCCTTCAGCAGGCTCTGTCTCGCAACAGACTGCTCAGGACCGCTTCAGAAAAAGCGTCCTGCGAGAGTGTTTCTCTTCGTCTGCTTCTCCTTCACCTAAACTGAAAAGGCATTGGAAAGAACCTTCTTTGAACTCGAGCCCCGAGCGCTTCTCTGATGAAGCTCCCTCCTCGATCAAGAAGGCGAAGGTAGTATCGATGTCTCACTGCATGGACGTAGCTGATTGTACTCCTTCGAGGTCTCCCTCTCCTCCCATTGAAGAGGACGCTGGAGAAACTTCTAAGAGGATCCTACTAGCTGTTCAAGAGCAGCTAGCCTCCTTGGTCGGAGTTCTTGCTAGAGATCCTCCTCGCAAGAAGGACGTTGCTCTTCCTGTTAAGAAGTGTCGTCTTCTTTCCCCTGCCAGGCGCGAGGCGCCAACCAGGCATGAGGCTTTCTCTTCCAAGCACGTAGAAGAGGATCTTCATATCAGACCAAGCGCAAGAGAGGCGTATACCAGGCGCGAGGCGCCAGCCAAGCACGTGATTACTTCCAAGCGCGAGGCGTCAGCCAGGCGCGAGGCGCCAGACAGACAAGAAGAATCTTACAGGGGCGAGCAGCCTTCCAGGCACGAGCAGCCTGCCAGGCGCGAGGAACCAGCCAGGCGCGAGGAGCTAGCCAGATGCGAGGCGCCAGACAGGAGCGAGGAGCCAGCCAGGCGCGAGGCGCCAGCCAGGTGTGAAGAGCCAGCCAGGCGTGAGGCGCCAGCCAGGCGCGAGGCATTAGCCAGGCGTGAAGCGCCAACCAGACGCGAGGTGCCAACTTTTTTCAAGAGGGACTCAGTACATTCTCTTAGTCCCTCTCCTATCAGGAGTTTGTCTCCCACAGATAGAAGACTTCCTGAATTTGAAGCGGATTCTCCTTGGAACCCTGTGTAGACGAGAATTCAGAAGACGAGGCTCGTGGTAGGGAAGGACTCTCAAGCTACAAAGTCTTGACCCCTTCTGCTTCAGGAATATGGGGACGCGTTAACTCCTGCCGCTCCTCCTTCTCCGTGCTCTCTGTTTTCGAGTTCTAAGGTCCCTAAGTCTTCGTCTTTCCTGAAAATGAGACCTACCATCTCTATGGAGAGGGCTCTTCAGTCTGAATACATGGATGGAAACGAAGAAGGATCTTGTCAGGACGGTCTTCTGCATGCCCCCAGCGAGACTCGCTGGCAGAAGGGGCATTTGGTACCAAACGGGGGAGCAGGGCCGTTTCTAGTTCATTAGGCGCCCCAGGCAAGAACTCGTTATGGCGCCCCCCTTCCCTCCAAGTTCCACAACAAAACAACATACTTTATTAATAAATTATCTTCACGTATATGTATACACAACAAGGAAAAGTATAGACTCAAAAGTATACAAACTATTTTGTTCATGAAACTTACCTGTCAGATATATATATAGCTGTATTTTCTGAAGTCCGACAGAATTTTAAAAACTTCCGACACACGCAGTGGTCGGCCAGGTGGTTAGTACCCATTCCCGCCGCTGGGAGGCGGGTATCAGGAACCATTCCCATTTTCTATTCATAATTTTTCTGTCGCCGGTGCTGGAAACACCTGTTTCCAGTACCTCCGTCTTAGATTTTGGAAACTTCATTGCTGCTAAGTATCCTAATTGTCTTTTAATTGATTTACTTGGATTTGTGGCTAGGCATACGCTATCTTAAATTGATTGGAATTTGATTCATTTTTGCATAAGATATCTGAATCTAGTTAGGCTAGTTTCAGAGGGTGTTGTCTGCAAAGATAGGGTGTGGCTACCGAAAGCTTCGGTAGATCCGCACTTGGTATGCATGAGGGGTATGAGTCTTGCTTCTTTGTTGAGATTTGTCATGTAAGGAGTGTGAGACTTTGTCTAATTCCGTAAGGAAGACGTATGATTCGTATGTACGCAATTAATCAGTAAACATGTCTAATTCCGTAAGGAAAACGTATGATTCGTATGTACGCAATTAATCAGTAAACAAAAGTCAGGGTAGTGAACCTGCTAACCTTCCTGTAGATTTTTTTTTTGCCTAACCCTGTAGTATGGCCTACGGGTTATGAATATGTCTGCGAGAGGTGATCGCTCTCTTTCATTGTTGTGAAGAGTGCTACTTCTGTTATTGTTTCTCATAACCCTGTAATGTTGCCTTCGTGCCCTAAACAGTGTCTGTAGAGGTTATTGCCCTTTCTCTAATACTCTTTCGATTCGTATCTTAGAATCGAAAGTGCTTGCTTTAGAGAGCAATAGTGAAGTGGCTAAGTGCAGTGACAGTGCCCCTTGTGTAGTGGAGGGTGCATCAGATCGGCCTTATTTCGCCGCTAGGCCGGGACCTCTGCTTGACTTCCAGGACCCGGGGAGAGAGCATGTCGAAAGCCGAAGGAGGGTTACGAGGAACCCCCACCGATCTGGCGTGCCTTCGGCAGTTTCTGATGAAAATCCCCAGACTGCCTAAGTGCGTGCACGTGCACGAATCCTGAAGGATTGCTTCTCGTCCTCCGAAGCGTCCTCCCCGCGCAGGGGTTGGAGCTTTCGGAAGGACTCGCGCCCTCTAAATAGAAGCTTTATAGAAGAGGACGCTTCAAGTCCTCTCTCTCTCGTTATGCGTTTCAGTGAGAAGTAAGAAGGCGAACGTCGCCTTATCACGTGTATGTCTTTCCACCGAGAAATATGAAAAAGAAGTCTTAGTAGCAGGACGCTTTTGAGAGCGGACGTCCGAGCTTTGTTACTGTGAGAATAAGAAGGCGTTCCCTCGCCCCTCGTATTCTCACACGATCAACCCTTCTCCTGAGACTGTTTCGTGCAGTCGGATATCTCTCCGAGATGTATTTCGCTTGTTTTGACACCTGTCAGGAGCGTGACGCTTTTCTGCACGCTTCTTTTGACGCTCGGCTTGGACGGGACGTTCGGATGGACGCCAGGCGCGCGCGGGTGCACGCCAAGCGCGCACCAGTGGACGCCGAGCGCACGCCAGTGGATACCGAGCACGCACCGCGCGCGCCAGCGGACGCTGAGCGTGCTCGCTGCTCGCCAGTGGACGCCGAGCGCGCGCGCCAGCACACGCCAGGTGTGTCGCCTGGTTGAACGTTTCTGTTGAACTCTTCAAGCTCTTGTTTACGATTTGGGCCTCAAGAATTTTTACCTCTACCTTCGGTGATACCTTATACCTCACATGCAAAGAATGTGAAGTAAGCAGTGCTTCGGAGGAAGCTTAAAGTGAACAGACAACTTCGTCTTCGAAACCCAGCCAAGACCTCGGGTTTCGTGAATTCAAGAGGTCTCTGTCAATATTATATTGCTTTTCGCAAAGGTGGTGGATGGAGTTAACAGGAAAGACTCAAGGGAAAGGATCTCGGGTTTTCTCTACCGCAGTCCAAGACTTTTGGCGATAAGGCAGTTACGGGTTTAATTGTAAAAGGCTCGATGTTCCCTGCCACGTGTCAGGGACTTCTCGGCAACGTTCAGTATCGGTTTACTTGCAAGGAGGCCATCGTCAAAAGGACCGCTCTTTCAGGAAAGCGCAAGGCAGGTAACTTTCCTTTGCCATAACTGCCAATAAATTTTAAGTTTCATTTACAATCAACTTACCTTGTCATATATATACAATAGCTTAAGGACTCCGTCGTCCCCGACAGAAAGTTCCAAAAAAATTTGTTGTCGCGCCACTCTCTACAGGTTAGGGTCAGGTGACTTCTACCGGCCTGCCCTGGGCGCAGGACTAGGAACCAATTGTCCCGTTTTTCCTATCAATTTATTTTCTCTGTCGCCGGTGGTACATCAACATTGTTGCCTATTACCTCCGTGACTTAGATTCTTATTTTCATCCCTTTGTGCATTCAATCGGTTTATCGGCTTTTTTGGTGACGTATTCTGGATCGTGTTTTTTTGGCATTCGCTGACCTGTGGACTGAATTTTGGACTTAGCTTTTTGGAATTTTTGTCCTCAGTATGTCTGAAGTTCAAATGTGAGTTGTGAATGAAATGTTGTGAATGTAGGCTGCAGGGTTGAGGTTTTTTTTTATATACCAAAAAAGCTTCGGTTGATTCCTCACACTGTATGTCGTCAAATTGTAGGCGGGGTTTTTCAGTGTTCTGCTGACTAACTACTTGTGCATTGAATTGCGACGGGGAATTAAATGCAGAAGGAATGGAATAACTTTAACTTCTTGGAATTTGAAGAAGTTAGAGATTGGAGTAAGGGTTGAAGAATCGTCTTGAAAGGGTTGTGAGTTCAAAAGGCCCTATTCTGAAGCCTTTTATTGATAACTTTTTTCTAATCCTAAGTGATTTAGGGAGGGGGGGGGAAATTTTACGTCCCACCGTATGTGTAC
Organism: Macrobrachium nipponense; assembly: GCF_015104395.2. Classification (NCBI taxonomy): domain Eukaryota; kingdom Metazoa; phylum Arthropoda; class Malacostraca; order Decapoda; family Palaemonidae; genus Macrobrachium; species Macrobrachium nipponense. The sequence goes on from NC_087214.1 coordinate 43,601,423, forward strand.
TCAATTGCAATCCAAGGTTTCACTTTCGGAATTCGGCCACTCGGAAAATCGCCGTATCTGGAAAGCGCTACTGTTAGAGACATGAAGTTCCAAAATACGGCGGACTTACAAGGTGAAGGCAGTGAAAGGTGAGCATTTTTTACAGTGAAGTTGAGTTTCTTCCCAGTTTTCTGGGGGGGGGTTGTGGAGGGGGGCGTTTTGCTCTCGTCCCTGGCGACGCTCCCAGGCCACTAGACCTCTTCCAAAGCTCCCTATGCCCAGAGGAGAAGATAAAGTCGAAAGCCTTAAGGAGGTCGTGGGGAAACATCCCCAACGGTCAGACGTTCCCCTTCAGCAAGCTCTGTTTCGTGGCAGGCCTGCCTCAAGTGGGCGCTTTAGAAAAACAGCGGTCCTTCGTGAGTGTTTCTCATTGCCTCTCCCTCTCCTAAATGGACGGGGTGGAAAGGAGTCGGATTTATCTAGGCCTCTGAAACCGGCATTTTGAAAGGAACCCGAATTTGATTCTCAGAGGCCCGGAGCGTTTTCTCAGATGGACGCCTCCCCTCCGTCTATTAAGAAGGCGAAGGTGGCGTCAGCGTCACCCACGGACGAAGGACGCAGAAGAACCCTTTCCTACTTCCCCCCTCCCCCGATTGATTGACGAAACAGGCGTCACTGCAAATTGACGTGGAGAAGCTTCGGAAGGAATTCTACACTGGCAGTTTACAAGAACCAACTGGCCTCTTTGGTGGGAGTGTTTAGCGCCCCTCCGTAGGAAGGAATCGTTTGCGCTTCCAATCAAGAAGTCTCGCCTTCCTCCTCTCCCCTGCTAATCGAGAGGGTGCATGCAAACGTGAAGCGTTCTAAAAACATTATCGCAGAAGCTTCGGGTTCGAGAGCTAGATCTGGGAGGATCTTATACGGAAGACACGTTAACGCCAGGAGAGACGTGGACGTCGTTTCTTTAAGGCATGAAGGTCTTGGCTTTTAAAGCTGCCTTTAAGACGCGAGGCTTCCAACCAATTTTATTTTGGGCCCGCCAGTTTAGGGACTGCCTTTTAGAGAGCGAAGCGTTTTCCAGGCGCGAGGCGTCATCCAGGACGTCAGCAGGCCCACACAAGCTGGGAGGCGTCATCCAGGAGACGCTTGGCGGAACGGGAGAAGCGTCCATCCAAGCGGGGAAGCGTCATCCATTTTATGGGAGGAAACTGCCTGAGCTTTGGTTGGCGCCTTCCAGGGTACTTTTAAGCAGCGGGGAAGAGGAAGGAATCATCATTTCCTTAGTCCCTCTCCTATTAGGAGTTTGTTCTCCTCCAGAGGAAAAGACGTACGGATTTGGTGGCAGCGGAAACCTCAATTAAGACCCCGAGTTAGAAAGTAGGACTCGGGAGGAAAGGAGTATCAAAAAAAGGGGAAAAAAAAAAGAGAAGGACTGTCGAACTATAAAGCTTTTGTTTTTACAGCCTTGGCTTCTAGAGGAGTATGGAGACGAACTTGACTCCTGCCGCTCCTCCTTTCTCCGCGCTCTCTTTTCTCGGGGAGTGCTTAAGACTAAGAAATCTTCGCTTTTCTTTTCTCCAAATGAAAGCCCGCCATTTCGATGAAGAGGGCGATCTTCAAGTTGCCTTTAGGGACTCTTGGATGAAGTCTAATAGAAGGAGTTAGTTCAGAACGGTCTTTCTGCAATGCCTCCAGCGAGACTATGCTGAGTAAAAGAGGCAGTTGGTTATCAGAACGGGATAGAATATGGGATATTGCTCTTTCCGTCTACGTCAGAAGCGGACTTTTCGACCTTAGTTTGACCGTTTCACCGCTAAGACCAAGGTTTGGAACTCGGCACGTTAAATAACTTGGGTTGGGGCATTTCAGAAACTGGACCATCTCCTCAGGGACTCTTTCATGTATTTGGAACAGTTTTCAACTTTTTTTTTCCCCCCTTTAGATTGGTCCCTTGGGGTGATGTCCAAGAAAGCCTATGAATTTCTGAAGGAACTCGAACCATAAGCCTTTGGTCCATTTTGTTATTTTGTCTTTAGAGACAAAGCGGTTCAGGATTGGCTCGGTTGAGAATCTTCTCTTTATTTGGAGCAGTTTCTTCTTAAAAAGAGGGACCAGTATATAGTAGCCTTGCCTTTTTAAAACCGAAGCAGTCTCCCACACTCAGAGGGCAGCCTGCTCTGTATTCCGCCTCTGTCTGGACTTTTTGTTTCCCTTCTCCAGTTTGGTGAAGGACATTTTCTCGTTCAGTAACCTGAGAAGGCGACTCAAAGACCTTCTGACACAGTCAGCAAGGAAGAACGCCTGCTTCTACTACTGACAAGAAAAAGGGACCGAAGCTACATCTGGTTCAAGCCCTTTTCGAGGGTGGCCCCGACCTCCAGGAACCCGCCCGCAAGGAAGGGAAGGCCTCCTGAGAAGGAGGGTTAGGTCCTGCCTTTTCGTCCCCTTTAAAAAGGGAAAAGTTGATGCCTTCCTCATCCTCCAGCACCAGTTATGGTTGCCAGGCTTCCTTGGGAAATTTGTGGGAGGGCCTGGACACTTGATTAAACCGGCAGAAGACGTTCATCAGTTGTCTGTAATAAGGAAGGGATATCGTATCCCTTTCCGGAAACACTCCTCCCTCTAACGTCCAACAACCCGGGACGGGAACTAACAGCCAAGTTACAAGGATCCGTGTGGCTGATGGGGATACTCTTCCGATCGATAGGTTGGAAACAAATGTGGGACAAGCAGAGCGATATAATTCTAGTACTGGATCAAAACTCCCCCGGGGTTTTACAATCCGCCTTTTATTCTGGTTGCGAAGGCCTCGGGAAGGCTGGAGACCAGTGCTAGACGTCCAGCTCTCGTGAACAAATTTGTTCAGAAGGAGAAGTTTCTCGATGGCGAGAACTTCTGCCTCAGTCCTTGCGTTTTCTTTTGCGACAAGGAGATTGGATGGTGTCCCATAAGATCTTCCAGGACCCGCCTATTTTCAGCGTTCCCATCCCCCACCCTTCATCGAAGAAGTACCTCCGCTTTCATGACGGGGGGGAAGGGACTCTTTCAGTTCAGAGCCTTGTGTTTTGTTCGGCCTGTTCCACAGCTCCTCAGGTCTTCCACAAGCCGTGGGATTGAAAATTTGGGTGGCGGGTTTCTTCCCCACCTCAAACGGAGTAAATATTCTCTCTTGTATCTGGACGAACTGGCTCATCAGGGCCAGTTCAGAGAGACAGTGCTTGGAGGCAACCTTACGCTAACTTTAGATCTGATCAGAGCGTTGGGATTACTCGTGAACCTTCGAGAAGTCGCAGCTGACCCCCAGACAGAAACTTAGTCTTATCTGGGGCATTTCAGATGGGATTCTTGGGGGTTTTCCGAGTATTTTTCTCTTCGCAGAGAGAATCGCAAAAGTTTGCAGATAGTCTTCTCTTCTTAAGGAAAGGGAATACCGGACGGTCGGCGAGGGAAGATGGTTGAGTCCTTCTAGGGGTGACCCTTTATCCTCGCTTGAATAGTTCTTCCCGCTAGGAAGACTTCATTTACTCCGTCCGCTTCCTAATTTCTTGCCTCAAAGGAGTCTTGGAGTTGGAAAATGGAAAAAACCTTGCGGACGCCTTTCCCATTCCCAGTGGAAATGATAAGGACCGCACTTGGGAATGGCGTGGTTGCCCCCTCTGAAAGAGAACAAAAGGGATCTCTCTAAAAACCAAAATCCCGAACCAGACTAGTGTTGTATTCCGACGCGTCGGAGAAAAGGTTTGGGGGAGCAACATTAGGCTTCGGAGGAGGTGTCATGGCACCTGGGAACCAGCGCAGGGTGTACTTGGCACATAAACTGGCAAAGAGCCTCTTCGCCGTACAATCTGGCTTTGAAGAGTTCTAGAAACCCTCTGGTTTCGAACAAAGTGTTGCAAGTAACGTGGACAACACCACGGCAACTTGCCTACCATTTGTCGAAAACAAGGGGAGGGACTCACTGCCCTCGTTCCTTTACGAGCTGACGAAAGACCTTTTGGGCTTACAAGGTTCGTTCAGGGGAGTAAAGAATGTGGGGAGGGCGGAACAGACTCAGCAGGAGGAACCAGGTCCTTCCAATACAGAGTGGACCCTACACGAGGAGGGTGTGTCAAGAATCTCGGGTTCACTGTGGGGACCCCTCATGTGGATCTCTTCCCAGGCCACATTCATCTCCAAAAGGCTGGCAGGTCTTTTGCCTCGGTCGTGGAAAGGACCCAAGATCTCTTATGGTAGACGGCCTTGCCTGCTAGATTTGGTCTCGGCGTAGACGTCTTATGCTTTTCTTCCATTTCGAAAATCCTGGGACTAGTACTTGAAAAAGTTTGTTGGCGTCAAAGGCGGACGGAAGGATGACATTTGATAGCCCCCTTTTGGCCGGCCCAAGATTGGTTCACGGAGGTGGTAGATGGATCGTAGACTTTCCCAGATCCCCTACCAAGAAGGGTGGATCTTCTCAGACAGCCACACTTCAAGAGGTATCATCAAAACCTCCCCGCTCTCGCTCTGACTGCCTTTCGACTATCGAAAGACTCGTCAGAGCGAGAGGGTTTTCTCGCGAAGTTGCAAGCTCTAGACAAGGTCTTTGGTGCGCGGTAAAAGACCCCACAAGACTGATGTCCAAGAATGCTCTGGCATTCTTTGTGAGGAACGTCATTACAGACGCGCATAAGGTCTGTCCTGACGAAGAGTTGCGACTGTTGAAAGTTAAAGCTCATGAAGTGAGAGCAGTAGCGACGTCTCTCTCGTTTCATAAGAATATGTCGCTTAAAAACATCATAGATACGACATTTTGGAGATGCAACTCAGTATTTGCATCTCAATACTTGAAAGACGTTCGTGTGACATATGAGAAGTGTTTTTCTCTGGGTCCTTTCGTATCGGCGGATACGATTCTGGGTACGGGAGCCGACACCAATCCTGGACTGTTCTCATGCATTTTGAGTGAGTCACTGCAGTTTTTCCAGTCATTAAAGCCATCTCTGCTTAGTTCAGATGTTTTCTGGGAAAAGAGTTTGCAACAAAAACAGTATAAACTCTTTTTTCTTGGAATATGGCAGCCATGTTCTTTTGATTTTCTCCCCTCTACTTTGGGCTCGTTTTTCCTCTTCCTCCTTTTTTCTTTTATTGTTTTCTGCACCTGACAGCTTGGACTGCCTCTTCATGATTGATAAAAGCTTAAATGCTTGACAGCTGCGTTGACAACTTAAGAAGACTTAAAAAAAGAAGTAAAGATTGGAGTAAACACGATGCTTAGAACTTAACTAAGTTGGCGTCGCGAGCAGGTGGCTGTCTTAGTTTTAAGGTTCCTTTGATACTGACGACATCTACCTATCCAGTGTCGCCAACTTTTCCGAAACATTAAACAACGTTGCATCAAGTATTAACACTTCCATTATTCATTTATTTTCGCGTTTACACTTGTATTTATTTATTTGAATTATTCACGTAAAAATAATACTCTCATTCATTTATATGTTAATTTTGGTTGGCAATTTGGCGCCCCCCAAGCAAATGGCGCCCCAGGCGACCGCCTGTGTCGCCTGTGCCTAGAAACGGCCCTGCGGGCGAGAATATGGGTCTTTCTCTCCCTTCCTCGGCTGAAGCAGACTTCTCTACACTAGTTGATGCTTCAAGAAGACATGGACTGAACTCTGATCGCGTGACTTGGAGCATTTCGGAGCTGGATCATCTCCTCAAGGGACTCTTCCATGTTTTGGAAGTTTTCAATTTCTTGGATTGGTCCCTTGGGGTGATGTCTAAGAAGGCGCATGACTCAGAGGGTCTCGACCCGGAAGTCCTTCTTTGTATCTTGTTGTGCATCGACAAGGCAGTACAAGATGGCTCCTTAGAAGTCTCCTCTATTTGGAGCGGGACTGCTGAAGAAGAGGACGGTATTCAGTGCTTTTCTGACCAAGGCGGTCTCCCACTCTCAAAGAGCAGCACCGATTTACGCTCCCATGTCTGACTTTTTGTTTCCTTCTCGGTTGGTGAAGGACATTTCCCGATCACTAACTGAGAAGGCGACGCAAGACCTTCTCCTTCAGTCTTCAAGGAAGAAGAGACCTGCTGCAACGGTTGAGAAGAAAGGGCCGAGTACGTCTCTTCAGCCCGGTTCGAGGAGGCCCGTCCCTCCAGAGCTCCCTCAAAAAGGAAGGCTCCTGAGAGGAGAGGTAGATCGCCTTCCGTCCCTTTAAGAAGGGAAAGTGAAACTACGCGCCTCCAAACACCAGTAGGTGCCAGGCTCCTAGGATTTGCGGAGGCCTGGGCACGCATCAACACAGACGCTTCTTCAATGTCTGTGATAAGGAAGGGATACTGTATCCCCTTCCAGGACAGTCCTCCCCTGACTTCAACTCCGCGGGAGCTGTCCGCCAAATACAAGGACCCTGTGCTGAGGGATACTCTTCGACTAATGGTGGATCAGATGCGGGACAAGAGAGCGATAGAGCTAGTTCTGGATCAAAACTCTCCGGGGTTTTACAATCGCCTTTTCCTGGTTGCAAAGACCTCGGGGAGCTGGAGACCAGTTCTAGACGTCAGCTCTCTGAACAAATTTGTTCAGAAGGAGAAGTTCTCCATGGAGACTTCTGCCTCAGTCCTTTCGGCTCTGCAAGGACATTGGATGGTTTCCCTGGATCTCCAGGACGCCTATTTTCACGTCCCGATTCACCCTTCGTCGAAGAAGTACCTCTTTTTCATGACAGGGGGAAGGATCTTTCAGTTCAGGGCCTTGTGTTTCGGCCTGTCCACAGCTCCTCAGGTCTTCACAAGCCTGATGAAGAATGTGGCGAGGTTTCTTCACCTCAAGGGTGTAAATATCTCTCTGTATCTGGACGACTGGCTCATCAGAGCCAGATCAGAGAGGCAGTGTTTGGAGGACCTTATTTTGACCCTGAACCTGATCAAGTCGTTGGGATTACTCGTAAACCTCGAGAAGTCGCAGCTGACCCCCAGACAGAACATAGTCTATCTGGGGATTCAGATGGATTCTCGGGCTTTTCAAGTATTTCCTTCGCAAAAGAGACTCGTGAAAGGCTTGGAGAAAGTCTCTCTCTTCTTAGGGAAAGAACGGACTTCGGCGAGGGAATGGTTGAGCCTTCTAGGGACCCTTTCCTCGCTCGAACAGTTCTTTCCTCTAGGAAGACTTCATCTACGTCCGCCTCCATTCTTCCTCAAGAGGTCATGGAATTGGAAGATCGGACGTCTATCAGACTTCTTCCCCATTCCAGTGGAGATGAGGCCTCACTTGGAATGGTGGTTGCCCCCGTTGAAAGAGAACAAGGGAATCTCACTGGAGGTTCAGAACCCAAGCCGAGTGTTATATTCCGACGCGTCGGAGAAGGGTTGGGGAGCAACCTTAGGTACGAGAGAGGTGTCAGGCACCTGGGAGGCAGCACAGGTGTCCTGGCACATAAACTGCAAAGAACTCTTAGCCGTACTCCTGGCACTGAAGAGCCTCGAACCTTTTGTGTCAAACAGAGTAGTTCAAGTAAATGTGGACAACACCACCGCGCTTGCCTACATTCGGAAACAAGGAGGGACTCACTCCTTGTTCCTTTATGAGCTAGCAAGAGACCTGCTGCTTTGGACTTCCCAGAGGAACATATCCCTTCTTACGAGATTTGTTCAGGGGGTAAGGAACGTAAGGGCAGATAGGCTGAGCAGGAGGAACCAGGTCTTTCACACAGAGTGGACCCTCCACTCAGAAGTGTGTCAGAGTCTCTGGTCTCTTTGGGGGACTCATGTGGATCTCTTCGCCACATTCCTCTCCAAAAGACTGGAAGTCTTTTGCTCGGTGGTAGAAGACCCCAGAGCTCTGATAGTCGACACCTTCCTGCTAGACTGGTCTCATGTAGACGTCTACGCTTTTCCACCTTTCAAGATCCTGGGACAAGTACTGAAGAAATTTGTGGCTTCAAAGGGGACAAGGATGACCCTGATAGCCCCCTTTTGGCCGGCACAAGATTGGTTCACAGTGGTGGAGTGGACAGTAGATTTTCCCAGATCCCTTCCAAGAAGGATGGATCTTCTCAGACAGCCACACTTCGAGAGGTATCATCAAAACCTCCCCGCTCTTGCTCTGACTGCCTTTCGACTATCGAAAGACTTGTCAGAGCGAGAGGGTTTTCTCGCAAGGTTGCAAGCGCGATCGTGAGAGCCCGCAGAGCTTCCACTAGACGAGTCTATCAGTCTAAGTGGGAAGTTTTTAGAAGGTGGTGCAAGTCGAAGAAGTTGTCCTCCTCCACTACCTCTGTGACCGAAATCGCTGATTTCTTGTTGTTTCTGAGAGAAGACTCTCATCTGTCTGTATCCACAATAAAGGGATACAGGAGCATGCTTTCGGCAGTCTTCAGAAATAGAGGCCTAGAACTTGCCGACAATAAGGATCTACACGATCTTATAAGATCCTTTGAAACTACAAAGTCTAAGGAACCGGCTCCTCCTAGCTGGAACCTAGATGTAGTGCTCAAGTTCCTGTCATCTGAAAGGTTCGAACCTCCTCATCTGGCCTCGTTTCAAGACTTAACAAGGAAATGCTTATTTCTCTTGTCTCTAGCAACAGCCAAAAGAATTAGTGAGCTGCATGCCCTAGAGGATAAAGTGGGATTCAAGGGAGAGACAGCTATCTGCTCATTTTAAGCATTATTTTTAGCTAAAAATGAGAACCCCTCGAATCCCTGGCCTAAGTCCTTCGAGGTTAAAGGTTTATCGAGTCTCTTCGGTAGAGAAATCAGAAAGATCTCTTTGCCCTGTAAGAGCACTAAAATTCTACCTGCAGAGGAAAAAGCAGATGGGAGGCTCTAGACAAGGTTTTGGTGCACGGTAAAAGACCCCACAAGACTTATGTCTAAGAATGCTCTAGCCTTCTTTGTAAGAAACGTCATTACAGACGCACATAAGATCTGTCCTGACGACGCTTTTCGACTCTTGAAAGTGAAAGCTCATGAAGTGAGAGCTGTAGCGACGTCTCTCTCGTTTCAAAAGAATATGTCACTAAAGAATATCTTGGAAGCGACATTTTGGAGGTGCAACTCAGTATTTCTATCTCACTACTTGAGAGATGTTCGTGTAACCTACGAGAAATGTTTTTCTCTAGGTCCCTTCGTGTCTGCGGATACGATCCTGGGTATAGGAGCTAACACCGATCTTTAAATTTGTGCATACCTTCTATTGGATATGTTCTAGACTTTCTGCTGACAAAAGTGCTAGATGTCGCACTGGCGGCCGTTCACTATTGTTCAGTAAGGAACTCTTGTGATATCTTCTTAGATGAGTATTAATTTTTTTTTTTAATTTATGTATGTGTGCGTAATGTGTTTTTGAGTTCTGGTTGTTGTGAAGAGTTTGGGGATAACTCTGAACAATCTTTAGTACTAACATGGTGGTTAGGATCAGGTGATCGGGATCGGTTGTGTGCTCCTTCATAAGGTGTATTGTCATATAAGTGGATTAGCACCCATTGACAAAGTCCTTTCAGGCTCTGCCGAGTAAGCGGATAAGACCCCATCGGCAGACCCACAAGAACTCTTGGCCATAGATCACATATCTCACTAAATTTTCTTGAGGTGATGCAGACTCCTGGGCAGCAGCCACGAAGTCTACCACCTATCAGGTAGGAACCAAGGTTTATTTATACCTACATCATATGTTGTTTACCTGTCTATTCCATAGTTAGCTGTCTCTTACCCTCCACCAAAGGGTGCCAATCAGCTAAGTATATATCTTACAGGTAAGTTGATTGTATGAAAATGATATTGTTATGATACAATAAAGTTTCATACATACTTACCTGGCAGATATATACGATTAATGGCCTGCCCAGTCTCCCCGCAGGAGACAGGTGGAAGAGAGAAAATATGATAGAAAACGGGAATGGTTCCTAGTCCTGCCACCCAGGGCAGGCAGGTAGATCACCTGACCTACCTGTAGCGAGTGGCGCGAAATTTGAATTTCTGTTGGGGACGACGGAGTCTTAGCTAAGTATATATCTGCCAGGTAAGTATGTATGAAACTTTATTGTATCATAACAATATCATTTTAACACGTCCTGACACCGGAGATGGGCATCAGTCACGAGTTGTTGGTGGTGAGAGCAGGAGCTCGAGACCTCTACTCTCCTTTGGAAATAAATATTTTCTCCAAAGTTAGAAATTGAGGTCTTAATTTAAGGTTAAATTGAGGTTAATGAAAGTCTGACTCTTACCGCTCCGAATATTTAGAAGATTGATGCCATCTCGATGTTTGCAGATTCGCTTGTGTCAATAAACTACTGATTCCATGTGCTAAATCCTCACACCACGTACCTGTAGACGCTCGGGCACTTTTTTCACAACAGTCGTCAACAATGACACCAACCGGGCAGATCCAAGAAAACTACGATTTTTTGGTAGAAGTAGAAGACGATGAAGCGTGCACTCGATAATTATTCAAATAGTTAAGTGGCAGTATAAGGTTATGAATTGCATACATTTTTCACATATGATTATTAATTTGAAAATATTCGTTGTTGAAAAAGTAACTAGATTCCTGACTCAAATATCAACAGTTTTGCTGTGAACAGTACCTACAGCGTTGTTCGCGCTCTTCTATTGTTTATCAGTGTTGCCAATAGGTATGTGTTTACCCTTCAAACTGGGTATAAGACTTACACAAAACCAGGGAAATAAGTGAAATTAGCATTTTTATTTGTCATATATATACATATTACAGCAATTTTATCATCATTGTGTTACTCTAACAACTAAAATTCATGGAAACATTTTGTAAATATACGTGTGTGAAGCTCCACTAGATTGGCAATGATGAGTCCTTTTGCTGTCTGCTCGTATCTACTTAAGATATATCAGTAAATTTTAGGGGTTAATTTGGTTGTAAAAAAGGATAACAGACATGAATTAAAATAAACATTTTGAAGTAACGAAGTAAAGTTAAACTTGATAATGAGTAAAGTAAACAATTAGAAGAATAAAGCTTAGCACCTCAAAAACCGTGTACTCGTCTACTGCCTGCGCTGTTTGTAGAGGGAGCACTTAGGAACCAGGAACCGCAACGTAGTTCAAGTGTAATTTGGAGTGAATTAAGACCAAAACATGTATAATTACAATCAAATAAGCACTGTGGAGTTTTAGTTGTGATGGCAGTAATGATAAAACCACCAATTACAAGGTAAAAATGAATTTCAGTTCAAACTATGACCCCGGGGATATGAAGTTTCATACTTTCACTAATATAGGCAACAAAATGTTGTTTTATTGTGCTGATTACAACTGAAATCTTGAGTAAGATAAATAAACATTACATATATACACTAACATTGTTCAAATGAGTGCTGGGAAAGATGGCGGCTCTGCTGCGCTTACGAACGGCACCTCGCTGGTGCTGCCATATTGGATTTCAAAACAGCCTTGAAAACTGCTTATTTTAGTTCGTATGGCGCTTTCATGTACCACATTATGTTGACGAAACTTCAAACTTTTGAATGGCTATGTTGACGAAACTTCAAACTTTTGAATGGTATGCTTAAAGATGTAATTGTATTCTTGTTTCACAAATTGAATATCGAGTGAATAAGGCTGATCCACTCTATGACGATGGATCCACTGCGGTGTTTCCCCCTATTAGTGAAAGTGTTAGTTGTTCCTACACAATATACAAACCATCGGTCCTTTACATAAGGAATTACTTTTGGCATAGCTGGAATTTTGGCTGTTAAATTCTTTAACAAGGTGGTTAGGCAGTAACTACCGTGTGGCAGGCGGGTAGGCCAGGCTGCCCGGATGGAAACTCTCCACTTTGCTTTCGGCCGTCTTCTGATGAAGACGTGTGTTTGTGAGCTCTTGCCGACTGGTCGTTGATCATTTTTCCCAGTGGGATCTTTCTGGTTTATTTTTCTTTTTTAAGTAAATATGTATGTATGGTGTTTGGTATTAAAATTAAATTAAATTAATATAGAAACCCACTTTTTGTGATAGCCTTTATAGCCACCTCTCTACTTGTGTTAAGAGTCGGCAGCAAAGGTATGCTAACATATTTACATTCTTTTGTCCTTTAACGTGAGGACGAGATATGTATTTAACGTGAGGACGAGACATGTATTTAACGTGAGTGATATTAATCCTGTAACGAGACGTGTTCATCCAAAAATTACTCTTACACCTGGGAATTACTGAGGGGAACTTCAGAGGTTTGTCCTAGTTTTGTTTTTATGGTAATTTCTCTTCATCCTTTCACTTACTATCAGACGAAGAAAGAACGGGGGCCTGTGGTGTTGGTGTTTGGGGGATCTCCTCTCACTTCAGAGGGCGGTGCCCTTGGATGCGAGAGGAGTATCTTTATTATTTTAATAATTTTTCCTTTTTTTTTTTTTTTTTTTTTTAGTCAGACAGTATTGGTTGGATAGCTCTTTGTATTGGTTATCTTAACTTGGAATTGTATCTGTGACTCGTAGCATGTTGTGATACCGATCCTCGAGTGTGTGTACTGATACCCTGCTGGTAATAATATTCATTCACCACTACTACCCTGGAATTACGTCACTGGACAAAGCTTTCGTGCTGCCTTGTGATGTTTATCGATTCCTGATGGTAGAAGTCTGGCATTATTTTGAAGGAATTGAAGAGGAGGAGTCCTAGTCAAGTGTCGTCATCCTCCTCTTTGAGATCATCATATTTTCACGTCTCCACCCCTTTGACTCCTAAGGCTTTGCCGTAGAAGAGAAGGTGGTCTCCCCACCCTCTAAGAAGTCTGGTCACGGGACTTCTAAGGGTCTGTCTCGCTCCGGTGAGACAGGTGGGTCTTCCGCTGGTCCTCCCGTTCCTCTGGGAACGGGGCCCGTCTCTCCTTCCTCAGGGAAGAAGACGGGGACCATGGTGGTACCTCCTCTCCCAGCTCCAGAGGTTCCACCTCCGGACCGGGAACCGTCTTGGCTTCTTGCTTGCTCGCATCACCGAGTGTACAGTCCCCTACAGGTGACCGTGCAGCCAAGGTCCAGACTGCTGGGTACACTCACTGTCAGGACCCAGGCACGGAGCGGTAGGATGGTAAGAGTCACTCAGGTGACACCAGACTGGCGATCGCTTGCGCAGCAATTGTCCTGTAACCAGGGTTGACGTGACTTTCCCGTGGGACCGTCCACGCAAAGACTGGTGGAGGCTGCCCATCCAGTCCTCATGAGAGGTTTCAGCCTCGATGAGGGCTTGGACGAGTCTGAGGACGGTATCGGCTGTCTCCTGTCAGGTGAACTCTCAGCCCCACCCAGACGACGGTCACGTTCGCGCAACCAACCAGTCTCGGTGGTGGCAGACGTTTTATCTGCCATGCAAGAGTTTCGTAACCCTCCTTGAGGAAGTGTTCTCTTCACTGCTGCTCTGTCAGGTCCTCCTCCCAGGTCGCACTGGGGCCTGCTGCTTCTGCAGCTGCCACAGCCCCTTCCTGGATGGAAGAACCTTCTGCCATCCTGAGGAAGTCAGCGAAGAAGATGAGGAAGGTGTCTTCGTCGTCTTCTGCCGCCTCTTCCCCTTCAGCTGCCAAGGCTCCCCAACTGAGGAAGAAGGTGGCTTCCCCCCCCCCCCCCCCACCCACCCACCCACCCACAGAAGTCTCACACAGGGACTTCTAAGGGTCTGTCTTGCTCCGATGAAACAGGTGGGTCTTCCGCTGATCCTCCCGCTCCTCCGGGAACGGGGCCTGTCTCTCCTTCCTCGGGGAAGAAGACAGCGACCGTGGAGGTACCAGCCACCGCTGGTACCTCCTCTCCTGGCTCCAGAGGTTCCACCTCCGGACCGGGAAATGGCTCACCGCTTGCTCGTGAGCGTCATCGAGTGTACGGTTACTTATGGGTGACCGAGCAGCCAAGGTCTAGGCTCAGTACGTTCAGTCAGGACCCAAGCACAGAGCGGAAGGATGGTAAGAGTCGCTCAGGTGACTCTCTCCAGACCAGCAATTGCTCGCGCCCAGGGTTGACGTGACATTCCCACCAGACCATTCATGTGGCGAGGCTGGGAAGAGATCCACCAGGCTGGACCTGGTAATGTGGCGCGTCGAGAGGATGGTACTCGCTCTTACTGCGTTAGTGGACACTACCAGTCACGCGACTGTTGCTCCCACAAGGACCGAACGGCTCGCACGACTGGTAGCAGCTCCCCTGAGGCACGAGACCAACACTACCGTTCTCGTTCCAGCGCTTCTTTGCAAGGAGACCGCTGGTCCGGACCTGCAGCTTGATCGCCATCGCGGGTTGGCGATCACCTGCAGTCCTCCCAGCATACCGGTTCTGCTGGTAGGCAGAGTAGGAGTGCTTGTAGCAGCTCCCTTGACGCACAAGACTGACGCTACTGTCCTAGGTCCAGCACTTCCCCACAAGGAGACCGCTGGTCCAAACCTGCAGCTCGATCACCACCGCGGGTTGGCCTGCAGTCCTCCCAGCCTACTGGTTCTGCTAGTAGGCAGGGTTGTAGCGTCGGGTCTCCGTCACCTGTCCCTTCAACCTCCTCGGGCTACTCCGGGAGGAACGAGGCGAACAGGAGTGACGGTGATGAATGCGCTGCTTACGGTCCGGACACGAGCCTGGTTTGGTCTTGGGACCGAACAGATCATACGCTCAAGTGGTTGGAGATCGTGTGGGCTGGCGAGGACGATGACGCTTTCCTAGACTCGCGGAGTGACCAACACCACTGATTAGGTTTATGTTGGTTGGGGGGGGGGGGGGGGGTTGTTTAGACAGCTGCTTTTTTTTTTTTTTTTTTTTTTTTTTTTTTTTTTTTTTTGTTTTTTTTTTTTAAATATATATATAGCTTGTGACCTCGCCACATTATTTTTTAGCGCCCAAACAGGGGAACCCCCCCCCCTCTACATAAACCTATCACTCCAGCTGCCCATCTCACCCCAGTCACACTTTCCTCTTTTCACCACAGCATACATGCAAGACAATTGACATATACGTACAAAAAAAAAAACACACGCACAAAACACACGTAGTTACCAACTCCAGATACTCCAGGGCTATGCTATGCTGTCTGCCAGTCGAGGTCACAGAGATACCAACCACAAACCGGACCACAACCCACAACCAAAACAACACAACAACAAAACGGGAACAACCACAACCCAACAACACAACCCCCAAAGACCACAACCCTACAGCTCAACAACAAACAAGGAACACAACCACAACCTAACAACACAGCAAACAACCAAGGAACACAACCACAACCTCACATATAACAACAAAAACTCAACACAACAAAAGACCAATGCACAAACGATTACCAACACAAAAACAACAACACAAAAAAGCAACACACACACCCACTAACAACAACATTCAACCACAACAACTCACATATAATCCAACAGAAACTCACATTCAACCCAACAAAAACTTCACAGCACAACAACTTCTGAGCAACCAACCTCAAACCCAACAACAATCGGCAACAAACCAATAACACACTACTTAAATAACTTAACCAATCCCTCAATACTTTCCACAGACCGCTGTCAACACTACTGATTATCACAGCTTCTGACCAAAGACTGATGAAAGACTCACTCAGACTCAGAACTCTGACCTCTAACAGCACCAGCACCAACAGACAACACATAACTCGCCAACAGCCAATACAGTCTTTAACCATCCAACCACCAATTACTCTCTCTCTCTCTCTCTCTCTCTCTCTCTCTCTCTCTCTCTCTCTCTCTCTCTCTCTCACGAAGACGTTGTCAAATGGAACTCCATAACTCCTCCATATTTCCTCCTCCGTGAAATTTGACAACGTCCCTTTACACTCACAACACCCACGGATGCTTGAACGCAGGTCCCTTGGATCTTGTTTGAGGGCCCAAGTACACACACTCAGTTACACCGCCATCAACTTCTTCCAGACCACTTCCAGTCAGACTCCCATTACTATCTCCCTCACTACCATCCCCCCAAATCCCATTCACTATCTCATCTACCCCCTCTAACTCTTGTCCAAATATCTCTCGTAAGTCTACCACCAAATCACTTACCTCATTTACACTCCTGCCAAACTCCCGAAGAGACTCATTCATACTGCCAACTACATCCTTATCACTTGATTCCCTTCCTGGTGAAACTTCATTAAACCCTGACAATTCAAACCCACACACGCTTAATGTATTATTCCTCCCCTCAAAGTCATCTGTATTACACGCCTTATCCACCATTTTCATACAATCAACTTACCTGTCAGATATATACATAGCTAAGACTCCGCCGTCCCCGACAGAAATTCAAATTTCGCGGCACACGCTGCAGGTAGGTCAGGTGATCTACCGTCCTGCCCTGGGTGGCAGGATTAGGAACCATTCCCGTTTTCTATCATATTTTTTCTGTCGCTTAGAATGTAGACAACGTTTGCAGTTCCTCCTGACTTGATTTTTGGATTTCATCGCCATCGATCTTCTGGGCTATCTTTTGCAGGGAAGTACTGGGTCTTTGGTTCGGCATACGCATATTAATTTGTTTTAATAACTTTGGCTTCGAAAATTTCGAAGAATTGTTTACGTGTAACTACCGAACTTTTCGGTAGACACTCACATAGTTTGCAAAAGGAAAATTTTAATATTTATTCATTAATAACGTGTAGTAAATGTTAAAATTAATTGAGGAAGTTTAAGCTAACTTCCTTCTTGAGGAAGTCAGAATAAATAGAATTAGTTTCGCTTCCTTTAGAAGTTTTTATAGCTCTCATACTAACAAGCAGTTAGAGCATTAACAATACTAGTAGTGTTGTATCCTCATCTCCTTCTTACTTCACAGTATCTTCAAATTCATATTGCAATTTGAAGACAAAGGAATGTAGCTCTTCCAAGCTCACAAACCCAGAGGAGAAGGAATGTCGAAAGCCGTAAGGAGGTTTCAGAGAATCGCCTCCGGTCGGGCGTCCCCTCAGCAGGATCTGTAGTAGCGTCCCAGACTGCCAAGGATAACCGTTGGAAAGGTATCCTATAATAGTGATTTTGTTATCCGATTCCTCATCGGAATGGGGGAAGTTCTGATGAATTTTCGAGACATTCTAAAGTTCTTAGAAATCTCTAAGTAACTGGATTATATCCCTGAAAGTATTACGGAAGTATATCCTCCTTCCCATGGATCGGATACGGAGAAGTAAGAAGTAGCTGCGAAGATCCTGGGAAAGTTACTACAGCAGATATCTTCGTTGGTTGGAGTACTAAGGAGGGTCCTTCTCGGAAAGAGGACCTCTTCCTTCTGGAATCCCGTCCGCTAGAAGTCTCTGAGAACTCGGACGAGGCACCTATCAAGAGTCTTGGTGGATAAGGAGAAAGAAGTTTCATATACGAAGAATTTTCTTGAAGATGCAAGATATTATCTTTCTCCCAACAGACTTCTCAGGACCGCTTCAGAAAAAGCGTCCTGCGAGAGTGTTTCTCTTCTTCTGCTTCTCCTTCACTTATATGAGGGTGGAAAGACTCGGATCTTTCCAAGCCCTTGAAAAGGCTTTGGAAGAACCTTCTTTGAACTCGAGCCAGAGCGCTTCACTGATGAAGCTCCCTCCTCGATCAAGAAGGTGAAGTTGTGTCGACGTCCCCCTATATGGACGTAGCGGATCGTACTCCTACGAGGTCTCCCTCCCCTCCCATTGAAGAGGGCACGGGAGAAGCTTCTAAGAGTATCCTACTGGCTGTTCAAGAGAAGCTAGCCTCCTTGGTAGGAGTTATGGCTAGACATCCTCCTCGTAAGAAGGACGTTTCTCTTCCGATCAACAAGTCTCGTACTCTCTCTCCTGCCAAAAACGAGGCGTCTTTCAGACATGAAGCTTCGTCTTCTAAAACAAGTAGAGGAAGATTTTCGGTCTAGTTCGAGAGCGAGAGAGGCAGATACCAGACAAGATGTCGCACAGAAGACGCCTGCTAAACGTGAGGCGCCTTCCAGGCTCGAGGCGTCATACAGAGGCGTGGAATCAGCCAGACGCGAGACTCTAGCCAGGACTTATTCCGGACGTGAAGCGTCATCGAAGCACCAGGCGCCAGCCAGGACGCCAGTTGAGTGCAAGACGTCTTCTTTACATAATAATATGTCATAGAAGACATATTAGCTGTATTGTACGATAGAGGCAACTCTGTGTTGACTTCTCATTACACAAAGGATGTCAAGTTAACCTACGAGAGATCCTTCTCTTTTTGGTTTATACGTTTCTGCGGATACGTTACTGGGATAAGGAGCCGACACTGATCCTTAACTTTGAGTTAAAGTTATTTAACTTAGTGAAATTATTGGGGTTTTTGAAAGGAGTGTGGGAATAACTTTTCAATTTGAGCGCGAACCCTCGTGTTAGGATCAGGTGATCGGGATCGGTGTTGCGCTCCTTAGTTATGCCAATAGGCATAGGTGTATTGTCATATAAGTGGATTAGCACCCATTGACAAGTACCTTTTAGGCTCTGCTGAGTAAGTGGATAAGACCCCATCGGCAGACCCACAAAAACTCTTGGCCACAGATCACATATCTCGCTAAAGTTTCTTGAGGTGATGCAGACTCCTTGGCAACAGCCATATGAAGTCTACCACCTATCAGATAGGAACCAAGGTTTATTTATACCTACAACATATGTTGTTTACCTGTCTATTCCATGTTAGCTGTCTCTTACCCTCCACCAAAGGGTGTCAATCAGCTATGTATATATCTGACAGGTAAGTTGATTGTATGAAAATGATATTGTTATGATACAATAAAGTTTCATACATACTTACCTGGCAGATATATACGATTAATGGCCCACCCAGCCTCCCCGCAGGAGACAGGTGGAAGAGAAAAAATATGATAGAAAACGGGAATGGTTCCTGGGCAGGACGGTAGATCACCTGACCTACCTGCAGCGTGTGGCGCGAAATTTGAATTTCTGTCGGGGACGACGGAGTCTTCGCTATGTATATATCTGCCAGGTAAGTATGTATGAAACTTTATTTTTCATACATTCAACTTACCTGTCAGATATATACATAGCTATCGACTCCGTCGTCCCCGACAGAAATTCAAATTTCGCGGCACTCGCTACAGGTAGGTCAGGTGATCTACCGCCCTGCTCTGGGTGGCAGGACTAGGAACCATTCCCGTTTTCTAATCAGATTCTCTCTGTCGCCGGTAGTATCAACATTGTTGTTACTTCCTCCTGACTGGAATTCTTTTTTCACAACGCTTTTGATCATCTTTCGACTGATTTTTGGTGACGTACTTGGATCGTGTTGGCATTCGCTATCGTGGACTGTTTTTTGGACTTCGCTTTGGATTTTCGTGAATATGTCTGATTCTAGTGTTAGCTTCAGAGTGTGTGTGAATGAGGGCTGTAAGGTGAGGATTCCGAAAGCTTCGGTAGATCCTCACACTACATGCAGTGGTTGTAGAAGGGTTGAATGCTCAATTGAGAATACGTGTAACGAGTGTGAGAGATTGAGTGCGCAAGAATGGAAGAATCTGACTTCTTACTTGAAGAAGTTAGAGAAAGATAGAGAGAGGAAGGCGGCTTACAAAAGCCGGAAAATGTCTAGTAGTTCTGTAGCTTCTTCTTCTTCTCATAATTATGCCCATTCTATTTCAGCCCGTTCACAAGTTAATCCCTCTGATCCGCTTCAGAAATAGCGGAAACTCAGAGCTTCCCTTCAAAAAATGCAAGAGAAAATGGAAGCATTGGAAGGTAAGAGAAGTGAATGTGGTTTCTCGAGTGATGTTAGTGTCCCCAGTGTAGTGGAGGGGGCGTCTGGTCGTCTCTGCGACGCTCCAGGCCTAGACCTCTTCCAAGCTCCCTGGCCCAGAGGAGAAGGAAAGTCGAAAGCCTTACGGGGGTCGTGGAGAATCCCCAACGATCAGGCGTCCCTTCGGCAGAATCTTATACATCTCAGACTGCCAGGGACAGCTATAGGAAAGCGTCCTTCGTGAGTGCTTTTCATCATCTAGTTCGCCTTCTCCGAGAAGAGGATGGAAGGAATCGAAGCTTTCACGTCCGCTGAAAAGGAATTGGAAAGAACCTGAGCTCAATTCTAGCCCCGAGCGCTTCTCTGAAGAGGAGGCGCCTTCGGTAATCAAGAAAGCTAGAGAGGAGTTAGATCCTTGGAATGGAAAAGACTCTCGAGCGCCTTCCAGATCTCCTTCTCCTGATTCGAATGAGCCTTCGACCAGGAAAATTTTGATGAATGTCCACGGAGCAAATAGTGTCTTTGGTAGGAGTACTTTCTAAAGAGCCTACTCGTAAAAAGGATGACAGGCTTCGATTAAGAGATCCAAATACCGATCTCCTGTCGGGCGCGACGAACCCTCCAGGGGAGTTTGTCGCACAAGCGGCCATCTCTGGGGGGAGCGGTGCGTTAGGCAGGCGAGACGTGGAAAGGAAGTAACTCCTGCCAAGCGTCAGGCGCCAACTAGGAGCCAGGCGCCAAGTAGGCGCAAAGAGCCTGACTTTACTGTAGATCGTTCTAGGCCCAGATCTTCATCCAAGCAACAAGAGCCAACTGGAGAAGAGAGAACAATTGATAGGAGTATAGCGCCCGCTAAGCGAAATATACTTGCCATTCGAAAGGCGCATTCCATGAGCGATACTCCTACCAAGCACAGGAGTATTCGAACTAGATGCGCCTTCCATAGGTCAGGAGTATTCGGAAGAGATACTCCTGCCAGGCGCCTGAGTACTCTGACCTCGATACTCCTCCCAGGCGCCAGGAGTATTCTAGACTTTTTACTCCTACCAGGCGCCAGGAGTATTCGAAGCGCGATGCGCCTACCAAGCGCCAGGAGTATTCTGAGCTTAATACTCCTAACCAGGCGCCAGGAGTATTTGGAGCGAGATGCGCCTTCCAGACGGCAGGAGTATTCGAAGAGTGTAACGACTGTTAGGCGCCAGGAGTATTCCAAACAGGATACTCCTACCAGGCCTCAGGAGTATTCTCAGCGAGATACTCCTGTTAAACGCCAGGTGCATTCTCCTCATGAAGAGCTTGACATCCGACAGGAGTCTAACAGGCGTTTAAAGCAGTGATATGTGACTCGCCTAATGATAAATAAACGTAAGGAGAGAGTTTACTCCTCAGCCCATCTCCTTATAGAAGTGCTTTTTCTTCGGAAAGGAAGAAATCAAGAGAGGAGACAGAGGAGGGAAGGGAGCCTTCTCCTTCCGATCCTATTAATTTAGATGACGTCTCGGAGGACGAAGTTACTAACAGAGAAGAGCTTTCGAATTACAAAAGTTCTTCTGCTCTTCTCTTAGAAGAATATGGAGATGCATTGACTCCAGCCGCTCCTCCTTCTCCTCGCTCTCTATTTTCAGTACGAAGTGCAGCACAAGTCTTCGTCCCCCCCCCCCCTTTCCTGAAAATGAAGCCGGCCATATCCATGAAAAGGGCCTTACAATCTCTTGACTCTGGATCAAGACTAAGAAGGAGTTAGGAAGGACGATCTTTTGCATGACTCCCGCTAAACTAAGGGGCAGGAGAGGCATATGGTACGAAACGGGAGAAAATATGGGATTGTCTCTGCCCGTTTCAGCTGATCGGACTTCTCCAGTCTCGTAGACTCGTCGAGGAGACATGCCTTAAATTCAGCGAAAGCAACATGGGGTCTTTCGGAAATGGACCATCTCCTCAAGGGACTTTTTCATACCTTAGAAGTATTTAACTTCCTAGATTGGTCCCTTGGGGTTATTGCTAAGAAGTCCCATGAAAAGAACAACTAAGCCCTGAAACCTTGCATAGCATCCTTACATGCATCGATAAGGCGGTTCAAGATGGATCGGCGGAAGTGTGCTCCCTCTTCGGTGCGGGAATACTAAAGAAGAGAAGCGGTCATAGTGTCCAATTTCTCACTAAGGCCGTACTCGCCTTCGCAGAGATCCGCTTTTGCTGTATCGCCTCTCTCTGAACATTTATTTCCTTCGCAGTTGGTGAGAGACATTGCCCATTCGCTAACTGAGAAAGCACTCAAGATCTTTTAAGGCAATCCTCAAGGAAGAATACGACCTGTGGCTAGTGAGGAAAAGAAAGCCTCTAAGCCAGCTCAACAACAGCAGCCCTTTCGAGGAGGCCCTCAGGCTAGATCCATCGTCAGAAGGAAATCAACGAAAAAAGGGGAAGATCTGCCTTCCGTCCCTTTAAGAAGGGAAAATGAGAAATCTTTCCTCCAGACACCTGTAGGAGCCAGGTTACAATTCTTTGCGGGAGCATGGGAGGACATAGGATCCGATCCTTGGTCGATGTCAATAATCAAGAAGGGTTATTATATCCCATTCAAGGACAGGCCCCCCTTGACAACATCACTGAGGGAACTGTCAGCCAGATACAGGGACCCTGTTCTGATGGATACTCTTCGTCAAATGGTGGAACAGATGTGGACAAAAGAGCAAATAGAGCTGGTACTGGATCAAAGCTCCCCGGGGTTTTACAATCGCTTGTTTCTCGTAGCGAAAGCCTCGGGGGGATGGAGACCGGTACTGGATGTAAGTTCGCTGAACAAATTCGTACAACAACAGAAGTTCAGCATGGAAACTCTGCTCATACTTGCAGCTCTCCATCAAGGAGATTGGATGGCGTCCCTAGATCTTCAAGACGCATATTTCCACGTCCCGATTCACCATTCGTCGAGGAAAGTACCTTCGTTTCATGTTCGAGGGAAGGATCTATCAGTTCAGGGCCCTGTGTTTCGGCCTGTCTACGGCTCCCCAAGTCTTCACAGACTTGATGAAAAATGTGTCAAAACACCTTCACATGAAAGGGATAAACGTCTCCCTATACCTGGACGACTGGCTCATCAGGGTCAGGTCTCAAAAGCAGTGTCTGGAGGACCTGTCAACAATCCTGGAATTGACAAAGACATTAGGATTAATCGTGAACCTCGAGAAATCTCAGATGATCCCCAGCCAGAACGTAGTCTATCTGGGGATTCAGATGGATTCTCGGGGTTTTCGAGTATTTCCTTCTCAAGAGAGAGTAAGAAAAGGCTGTGCCACAGTATTGAACTTCTTAGAGGAAGAGCGTACTTCAGCGAGGGAATGGTTGAGCCTTCTGGGGACCCTTTCTTTGCTCGAACAGTTCTTTCCTCTAGGAAGACTACATCTCCGTCCGCTTCAGTTCTTCCTGAGAAGCAGTTGGAGTTGGAAGACAGGACAGGTCTCGGACACGTTTCCAATCTCATTAGAAGTAAAGCAACAATTAAGGTGGTGGTTGACCCCCTGAGAAGAAAACAAAGGAGCATCCTTAGAAGCGGAACCCAAACCTGACATTGTTCTCAGACGCGTCGGAGACAGGTTGGGGTGCGACTTTAGGGTCCGAAGAAGTGTCAGCACCTGGTCGGAAGAGCAAAGTGTCATGGCACATAAATTGCAAGCAGCTCTTTGCGATTCACCTCGCGCTAAGGAGCTTCGAGCAGATAGTCAAAGACAAAGTAATACAGATAAACTCCGACAATACGACCGCTCTGGCTTATGTCAAGAAACAAGGAGGAACTCACTCTCTCGCCCTATACGAACTGGCAAGAGATCTGCTAATTTGGGCAAATCAAAGGAACGTGGTTCTTCTAACGAGATTTGTTCAAGGGGAGAGGAACGTGAGAGCGGACAGACTGAGCAGGAGGTTCCAGGTCCTTCCTAAAGAATGGACCCTCCACTCGGAAGTCTGTCAGACCCTTGGTATCTTTGGGGGAAACCGCAGATAGATCTATTCGCCACGTTTCTCTCCAAAAGGATAGATACATTTTGCGCCCTGGTAGAGGATCCCAGGGCTTATGCAATAGACGCCTTTCTCCTGGACTGGTCAGGGCTAGACGTGTACGCTTTTCCCCCATTCAAGATTCTGGGGGGAAGTAGGTCGAAAGGTTTGTGCCTCGAAGGGAACCAGAATGACTCGATAGCCCCATATTGGCCATCCCGAATTTGGTTCACGGGGTGATGGAGTGGACAGTGGACTTCCCCAGATCTCTTCCAAACAGGATAGATGCTCAAACAACACTTCGAGAGGGTACCATCAAAATCTACCCGCTCTTGCTCTGACTGCCTTTCGACTATCGAAAGACTTGTCAGAGCGAGAGGGTTTTTCTCGCAAGGCGGCAAGCGCAATTGCTAGAGCCCGCAGATCATCTACTAGGCGAGTGTACCAATCGAAGTGGGAAGTTTTCAGAAACTGGTGCAGGTCGAAGAAGCTGTCCTCTTCCAATACCTCTATAACCGAAATTGCGGATTTCCTTCTTTTCCTGAGGGAAAAGTCACATCTTTCTGTACCAACAATTAAAGGATACAGAAGTATGCTTTCGTCAGTCTTTAGAAACAGGGGCTTAGACTTGACGAATAATAAAGATTTGCACGATCTCATCCGCTCCTTTGAAACGTCCAAGTCAGTAGAGCCTAGGATTCCGAGCTGGAACTTAGATGTGGTTCTGAAATTTCTGTCCTCGGAAAAGTTCGAACCACCTCATACGGCTTCATTCCGGGATATCACTAGAAAGTGTATATTTCTTCTATCTCTGGCTACGGCTAAAAGGGTCAGCGAGTTGCACGCCCTTGAGTCACGAGTTGGCTTCAAAGAAGATTCTGCGATTTGTTCATTCCAGACTCTTTTTCTTGCCAAAAACGAGAACCCTTCGAATCCCTGGCCTAGGAGTTTCGAGGTAAAAGGACTTACTAGCCTAGTAGGCAGAGAAATAGAAAGATCACTTTGTCCAGTTAGAGCACTGAAATTCTATCTGGACAGAAAGAAGCGGTTGGGAGGCTCACAACATGGTCTATGGTGCTCGGTGAAAGACCCCAAGAGACCTAGTCTAAAAATGCTTTGGCCTTCTTTGTTAGAAGTGTAATTACCGAGGCTCATAAGAAACTGCCCAGATGACTCTTTTAATTTATTAAGATAAGAGCTCATGAGGTAAGGGCCAATCGCAACATCAATTGCGTTCCAGAGAAATATGTCACTTAAAAATATTTTGGACGCAACCTATTGGAGATGCAACTCAGTATTTGCATCTCATTATTTAAAAGATGTGCGAGTAACGTATGAGAAATGTTTTTCTCTAGGTCCGTTTGTGTCAGCACAGACGGTTCTGGGTAAAGGAGAGAGCACCGATCCTTAAATATGTGTACGTAACCCTCTTGTCGGATGTGTTCTCGTGTTTCCTGTGCATGGGAGTGTCAGATGTCGCACTGGCGCCTTTTCACTTCTCTTCATTAGGAAATCGAGTGACAACTGACTATTAGAGGGGTACAAAATTTTTGTTTGATTTTGTATGTAGATTTTCGAGGTTGTGGTTGTTTGCTAAGAGTTTGGGGGATGACTCTTAACAATCTTAGAACTAACACGGGTTAGGATCGGGTGATCGGGATCGGTTGTGTGCTCCTTAAAGAAGGCGTGTTGTCATATAAGCGGATAGTAGCACCCCTTGGCAAACGCCAGTTAGGCTCTGCCGAGTAAGTGGATAAGACCCCATCGACAGACCAGCAAGAAACTCTGGCCACGATCACTATCTCGCTAAGGCTCTTGAGATGAAGCAGACTCCTGGGCAGTAGCCACGAAGTCTTCCATCTAATAAGGTAGGAACCAAGGTTTATTTATACCTACAACATATGTTGTTTACCCGTCTAGTCAGTAAGTTAGCTGTCTCTTGCCCTCCACCAAAGGGTGTCAATCAGCTATGTATATATTCTGACAGGTAAGTGAATGTATGAAAAATGATATTGTTATGATACAATAAGTTTCTACATACTTACCTGGCAGATATATACGATTGAAGACCCACCCAGCCTCCCCGCAGGGAGAACAGGTGGAAGAGAGAATCTGATTAGAAAACGGGAATGGTTCCTAGTCCTGCCCACCCCAGAGCAGGGCGGAGATCACCTGACCTACCTGTAGCGAGTGCCGCGAAATTTGAATTTCTGTCGGGGACGACGGAGTCGATAGCTATGTATATATCTGCCAGGTAAGTATGTATGAAACTTTATTGTATCATAACAATATCATGTATCATAACAATATCATTTTTACCCTAACACTAACCCCTCTATCCTGCAGCTCACATTTCTCCCTTTCATTACCTCCTTCTGCTTACTTCCATACTCAACCAACACCAACTGCCAATCTTCCAGACCCATTTGCTCACTGATGCTCAGCTCACATTTATTCACCCTCAACCACTCACTCATTGCATTCTTCCGAACATACTGGGTACTTCCCTCCACTTACGGAGCTGGTTATAATGTGCCCTAACCTCATCCACACCCCCATCTACTCGCAATTTCCCCAACACATAACTCAATCCACTTGGTCCCACTTCCAAAATCTCTAAAGGCCCTTCAAATTTCTCCCTTACCTTATTCGTATTCATTCTCCCTTTTTCAACCACCTCTTTCAACACATTATCTCTAATCCTAAAACTTTCAAACCTTTCACTTGCTTTCTTCCACAAATCTCGATCACTCTCTGACAGACCCAACTGCGGCCTAACAATCCTTTCAAAATTCAACACATACTTACAAGGAGACATACCTATACTCTTCTGCAGTGTGGCGTTACATACCCACACTGCACGTCCTACATACATATCCCAATCATTGTCGCCTTTACTCATCATTTGCAAAATCTTGGTCATCGTTCTAAGTCCTTTCTGCCAAACCATTTGCACTGGGCATATACGGAGTAGAATACACGTGGACAATACCCCATTCCTTCAACATTTCTTTAAATTCCCACCCCACAAACTCAGGCCCATTATCACTCAACATTTTCGCCGGCTTACACACACACACACACACAGGCAACATCACTTGCCCCACCATCCGCGCATCGGTTTCACTCCTCTTATCTTTGATAGGAATCATATAAGCAAATTTACTCGTGATCCACCAGCACAATCATTCCCACATGCCCCCTCACAGTCTTTGGCAACAAAACACAATCAATCACAAGCATTTCAAACGGCTCTTTCAGCTGCAATCGCAACACAGGTGGACTCGCATGCACACACTGGTACTTTCCCCTCTGACAGTCTTCACACGTAACAGCCACATCCCCACAAATCTTGTTCAACCCAGTCGCACACAATCTTTCTCTCATGCATTCCCACAACTTATTTTTCCCCATATGCCCAAACTGATCATGCACCAACAAACACACTGCTGACTCAACAGAAAACACCGGCTCATACACTTCCCTTTCATACACCCCTTCCTGATGCAAAAAGTACACTTATGTTTTTACAAACCACAAACTGTTTAGCAACACTCTTATACACACCCAACTCATGCGGCCAATCTTCCACACGTACTCCCCCCAAGACACACTGCCGCAACATACTTATTAATAAACATTACCTTAATATAATTTATCTAGCCCTAAATCCCCAAAAACCGCACCAAAATTTACCACATTGGCAACCCTGTTACCTCCTATTCTGTCCGCCAGTTGGCAACACTGTCGTTGACAGATACAAAAACCTTCCCTCAAATCAGTTGTTAACGAGCGCCCGTGTTGTTTACATCATGGCCGCTCTTTATAAATTTCCTTAAACATTTTTGTGCCTTTAAAGCTTTCATTATTTGTTAAATGAGACTTTATGTGAATTACCACTCACGCATTACATCACGAAATAGTGAATTAACTTTGATTTCTGTTGTGGTTCTTATGTTAAATTACGAACTTTTGCGCGACCCGGAACTACTGACCTGTCCAATTCTACAATGGATTGGCAAGAAATTACGATGCTTCCTTCTGCCAGCAACATCAGGAACTGCCCGGTTTGTGGGACAAGGATGAGTAGCAGGGAGTATGAACCCCATGACATTTGTAGCTCTTGTCATGGACAGGTTTGTGACTTGACTTCTCGTTGTGACGTATGTAAGCCCTGGTCTGACGAGGATATGACTGCTTATATGAAACGCCAAACAATCTTGCAGCGTAAAAGATCGGTTAAGGAGAAAAAGAAATCGATTGCTAGAACTGTATCTAACGAATTCTTTGACTTGGGCGCTCATGGTTCTGGCTCTTCGGTTTCGGTATCGTACGACTACGATTCCGAATTAATTGATGCTTTGCCCCCTGTACAACCGGTAATTAGTGAAGTTATTTCCTGATGTAGATTCAAACGATTGGTTGGCAATGGAAACTGCCTGGAGAAACAGAATTTTAAGAAATTACAGCTTAGTCTAGATAGAGATATTTCAGCTAAGTTTAACAATCTGTCAGAGAATTTTCAAGAAGCCTTTACTTAGAATGTCTAACACTCTTTTAGATTCATTTTCAGCTCCTCGTCAGGTACCTGTCGACAGCACCATGGGTAACGGTGCGACAGATACCCCTCCCGGCTTGTGAACCCCGTCGTGGCGAAGCCTAGGGGGGGATCCGGTCCGGGCAGGTGCCTAACGAATCTTTACCCAACGCCTGTCCCAGGTTAGTCCCGTAACAGTGGCCAAAGGGGCGGCTTATTTAGGAGAAAGGGGGGGAGGGATATTAGTGTCAGACCTAAGATAGCTAGTCGTCAGGATTTTACTTCAGGGTGGGAAGTTTCTAAGTTAGGATCTGACGATGATGATGATGATGACGCGGATTCGTGTGATATTGATGTTTCCTCGAATGGATGTCATGATGTAGAATTCAAGAAACTTTTTGATTTATTTTGAGTTTCTTCCTCAGGCGAGGCCTAAAGAGCAGAAGCAGCCTCCTCCTTCCCGTTAGTATTACAGAAGGGATTTTTCTTGACGGTCCGTTCCGGTCACGGGAATTTTTACGTTTTCCCTTTGCCCAGAGGTTCGCGAGAGTGAGGGCGGACGTTGCCGTTAAACTTTCCGAAGGTGATCGGGGAGGGAAGAGGAAGCTCTCTTCTCTTCTACGACACCGGAGAGGAGTTTTTACCAGGTGGCGGATGATTCTTCATTCTCTCGACCCCCCAAGCCAAATCCTGATTTTGTCCGACTTTCAAGTCAACCCTTGCCTTCTAAGGCTTCGGTCTCTGTCTCAATTGAAGATTTTATTGCTATGGAGTCTGTTATGAGCTCCTTACAAGAAGCTCAATCCTTCAATATGTGGGTCCTCGGAGGGCTTTTAATGTATATCAAGGACTCCGGGTTTGTTCCTCCTGATGCTCCTCTTTTTGAGAAATTCTGCTCATCCATTTCAATCGCTTCTGTACATCAGAACGAGCTTGCTGCTTCTTCAATGCAGGCCTTTCTTGTTTCTCTAAGGCGTAACCTGTATTTGTCGCAGTTACCCTCCTCTGTATCGGAGATTCAGAGAACCCGTTCTGTTGGTCCTTCTTCCTCCTTTTGGCGATTTCCTTTCGATATTTCTGTGCTTTCTGAGGTTTTGAAGGAACATCAAGGTGATGCCTCTTCCCAAGCTCACTGGGCCATTATCAAGAGCTTTTTCCTCTGGTCTTCCTCCCGTTCCTTCAAGGAGTAAGCGTAATGTTTAGGACCAGATCTGTACCTTCTGCTCCAGCCCAACAACCTCCTTCTGGCTCTTTTTTCCAGAGTAACATCTCAGGTTTGCTGGTGCCTCTACTTTCATCCTCGGTGCTCACCCTTTGAAACGCGGGAGAGGTTCTTGGCGTGGCTCTAAGGGCAGAGAAAGAGCTCAACCTCCAGGAGGCCCTTCTTCTTCTTCTTCTTCTTCTTCCTTGTCTCTGCGTAAGAATTTTCGGAAGTAGGAGTCATCACCTCGCCTGGAGACCGCCAGTAGGAGCTTGTCCTCCCTCCCGCCATTGGTCAGCTTGGCAGGGGAGAGCGGTGGATGCTTGGGTGGTGGAGGTCCTGAAGGAAGGTTACGAGATCCCTTTTGTTTCCAGACCTCCACTTTCCAATCGTCCTCTCGAGTTCAGCAGTTATTCCCCTCACTCAATCAGGGATCAAGCCTTGGAAATAGGAAGGCTTTCGGCCCTCTTGGAGAAGGATGCCATAGAGCGAGCTCCTCCTTCTCCCGGGTTTTTACTCTCGGATGTTTGTAGTTCTAAAGGCCTCGGTGCCTGGCGCCCCGCCATCATAGATCTTTCGGTTTTGAACAAGTTCATTCTAAAGTCCGAAGTTCAGGATGGAGACGGTCCAGACTGTTCTTTCATCCGTCAGGAGGGGGACTGGATGATTTCCATCGATCTGCAGGATTGCTTTATCTGCAAATCCCCATCCATCCAAGAAGCAGACGTTACCTTCGGTTTTTCACGGGACTCGGGAGTTGTTCCAGTTCAAGACCCTTTGTTTCGGCCTCACCACTGCTCCACAGGTCTTTTCTCGGGTGATGGCTCCTGTTTCAGCTATTCTGCATCAGTTAAATGTAAGGATGCTTCGGTATCTGGACGATTGGCTAGTCCAGGCCGAATCTCTAGAGAAATGTCTCCGGTCGAGGGAGATAGTTCTGTCTCTTTGTGTCGAGTTGGGCATTCGTGTCAACTTCGACAAGTCCAATCTAATCCCTTGCCAGATCATGACTTATCTGGGGATTGTTTTGAATTCCCAGATTTTGAGGGCTTCTCCCGCTCAGAAACGGATAGACAAGCTTCTGAGTCTGATCGAAGAATTTTTGTCCTCCGTAATGCAGCCAGTTTCTCTTTGGAGGTCTCTCCTGGGCCATTTGTCATCCCTCATCCAACTGGTTCCCGGAGGTCGTCTCAGAATGAGGTCCCTTCAGTCGACACTTCGCCAGTCATGGGATTTCGTGTCCGAGGACACGATAGTCGCCTCTTCTCCACAATGTCGGAAGGATCTCCGCTGGTGGATGCAAGTTCACCGCCTCAAGTCAGGGACATCTCTTCTTTGGTTCGGTTCCTACCGGACCTAATGTTTTGGTCAGACGCCTCGGATCAAGGTTGGGGCGCACACCTGGGCTCCGAAGACCGCTTCGGGCCTTTGGTTAGAGGAGGAGAGGATCATGTCAATAAATTGGAGGGAACTGAGGGCAGTGTACCTAGGCCTTCTTTCATTTCAGGAACAACTGTTGGAGTCGGTTGTCGCGATCTTTGTCGACAACACCACAGCAGTATCGTACTTGAGAAACCAAGGCGGCACACAGTCGGATCTTCTCACTCAAGAAGCCCGATCAATCCTGTGTTGGGCAGAAGACGGGGATTACGTTGGTCCTCAGTTTATCCTGGGCCATCACAATAACGTCTTATCCGACGCCTTGTTGAGACCGAACGAAGTTCAAGGGTCGGAGTGGACACTTTGCCAGGAAGTCTTCGAAAGCATCAGGAAGAAATGGCCTGTCACAGTCGATCTGTTTTGCCACCCCCTGGGAATTTTCGGTGCCAGATATTCTTCGCCCCTTACCAGACTCCTCAGAGTGCCGGGACAGACTCTCTTTTTGCAGATTGGGAGGGACTTCAAGGCCTTTCCTTTTCCTCCGTTCTCCTCTGGTGAGGTCAGTCCTCAACAAAGTGAGGGCAACCAAGCGTCTGGATCTCACCTTGATCGCCCCCTTCTGGCCACAGAAGGAGTGGTTTCCCGACCTTCTGGAAGCACTGGTGGAACCCCCCATTCGCCTGCCAGAGAGACCAGATCTTCTCAAACAACCCCATTTTCATCGGTTCCATCAGAGGCTCCACATGCTTCATCTTCATGCCTGGAGACTGTCAGGAGGTTCTCCAAGCACGAAGGGTTCTCCTCCAGAGTGGGCGCGACAGTTGGCTCTTGCCAAGACGGCAATCAACCAGAGTAAAATTATCAGGCTAAAATGGTCGGTTTTACAGACGTTGGTGTAAGTCTCAAGGACATTCAATTTCTCTAGACCTTCCTTACCGAAAGTAGCGAGTTTTAGTTAATTTACATCATGACAGGGCCCTGTCACCTTCTTGCATTAACGTATAGGTCTATGCTTTCCTATGTTTTTAAGGCAAG
The DNA here is from genome assembly GCF_015104395.2 of Macrobrachium nipponense. NCBI lineage: Eukaryota > Metazoa > Arthropoda > Malacostraca > Decapoda > Palaemonidae > Macrobrachium > Macrobrachium nipponense. The sequence continues at coordinate 43,633,225 of NC_087214.1, forward strand.
ACTCCCTGAGATCTCTTCATCTTATGTCATTAGAGATTTACTTCGATCTTTTTCCCTATCTCGACCCAGGCCGCAGTGTTCGCCTCAGACATGGGACGTTAACAAAGTCCTTCAAGCCTTAAGGTTCCCTCCATTTGAGCCTCTGAATTCTGCCAAATTTAGGGACCTCTCTTCTAAGACACTCTTCCTTGTCTCACTGGCTACAGCCAAGAGGGTGGGTGAACTGCAAGCGCACTTCTTTTACCTGGTTGCCAGATCTGGACAAGACATGATTTTGTCATACCTTCCTGAATTTGTCGCAAAGACTGAATCGTCTGATAATCCCATTCCCAGGTCTTTCGTACTGAAGTCGCTGGTCGACTTTGTTGGTAATTTAAATGAGGAATTAGTTCTTTGCCCTGTTAGGGCGCTCTCATGTTATTTACGCCGCACGAAGGACATTCAGGGTCGTCCCCGTCATCTGTTTGTTTCACCCCGAAATGTCAAGAGACCTATTCCAAAGAATGGTGTATCCTTTTTTCTCAGAGATCTGATCGTTAAAACTGGTGGTTCGGCTGCTGGGGAAGACCAGACGCTGAGAGCACACAGTATTAGAGCAGTTGCTACATCAGTAGCTTTTATGAAGAACGTCTCAGTCGCCAAGGTGCTTGAGGCGGCGACTTGGCGTTCTAATTCTGTTTTTGCCTCTTTTTTACTTGAGGGATATTTCTCTAGTTCTAGGCGACCTTTGTTCTTTGGGCCGTTGGTGATGGCAGGACAGGTCGTCAGACAGGAGAATTAGGTAGTCTTCCTGTTTTACGTTTGGTTGCTACCTGTATATTATTCATTAATTTTTGTTTTGTGGTATATATTTTTTGTTTTTGTATTATAACCCATGGCAGTTTTTGACGTAGTTATAATGGGAATTAGGCAGTTTGGTATTTTAGGTGTTTGTTGATGACAAGGACTGACTGCTTGGCAAACTCATGCTGCATTCCATTGTCAGTGTGAAATGGTTTCCAGCCACTGGGTTGTCGGCACTGGCGACTACGCTTCTCCCAGAGTCGATGCTGACCTAGGACTAGCCACTGGTTCGCTTGCCCTGACGACTCCTGCTTCTTCCACTGTCCTGGACAGGGAATTAGTCGATGGATCGTCTGCTGTCATCTGGTGACTCGCTCACCATCTACTTTTTGTCTCACCTGTTTTCTCGAAGTCAGACACTCGTGTGAGATCAGGCAACATTTAGTAGCCCTGAGTTTCTTGTTGACGAAGTCGGTTGCGTTGATACACCCCCGATGATCGTGTAACATGAGACCAGGTTTGGAGCTGTCAGGCATTCGTCCTTCGGACTGAATCGCCTTTTTGCTCCGCGCTCCTTTCTCTTGGCACCAGAAAGCTCGAGTTAGGAGTTGCTCATGAGCCGTTTCGTTGCTGGCAACGTCGGGTCGCGTTGATACACCCCCAAGGTTTGCTTAGCTTTGAATCGCCCAGACAGTCCAGACACTCATCCTTTAGGGAAAGAATAGTGCTTGATAGTCTTTCAGGGTGCAGCCTTGCTGTCCGCAATTCGTCTGACTGGTCACCTGGTCGGTCACCTGACTTTAGTACAGACGGACTGACTATGCACTTACTCCTTGTCCTGTGCTACCGCAGTTTGGTGGCATTATGGTAGGAGACTTTGAGTGTTAGTATCTTAGACCTTGGGTTGAGTTTTGACTGCCTATGATATATATTTCTTTGTTTGTTTTCTCCTCCTCTGTCCGAAGGGAAAGGGGAAATTGTATTTAGATTCCCTCCTCCTTTTCAATGTGGTTATCGGGCTAGATAAATTATATAAGGAATAATGTTTATTAATATGGAATTTTTATTCTAAAATTAATATTAATAATACTTACCTGTATAATTTATCTAGTCCCACCCATCCTACCCCACGATCTGCCTGTCACAACTGATTTGAGGGAAGGTTTTTGTATCTGTCAACGACAGTGTTGCCAACTGGCGGACAGAATAGGAGGTAACAGGGTTGCCAATGTGGTAAATTTTGGTGCGGTTTTTGGGGATTTAGGGCTAGATAAATTATACAGGTAAGTATTATTAATAATAATTTTAGAATAAAAATTCCATATCTCCAAGGACTTATCTTGCATTTCCTCAATCTCCTCCTCACTCAACAAATCATTCTCACTTCCAGCAATATCAATTACCCCCACAAAGTTTGCTACAAATGCACTACAATCCTGAATCCTAGCTATTGTGCTACCCCCCTTACTAAGAATCCCATTTCCCATATCTACGCTTACATCATGCATCCTCAAAAAATCCATCCCTATCAAAAAGCAAGCTGGCAAATCATTTTCTCCCATAATTATAATGTTATGTACAACTTCCAAATCTCCTAACCTAACCTTTAACTGCACCTCTTCCCACACCAAAACACTTCCTTGTCCTAACCCATGTATCCTCGCACTTGTACACTGCCTTTTCACTTCCCAATCGCATCTCTCCAGTTCACTTATCAGTGACCCACTTACCAAAGAAGCTTGTGCCCCCGTATCAACCAAACCACAGTATTCACTATCGTTTAGTATTCTGACCATCGCCACCATTTTCCCTCGTGTCCCATGTGCACACATTCACTGCCACGTCCACCTGGTTATCCACATCACAGTCATCCTCACCACATTTATCTTCAACTACCTCCCCACTTCCGTACTCCTGATTCAAAACCCCTTCATAGTCCCCTTTCCTAACCAACCAATTACAACCATTTTCCCCGCACTGAATCCTCAAAACCCCATGCTCACTACCTGTACTTATTCTCCCTCGATATTCGAGCGGTCTATCCCATCCAAAATACAAAAACACCTTTATTCCAAACAACTCAGCTACTGCTAACTGCAATTTAGGCAACATTTCCTGTTCTCCACCTTGTTCCTCCACATATGCCACTCCCTTCTGCACTTCACTCATCAACCTCACTCGCAACTCATTCGCACTACCAGGTACCTCTTCAACCAGACCTCCCTTCCAAGTCTTTTAATGCCGAAAACAAACATTCACACACACTGTCACCCCCTTCAAACCCTCAGGCACCACATTCGGACCCCAGTCACTCTTCATGACACTGTTGTCCCTACTATGCATCCTAGACATTGCATCAGCAATCACATTTTTACTCCCTGACACATATTCTAACCTAAAATCAAACTCACTCAAATCTTCAGTCGTCCTCGCGATCCTAGCATTCACACTCTCCTTCTTGATCATATACACTAATGGCTGATGGTCCGTCCGGATGATAAATTTTACCCCATACAAAAACACTCAACGCTTTCACACAAAACCTTATTGCCGCAAGCTCCTTCTCGACCACCGAATATTTCCGCTCCGCTATATTAAACCTATTTTCATACAATCAACTTACCTGTCAGATATACATACTAAGACTAAGACTCCGTCGTCCCCGACAGAAATTCAAATTTCGCGGCACACGCTGCAGGTAGGTCAGGTGATCTACCGTCCTGCCCTGGGGGGTGCAGGATTAGGAACCATTCCTGTTTTCTATCATATTTTTTCTGTCGCTTGGTTGGAATGTAAACAACGTTTGCAGTTCCTCCTGACTTGATTTTTGGATTTCATCGCCATCGATCTTCTTGCATCTTTTGCCAGGGAAGTACTGGATCTTTGGTTCGGCATACGCATATTAATTTGTTTTGATAACTTTGGCTTCGAAAATTTCGAAGAATTGTTTACGTGTAACTACCGAACTTTTCGGTAGACAATCACATAGTTTGCAAGAAGGAAAATTTTAATATTTATTCATAATAACGTGTAGTAAATGTTAGAATTGATTGAGCTAACTTCCTTCTTGACGATGTAAGGAAAGAATAGTTACGCTTCCTTTAGAAGTTTATATAGCTCTCGTACTAACGAGCAGTTAGCATTAACATTACTAGTAGTGTGGTATCCCCTCATCTCCTTCTTACTTCACAGAATCTTCAAATTCAATATTGCAATTTGAAGACAAAGGAAGGGTAGCTCAAATACGAGCTATTGAAAGTAAAAGAAGTGATTTTACTGTTAGTGCAGTGGAGGGTGCGTTCTGTTCGGCTCTGTTTCGCTCCCAGGCCTAGACCTCTTAACCAAGCTCACATACCCAGAGGAGAAGGAAGTCGAAAGCCTTACGGAGGTTATGGAGAATCCCCACCGATCAGGCGTCCCCTCGGCCAGGATCTGTATAAAAAAAGATCTGTCCCAGACTGCCAAGTTCGCCATTGGAAAGGCGTCCTAATTAGTAGAGGGTGCGTTCGATCGGCTCTGTCTCGCTCTCAGGCCTAGACCTCTTCCAAACTCACAAGCCCAGAGGAGAAGGAAAGTCGAAAGCCTTACGGAGGTTATGGAGAATCCCCACCGATCGGGCGTTCCCTCGGCGGGATCTGTAATACGTCCCAGACTGCCAGGGATAGCCATTGCAAAGGCAGCCTTTAAAAAGTGCGTCTGTTCTTCCGTTTCTTCATCTTACATCCGAAAAGACGAAGAATGTACATGTTACAAGTTCGGACGATCTGGCTCGTTCTCTGAATAAGAGAACACTGACTCACTGAGCGAGAGGCTGAGAGCAGCCAGCAAGCTAGCCGCGTTGCCACGTTAACAGCCACTAGCAGCGAGCCGCGTTCCAATCAGATAGCTAGCCGTTCCATCAGACTAGCGAGCCTCGTTCATACAGATAAACGCGAGCCGCGTTCCAGCAACTGAGTGAGAGCGCGTTCCAGAACTTTTTCTTGGCGCAAGGCGCCGTTCAAAGAGAAAACCAGGCGGCTTAACTAAGGAGCCTTATAGTAGAATGGCAATCAGAAGGATGCTTCCATTGAACGTTTCTGGCAAGAGGCTCGTATAACAAGACTAAGAGGCGCTCGGATCTATAGGGCGCACGGGACCTTCCACGCAAGCGGAACGTTCCAGGAGCGAGTCTCCTTTCTAGCGTGCGGAACATTCCAGGCGCGCGGGAACTATCCAGACGCTAGGCGCTAGGAGCAAGGATCCAGACGCCAGGCGTCAGAAGATTTCAAAAATCTTCATTAGAGAGAGAGGTCAGTCGCGAGACTCCTCTTTGAATTTTTAACTTGAACAACTTTCCCCTGGCAAATGTGCAAGATATCGCACAGGCGGCCGTTGCTTTTGTCAGAAGGATTCTGATACTAAGAGAAGCCCCTTTTCATTATTCAGAAGACTCCTTTGTTAGGCGTGTTCCTCTCATGCGGACTCTCTCCCGTTCATTCCTCCATGCTCTTCCCTTTCCGTTTGATTTTTGAATGAGGGGGCAAGAGCTTTGGGAGTTTTTTCTTAATAAGATCTCATCGATGTTTGGGTATGATGGCGGATAGAAAATATCTACTTCCTTCCGTAACCCTAGTGATGAACAGGAATTCTGTCTCTTCCGCGATTTATGAAGAAATCACGAAGATTTAAAGAGTTCCTTGATTAACTTCGTTCCTTAAGGATATATATATATGTATATGTGTGTGTATGTATATATATATATATATATATATATATATATATAATATATATATATATATATATATATATATATATATATATATGTAATATATTGTATATATAAATATATATATACTCTTTCTATGTTTCTATTAACGAAAAGAACGAAGATAGTAGAAGGTAGTAGAGTTTCTGCTGTATGAGATACGATACGGTCAATTCATAAACACATACCGTAGTTACTTCTTTTCCTGTGCAACTCAATTACAAGTATCCTTCTACGTCTTTCCTAGGAAGGACTACCGCTTAAAGGGAAAGGGATTGTTAAGACTACACCTACTTAGCTTCTAGATTTATCGAAGTCTTGTTTCGCTTAAATATGCTTTAATAAGAACTTCCTGAAGTTCGATAATAATTTTATTAAATTCCTTTATTAATTGGAGTAGCTGGCACTCTGGAAGAGTAAGCGGGGACTGCTTTCGCTGAGAGCCTGAGACCAACGCGTACGCCTATGCCGTTACTGTCAGTACTGTAGGTGTCAGTATGAGCGGTCGGGCGAATCTCTCTCTCTCCTGCGGAGGGATAACTTTCCGTATCTCTCCCCTACAATCGCGGTCTTAACCTCGGATTGATTGGGGAGGGGAATAATTAAGCTAACATAAATAAATATGTATGCCTTTTGCTAAGAAGCTTTCAATAAGAGAGATAGTACAACCTTTCAATGCGGTTTTGACCGTAGGTAACATTATTAAAGGATTCTATCGCAGCAGAAACATTATATTATGTAATCTCTCAGGCTTACGAAAGCATAGCTTATTAGAGTACCTGCTCAGAAGAAGATGGAAGATCGGATGGGAAACATTCTCTTTGGGACAGAACTTGTTTCCCTGAATGGACTATACTACGTATATAAAGTTTTTTCCTACTAAGAAACGGAATTAACAGTGAAAGGATTGTCGGGTACCATAAAGGCACAGCTGTTCTGGCACATAACATAAAAAAGAATTAAAAGAAAGCGCCAGTCTGGCGCAACGCGCCAGAAGTACCAACCTGGCGCAATGCTCCAGAAGCGCCAGCCTGGCGCAAGAAGCGCCAGCCTGGCGCAGTGAGCCAAGAGCACCATCCAAGATTTTCTCGTTTTAGCGAGTTATTAACCTAGGAGTCCAGTAGACTCTCGGACCACCAAGCTCGGTAACGGCAAGATTCGTTCCTGATTTCGTTACCCATTTAATCACTTAGGCCATTTCCACGACACTCTCATATCGCATAGAGCATCGAGAATCTCTTTTTTCGCTCCTATTCGCGTTAACAAAGAGATCCTTCTCGATCGACGATAATAACTGTTAACATGTTTAACATTTATTGGGAAGAGTTGTGAGAAGACGAACAGGCCTTCCTATAGACTGCTTCCTTTTCCTACTTCTCCCCCGATTGAAGATGACGTGGGAAAAAAAAGCTTCAAGGAAGATTATCTTGCCAGTACAAGAGCAACTGGCCTCTTGGGTGGTGGGAGTGTTAGCGCCTCGTAGGAAGGACGTTGCGCTTCCAATCAAGAAGTCTCGTCCTCTCTCCCCTGCGAAGCGAGAGGCGTCATGCAGACGTGAAGCTTCCAAACATATCGCAGAGGCTTCGGTTTCGAGAGCGAGATCGGGAGAATCTTACGGAAGACACGTAACGCCAGAGAGACGTGAGACGTCGTCAAGACATGAATAGTCATTTAAAGCTGCTTTTAGACGCGAGGCTCCAACCAAAATTTTGGCGCCAGTTAGGCGACGCCTTTTGAGAGCGAAGCGTCTTCCAGGCGCGAGGCGTCATCCAGACGTCAGCAGCCACACAAACGGGAGGCGTCAGCCAGGACGCTTGGCTGACTAGAGCGTCATCCAAGCGGGAAGCGTCATCCATTTATGGAGAGAAGCCGGGCTGTTGGCGCCTTCCCAGGACTATTAAAGCGGGGAAGAGGAATGGAATATCATTCCCTTAGCCCCTCTCCTTTTAGGAGTTTGTCTCCTCCAGAGGAAAGACGTACTGAATTAGCAACGGAGACTCATCTAGACCCCGAGTTAGAAGTAAACTCGGAGGAGGAGTTTCAAGGAAGAGAAGGACTGTCGAACTATAATGTTTTGACAGCCTTGCTTCTAGAGGAGTATGGAGACGACTTGACTCCTGCCTCTCCTCCTTCTCCGCGCTCTCTTTTCTCGAGTGCAAAGACGAAGAAATCTTCGTTTTTTTCTTAGAATGAAGCCCGCCATTTGAAGAAGGTGTTAGTTAGAACGGTCTTCTGCATGCCTCCACGAGACTAGCTGGTAAAAGAGGCATTTGATATCAGACGGGAGAGAATAGGGGTATTTCTCTTCCGTCTACGTCAGAAGCGGACTTTTCGACCTTAGTTGACGCTTCACGTAGACAAGGTTTGAACTCTGCCCGTATAACTTGGGGCATTTCAGAACTGGACCATCTCTCAAGGGACTCTTTCATGTATTGGAAGTTTTCAACTTCTTAGATTGGTCCCTTGGGGTGATGTCCAAGAAAGCCCATGATTCTGAAGGACTCGAACCAGAAGTCCTTCTGTGTATTTTGTCTTGTATAGACAAAGCGGATCAGGATGGTCTCGGTTGAGATCTCCTCTTTGTTTGGAGCAGGTCTTCTTAAAAAGAGGACAGTATATAGTGTCTTTTTTAACCAAAGCGGTCTCCCACGCTCAGAGGGCAGCGCTTCTGTACTCGCCTTTGTCTGACTTTTTTGTTCCCTTCTCAGTAGTGAAGGACATTTCTCGTTCATTAACTGAGAAGGCGACTCAAGACCTTCTGACACAGTCAGTAAGGAAGAGAAACCTGCAGACAGACCCCAAGAACACTGTCATTGTCTGATGAGGAGAAAGACCGGGCCTACAACCTGACACAGATGCGCTAGATGCGAACATATAGGACAGATAAGAGTGTCCGATGTGGACATTGCCAGACATCCTCGAGACTCTACCAAGCTCGAAGCTCCGGCAAGTGGGGAGGAGCCACCCAGGCGCGAGGCGCCAGGCAGGCGCGAGGTACCAGCCAGCGGCGAAGCTCCAGGCAGGCGCAAGGCGCCACTCCAACCGGGGCGCGAGACGCCAGCCAGGCGCGAAGCTCCAGGCAGGCACAAAGCGCCAACCTGGCGCGAAACGCCAGCCAGGCGAGGAGCCCAGGCAGGCACAAAGCGCCAACCTGGCGCGAGACGCCAGCCAGCGCGAGGTGCCAGCCAGCCGCGAGGTGCCAGCCAGCCGCGAAGCTCCAGCAGGCGCAAGGCGCCACTCCAACCAGGAGCTAGACGCCAGCCAGGCGCAAGGCGCCAGGCAGACAACAAAGCGCCAGCCAGGCGCGAAAGGTCGCAGCCAGGCCAGCGAGCAGGCCTGCCAGGCGCAAGCCAGGCCTAGGCTCTAGGCAGAATCTCCAGCTAAGACGCGAAGCGTCATCCAGATGCGAGGCGCCAGTCAAGCGAAAGGTACCAGACAAGCGCTAGGCGCCAAACCAAGAGCGAAGCACCAGCCAGGCGCGAGGTTCCTGCCAGGCTTCAGGCTTCAGTCGGGTGAGATCCATTTCAAGAAAGCCCTGGTCTTCTTTGAAACATGGAGATCTCCTAAGCACTTCATTAGTGACTTGATTCCTTCAAACAGCTGAGAATTAAAAAGCGCAGGAAGTGCGCGCTTTTGCAAATTCCTTGTTTCTTTACATACAATATGTCATATAAAAAAGGACATACTTAGCTTGTGTTGTACGTAGAGGCAACTCTGTGTTGACTTCTCATTACACAAAGGATGTCAAGTTAACCTACGAGAGATCCTTCTCTTTTGGTTATACGTTTCTGCGGATACGTTACTGGGATAAGAGCCGACACTGATCCTTAACTTTGAGTTAAAGTTTTTTAACTTAGTGAAATTATTGGGGTTTTTGAAAGGAGTGTGGGGATAACTCTTTCCAATTTGAGCGCGAACCCTCGTGTTAGGATCAGGTGATCGGGATCGGTGTTGCGCTCCTTCATAAGGTGTATTGTCATATAAGATCAGCACCCATTGACAAAGTCCTTTCAGGCTCTGCCGAGTAAGTGGATAAGACCCCTTCGGCAGACCCACAAGAACTCTTGGCCATAGATCACATATCTCGCTAAAGTTTCTTGAGGTGATGCAGACTACTGGGCAAACACCCACGAAGTCTACCACCTATCAGGTAGGAACCAAGGTTTTATTTATACCTACAACATATGTTTGTTTACCTGTCTATTCCATAGTAGCTGTCTCTTACCCTCCACCAAAGGGTGCCAATCAGCTATGTATATATCTGACAGGTAAGTTGATTGTATGAAATGATATTGTTATGATACAATAAAGTTTCATACATACTTACCTGGCAGATATATACGATTAGGGCCCACCCAGCCTCCCCGCAAGGAGACAGGTGGAAGAGAAAAAATATGATAGAAAACAGGAATGGTTCCTAATCCTGCCACCAGGGCAGGACGGTAGATCACCTGACCTACCTGCAGCGTGTGCCGCGAAATTTGAATTTCTGTCGGGACGACGGAGTCTAGCTATGTATATATCTGCCAGGTAAGTATGTATGAAACTTTATTGTATCATAACAATATCATACTTACATACGCAATTACTCTTAACTGTTCCTCCCCATTCACCTCATGCATCTGTGCTAAACACCCTCCCATACTAACCTCGCTCGCATCAGTATACAGCTCAAGCTCACTCGCATCCTCACTATACTCTGGAAAAGCCAAGATGACATCTCTAGCAGCCTCCTCTTTCAATCTCTCAAATGCTCCCACCATTCGCTTATCCCACCTCAGCTTAGTACAATTTTTCTTCCCTGTCCATTCCGTCAACAGCTTCCCTATACCCGAACAATCGCTAACAAACTTCCTCCCAAACTCAATCAACCCCAAAAACCCCTTTAACTCGCGCACGGTCCGGGGACACGGAAACTCCCTTACCTTTTCCACAAACTTTTCACTCTTCCTTACGCCACTAGCACTCACCTTATGATCAAGAAATTCCACTTCACTAGCCAACCACGAACACTTCTCCAGCTTCACTTTCACTCCAACCTCTTCCAACCGCTCTAACACCTCAAGCAGCTCCATAATCTCCTCAACAGTTTCACTCGCAATCAAAATATCATGTATAAACAGTCACCTTCCTTCTATCAAACCCAGTCAAAACCCCATTCATTGCCTTTGAAAGGCGGCAGGCGCGTTAGCCAACCCAAAACTCAACCGTTTAAAAAACTGGTAGTGCAACTACTTGAAAAAGCAGTAACAGGCCTGCTCCCCTCCTCAAGAGGCATTTGGTAATAGCCCCTTACCAGTTCTAATTTGGTAAACACTCTCATCCCATGCATCTTGTACACACAATCAAACACCACATTCATTGGAAATCGCTCCTTCACAGTCACTTCATTCACCCTCCTATAATCTACACACATCCGCAGACTTCCATCCGGCTTACGTACAGGGACTGTGGGGCTATTCCAGGCACTCTCACTCCTCTCTATCTCTCCCACTCTCTCAAGCTCCTCACACTGCTCCTCAATCTCTCGGGTAATAGGCGGGGAAAAGTGGCGAGGACGCTGATATATGGGGGTATCGTCTTCCAAAATGATCTTGAATTCGGGAAGCTTTGACCCCCAAAAATCCTCATCACCATGACTCTATGCACCCCGCCGATCCCACGTCATCTGCATCAACCGCCGCCTCTTGTCGTCACTAACATTCTCATCGACCTTAACTCTTCCTCTCAACTCATCATTCTCCCAATCATCACCGCCTGTCACACTACCTGTCATCACCTGTTGCACTTCAACATATCTTTCGTCATCTGTCATCTGTACTCACCAACGTGTATAGCAATACCACACATTCACCTTCACGTATACCCGCCACAAGGTCTGCTTCCAGTCCTTTTTCTTGTTCCTCAAATGGAAGAGAATTTAGGCTGGAGGTCGATGTACAGGAACCTACAAATATATGTATATTTCTCTCATGACATGCTTGTGTTATCAGTTGAATCGTCCAAGTAGTAGGCATATAACTGTAGTTAACTCTATGGGTATGTGACTGAGACGAATAGTATTATCTCTTATTTGAACTACAACTAGGGACTGCCTCACAAGCCTCCCAAGAGTTACCGGTTTTGATTTTGAGATACTTGTGGTATTTTTACAACAAGAACACCACAGTGTTTGCATCCACTGAATAGGACGGTTTTCTTTCCTCCCATTTCGGTTAAAATGCAAATGCTTGAGCATATTTTTCTTGTGCTCGATGGGTCTAGCTGAACGCATTCCTTTATGGTATGGATTACCTGGCAACTCAGGATGACAAGTTAGCAAGAGCCAGCGGTGTAGGGGCTGCCTGCCTGCTGCCTCTGCCTCATCCAGTATGGCTGGCTCTCCGAGATAGTTTGGTCGGGTAATCTCTCTCCTCTGCGATGATTAACTACCGAATCAAATCTCTGCCCGGCAATCACAGACTGAGGTCTCTGGTTGGATGGAATTCTCACATACGTCTATGACCATCTCTCCTGCATCGCCTTTTGCCGTTGCAAGAATTTTCAGACAGAGATATCTCACTAGACTTGTCATCATCTTTCTGTTTACCTCACAGTAACAGATGTCTGTAGCCTAGTCTACATGTAGGTGTGTAATTATTCTTTGTTCACCCTGAATTGTAGATGAAGAACGGAAGACTTTGCCGGTTCCCTGCCCTGCCAGCTCTACTTCCAAAGTAATAGAAATGTCCTCCCTGATCCAGCCTGCATCACCTTAGTCTTTCACTGGCATATAGTATTGTTTCTCCTTAGTTGAGATTCAACTACTATGAAAACTTCTGTCTTGCCATCAGGGACCTCAGTCTCTGGAAGGCAATTGACTATCGTCTGATGGGCGCATTCCTTGAGAGAATCATCATCTCGTCTCCCAACATCGGTGGCAAACAAGATAGACGATTTGTATGGTTTCTCGGTATAACCCTTCAAAAGGTGAGTGTCATGTGACTACGTCTCGGATGCATGACTGCTCGCCTCACACTGAACGCAGTCAGTTGGCAGCTGTTGAAGAGTCCGAGATCATCATGAGCTACGCTGTGGACTTTGTATTGGTTGATCCAGATCAGTCATTACTTTGTCCAATTGGCATGTTGCTGTACCCATAAGGATCGACACCCACCACATAGTGTCTGTGTCTTTATCCGCCGTGGACTGCCATTGCAGAAGTGTTCGATGACACTTCTTTCTCCAAGTATTACGAGACCGTGAGAGACTTCTCTGCAGTTGGATAGTCCAGTGGATGGGTACATTTCATCACTCCGAAGAATATGTCAGATCAGAAGATAGATGAGGTCCCATTGCAACCATATTTATATCTTTCTTCCTTCGGGTCTGCCCACAGGTCCTTGGAACCTCCTTTCCTTGCAGGTTGTGTTTGCTTACCCAGCTCCTTCAATAGGACAAGTGGCATCTCGCCTCTGGTGTGCAGTTCTAGAGACAAGAAGGATGCAAGAGTGACTGGCCTCTCCACCTTCCCCACCCCATCCTTCCACTCTTCCTTCAGGTTGAGGATAGGACTCGAACTCACACTGGCTGGTCGGACGATTGATACGGTAAGCTTACACATAGAGCATCCTTTTTATGTTTCTTATCAGAATCATAGAGGCAATCCCGCTCCTTCCTCTAGCAAAGGGAGGAAGGAGACTGGTAATAATACAAACCCTTCCCAGAACTTTGCATTAATGCCTCCGACTAATTCTTCCCAACCCATTTTTGGATGAGTTTTGAATCCTCACTCATTTCGAAAAGGCCCAGAAGTCTGACTCTTGATTATGCAGCTCCTATATTCTGACCAAGTTGTCAGAGGCAGGGCACTCCTCGCTCTTACGACCAGGAGTAGTCTAGGTTTGTAGAACTCCAGTCAGTTCTAGAGGCTCACTCATATTCCTCCCACCAATCAGTGAGTCTTCCTTATGTTAAAGAACCGAGGGTTTGTATTACGTGTTGGAACAAATCACAATTTTTGGAAGTAAATTGTATTTTTCCTAACTATACAAACCTAAGGTCCTTTACATATATACTCACCTCATGCCACCCCTCACTCTGAACCTGGGCCGAAAGGAAAAGTGGAATGTTTGCATCCGGGCAGGCAAGCCTACCCACCTGCCACACAGTAATTACTGCCTAACCACCTTGTTTAAGAAATTTATGGCCGAAATTCCAGCTACGCCGAAAGTAATTCCTTATGTAAAGGACCTCAGGTTTGTATAGTTAGGAAAAATACAATTTACTTCCATGACATTTTTCTATACAGTTTTACCTCCTGAACAAGAATTTAAAGTAAAAAAATTTTTGCAGGCTGTAATTAACCTGTAATTTACCTTTGAACTCTATCCTACGGTAATGGGGACCAATGGGAATGTGGGGTTCTGGGTTTGGTAAAACACTTGGGGGAATTATGCCGTTCAACTCTATCCTACGGTAAGGGGGACTGATGGGAATGCGGGGTTTTGGTTGGGGTAAATCACTTGGGGGAAGGTTTTGCCGTGTTATTGTGTTATTTCCTCTTATTTATGACATTTGAAACACAAAATATAAGCTGAAATAAAGCAATAATGGAGCCGTTACATAGCTGAAATCCACTTATTACTACTACTATTACGACGCTGAATCCTACTACGCATGCGCCAATCCCACTGCACATGCCTTGTGATATAAGGGAGCTTTTGTTTCAGACACAGACTTCCTAAGGAGATATATGATGGGGGTTTTGGGGGGTGGGGGGACGACATGTATTTAACCAATCATGTTGCATTATTAACCCTACATTGCAATAGGAGGTTTAGGGGGGATTCATGCATCGTTACACATATATGTTTTCCTCTTTTGTTTTTATTATTATTTCAAGCTTTTATTTCTGTTCCGTTTATCATAGTATACATTATGTCCTATATATCTTACAGTATTACGTTACAATTGAGGGCAGGCCCCTGAAAGTCTACTGAGGTTTGGGACTAGGAGGTTTTAGGACGTTTCAAGACCTTTCTGTCAATGACGTGAAAATTGATGGTATTACATTTTTACATTTTAGACATTCCAAATTACACATGCATTTTTTCTCCCCTCTTTTTTTCTATATTTACCTTTACATGCCTTTTTATGTAAGGGGGGATTACGGGAGGACTCCGCCCCCCAGGGTCAGGTAACATGTTCTACTAGGTTAGGTTAGTATCCTAACCTATATGTAACACTTCTAAGATTGCCTTTCTTAAGGGGGGGCCAGAGGCCCTGGTCAGGTAACACATTCTTCTAGGGTAGGTTAGGTTAGGTTAGGGTAGGTTAGGTTAGGTTAGGTTAGGTTAGGTTGGGTTGGTTAAGCTAGTATCCTAACTTATATGTTACACTTCTAGATTGCCTTCCTTTGGGGGGGAGGCTAAGATTGCCTTCCTTAAGGGGGGGGGTACAGCTGGGCAGAGCCCCCGGTCAGATAACACATTCTACGAGGTTAGGTTAGTATCCTAACTTTATGTTACTCTTGCAGGTTACGCAATCTTTACAATTGTTCTCAATATTTATTGTTAAGTTCAATTACCCCCTGAACTGGATACTCTGATCCTTGAGACATGATGATATTCTATTCCATTATTCACTTTAATGGCCTCTTCACTTGTACTTGATAATTTATACTTAAGTACCAGATGTGTAAAACTGTGTATATATTTAATATATACACGCATTCATGTCTTTTTTCACAAACATAAACATTTACCCCCACCCCATCCTCCCTACCCTATTTTGCACCCCCCCCCCCCTCCCAGCACCTTCCTCTTGAAAATACTTGCCGGCCCGTGCATTTCATTTTGGTCATCAACCGACCTTGATGGCCAAATCATTCCTGGCACCAACTACTCCACCAGGCCCATTACCAACTCAACTTGACTCTACCCCGTACTTGTGTTAACTGTTTCTTTAGTTATAAGGACTTTTCAGTCCATTACTCGGGGCAGTGTGAAAGGTTGGGAATGTACTGTCAAGATCATGGCCTTTTGAGAAAAAAAGGCCTTTTGCCCCTATTGTGCCATCAAGTGTAGGCTTGACCTAAAAAGGAAGGTGTTTATGTAACATTTAAGATAAGGTTCCTAATCTTTCTTTATGTACACTATTTAATTATATCAATTGTGTTTTGGCGTTTCTAAGGTTTAGTGCTTTTGATTTTAGTGATATTTATTGGGTATTGTTACTTCACATCATATGCCATCGTGGGTTTACCAACTCGTACCTGTGCCTTCCTCTCCCAGTACCCCACCCCGTCCTCCCCACCCTTACCTGACACAAGGCTCCATGTTGGTTACGTATCCCACACCCCCTACTGGCATTCAAATATGGTGGTTTGTTTATGTTCTTGACCCTGAACTAAAACTTCAAAGATTGTTCAGTCGAAGTAGACTATGGCATTTGACGTTTTCGTATGTTATTGTGCTTACTTTACAAGAGTTAAGGTAATATTTTGCCGGTCGACTGTAACTAATCTTATTTACCTTTGAACTAAGTAAGTAGGTACATCACACCCCTTTTACCGTCATGTAGTCTTCAAAGGTAAATTATGGTTTCATACAATCAACTTCCTGTCAGATATATACTTAGCTAAGACTCCGTCGTCCCCGACAGAAATTCAAATTTCGCGCCACTCGCTACAGGTAGGTCAGGTGATCTACCGGCCTGCCCTGGGTGGCAGGACTAGGAACCATTCCCGTTTTCTATCATATTTTCTCTGTCGCCGGTGGTATCAACATTGTTGTTACTACTTCCTGACTGGAATTCGCTTTTCAAGGCAATTGATGATCTTTATTGGACTTTTTGGTGACGTACCTGGATCGTTGTTTTGGCATTCGCTACCGTGGACTGGATCTGGACTTGCTTTTGATTTTTCTACTAGAATGTCTGATTCAAGTGTTAGTGTGAGAGTGTGTGTGAATGTAGGCTGCAAGGTGAGGATACCGAAGGCTTTGGTTGATCCTCACACTGTATGTCGTAAGTGTAGAGGGTTTGAATGTTCTTTGGCTAACACCTGTCATGAGTGTGAAAGGTTGAATGCTAATGAATGGAAGACTCTAACTTCTTACTTGAAGAAGTTAGAGAGAGATAGATTTAGACGGGCTGCACAAAAGTGTGTGAGTACAAGGCCTATTGAGCCTTTTCCTGAGGCTAACTCTCCTTTAAATAGTGTATTTGAGTCTCCCTCTGTATCTGAACCCTCACAGGCTTTGCATTCAGATTCGGCTTCGGAAATCGCCGATCTGAAGGCTACTCTTCATAAGATGAGGACCAAAATGGCGGCCATGCAAGGTAAGGGAAGTGATAGTGACATGCTAAGTGATGTGAGTGTTCCCAGTGTTGTGGAGGGGGCGTCTGACCGTCTCTGCGATGCTCCCAGGCCTAGACCTCTTCCAAGCTCACATACCCAGAGGAGAAGGAAAGTCGAAAGCCTTACGGAGGTCGTGGAGAATCCCCACCGGTCAGGCGTCCCTTCAGCAGGCTCTGTTTCGCAACAGACTGCTCAGGACCGCTTCAAGAGGAGCGTCCTGCGAGAGTGTTTCTCTTCGTCCGGTTCTCCTTCACCTAAACGAGGGTGGAAGGACTCGGACCTGTCTAGGCCACTGAAAAGGCATTGGAAAGAACCCGCTTTTGACTCGAGCCCGGAACGCTTCTCGGATGAAGCCCCCTCATCTATCAAGAAGGCAAAGATGGTCTCGACGTCTCCACGTTCTGATTTAGAGGATCGTACACCTTCGAGGTCTCCTTCTTCTCCCATGGAAGAGGACGCTGGAGTAGCTTCGAAGAGGATCCTGTTAGCTGTGCTAGAGCAGTTAGCCTCTTTAGTTGGAGTACTTTCTAGAGATCCTCCTCGCAGAAAGGACGCTAGGCTCCCTATTAAGAAGTCTCGTCTCCTATCTCCTGCCAGGCGCGAGACTCCAGCCAGACGTGAGGCCTCTTCTTCCAGGCGTGAGGCACCAGACAGACTAGAAAGGTCTTACAGGCGCGAGCAACCTTCTAGGCACGAACAGCCTACCAGGCATGAGGAGCCAGCCAGGCATGAGAAACCAACCAGGCATGAAGAGCCTTCCAGGCGCGAGACGTCTTCCAGGCGCGAAGAGCCAAACAGGCGCGAGGTGCCAGCCGAGCGCGAGGTGCCAGACAAGGATCCAGACAGGCGCGAGACGCCAGCCAGGTGCGAAGAGTCAGCCAGGCGCGAGGCGCCAGCCAAGCACGAGGCGCCAGCCAAGCGCGAGGCGCCAGCCAGGCGCGAGGCGCCAGCCAGGCACGAGGCGCCAGCCAAGCGCGAGGCGCCAGCCAGACGCGAGACGTCAACCAGGCGCGAGGCGCCAACTCGACTTAAGAGAGACTCTGTTCATTCGCTTAGTCCTTCTCCTAGTAGGAGTTTGTCTCCCACAGAGAGAGAGGTTTGGGAAGATCCTCCCGAATTTAAGGCGGATTCTCCTCTTGGTATGGACGACGATTCGGAAGACGAGGCTCGTGGTAGAGAGGGTTTCTCGAACTATAAAGTTCTGACAGCCCTTCTTTTGCAAGAGTACGGGGATTCATTGACTCCTGCTGCTCCTCCTTCTCCTCGATCGCTATTTTTGAGTTCGGTTGTGCCTAAGTCTTCGTCGGTTCTGAAGATGAGACCTACTATCTCTATGAAGAGGGCTCTCCAGTCTCTTAACAACTGGAGGATTACGAAGAAGGAACTTGTCAGAACTACCTTCTGTATGCCCCCGGCGAGACTTTCTGGCAAAAGAGGTGTGTGGTACAGAACTGGGGAGAACATGGGCCTTTCTCTCCCAGCCTCGACTGAAGCGATTTTTTTACTTTAGTAGATGCCTCACGTAGACATGGGTTAAACTCAGCTCGTGTGACTTGGAGTATTTCTGAGATAGATCATCTCCTCAAGGGACTCTTCCATATATTAGAAGTCTTTAATTTCCTGGACTGGTCCCTTGGGGTGATGTCCAAGAAAGCCCATGACTCGGAAGGTCTAGACCCTGAAGTCATGCTTTGTATCTTGTCATGCATTGACAAGGCAGTGCAAGACGGCTCGGGAGAAGTCTCCTCCCTCTTTGGAGCGGGACTCCTGAAGAAAAGGATTGTATTCAGTGCCTTCCTAACCAAGGCTGTTTCCCACTCACAGAGAGCAGCCCTGGTTTACGCTCCCATGTCGGACTTTTTGTTTCCTTCTCAGTTAGTGAAAGACGTTTCTCGCTCACTAACTGAGAAGGCGACGCAAGATCTTCTCCTTCAGTCTTCAAGGAAGAGAGACCGCCAGTTGTGGTTGAGAAGAAAGGACCTAGTACATCGATTCAGCCCTTTCGAGGAGGCCCTCCCTCCAGAGCTCCCTCAAAAAGGAGAGGCCCTGAGAGGAGAGTTAGACCTGCTTTCCGTCCCTTTAAGAAAGGGAAATGAGACAGCGAGCCTCCAAACACCAGTAGGTGCCAGGCTACTCGGATTTGCAGAGGCCTGGACACTCATCAACTCGGACGCCTCTTCGATGTCGGTAATCAGGAAGGGATATCTTATCCCCTTCCAGGACAGTCCTCCCCTAACGACTATTCCGCGGGAACTGTCAGCCAGATACAGGGACCCTGTACTGAGGGATACTCTTCGTCTGATGGTGGATCAAATGTGGGACAAAAGAGCGATAGAATTAGTACTGGATCAAAACTCCCCGGGGTTTTACAATCGTCTTTTTCTGGTTGCAAAAGCCTCGGGGGGGCTGGAGACCAGTACTAGACATCAGCGCTCTAAACAATTTTGTTCAGAAGGAGAAGTTCTCTATGGAGACTTCGGCCTCAGTCCTTGCGGCTTTGCGACAAGGAGATTGGATGGTGTCTCTGGATCTCCAGGACGCTTATTTTCACGTCCCGATTCACCCTTCTTCGAAGAAGTACCTCCGTTTCATGACGGGGGGAAGGATCTTTCAGTTCAGGGCCTTGTGTTTCGGCCTGTCCACAGCTCCTCAGGTCTTCACAAGCCCGATGAAGAATGTGGCGAGGTTTCTTCACCTCAAAGGCGTAAATATCTCTCTGTATCTGGACGACTGGCTCATCAGGGCCAGATCAGAGAGACAGTGTTTGGAGGACCTTACTTTAACCCTAAACCTGATAAAGTCGTTGGGACTACTCGTGAACCTTGAGAAGTCGCAGCTGATCCCCAGACAGAACTTATTCTATCTGGGGATTCAGATGGATTCTCGGGGTTTTCGAGTATTTCCTTCGCAAGAGAGACTCGCGAGAGGCTTGGAGAAAGTCTCTCTCTTCTTAGGGAAAGAACGTACTTCGGCGAGGGAATGGTTAAGCCTTCTAGGGACCCTTTCCTCGCTCGAACAGTTCTTTCCTTTAGGAAGACTTCATCTTCGTCCTCTTCAGTTCTTCCTAAGGAGATTATGGAATTGGAAGACGGGACTTCTCTCCAACAGTTTTCTCCTTCCAGTGGAAATGAAACCCCACTTGGAATGGTGGTTGTCCCCTTTGAAAGAGAACAAGGGAATCTCTCTGGAGGTTCCGAACCCAAGCCGAGTGTTGTATTCCGACGCATCGGAGAAGGGTTGGGGAGCAACGCTAGGAGCGAGAGAAGTGTCAGGCACCTGGAAGGCAGCTCAGGTGTCCTGGCACATAAATTGCAAAGAACTTTTAGCAGTACACTTGGCTCTAAAGTTCTTCGAACCGTTTGTGACGAACAGTGTAGTCCAAGTGAACGTGGACAACACTACCGCTCTTTCCTACATTCGGAAACAAGGAGGGACACACTCCCTTTTCCTTTACGAAATAGCAAGAGATCTGCTACTTTGGACCTCCCAGAGGAACATCTCCCTCCTAACGAGATTTGTTCAGGGAACAAGGAACGTCAGGGCAGACAGGCTGAGCAGGAGAAGCCAGGTCCTTCACACACAGAGTGGACTCTCCACTCAGAAGTGTGTCAGAGTCTTTGGTCTCTTTGGGGCACTCCTCATGTGGACCTGTTTGCCACATTCCTATCCAAAAGACTGGAAGTCTTTTGCTCAGTGGTGGAAGACCCAAGAGCTCTCGTTGTCGACGCCTTCCTGCTAGATTGGTCTCATGTAGACGTTTACGCTTTTCCCCCTTTCAAGATTCTGGGACAAGTACTGAAAAAGTTCGTAGCGTCGAACGGAACAAGAATGACCCTGATAGCCCCCTTTTGGCCAGCACAGGATTGGTTCACAGAGGTGGTGGAGTGGACAGTAGACTTCCCCAGATCCCTTCCAAGAAGGATGGATCTTCTCAGACAGCCACACTTTGAGATGTATCATCAAAACCTCCCCGCTCCTGCTCTGACTGCCTTTCGACTATCGAAAGACTTGTCAGAGCAAGAGGGTTTTCTCGCAAGGCTGCAAGCGCTATCGCTAGAGCCCGCAGAGCTTCCACTAGACGAGTCTATCAGTCTAAGTGGGGAGGTTTTTAGAAGGTGGTGTAAGTCGAAGAAGTTGTCCTCCTCCAGTACCTCTGTGACCGAAATCGCTGATTTACAATAAAAGGATACAGAAGCATGATGCTGTCGGCAGTCTTCAGAAATAGAGGCCTAGAGCTTGCTGATAATAAAGATCTACACGATCTTATAAGATCTTTTGAGACTACAAAGTCTAGAGAACCAGCTCCTCCTAGCTGGAACCTTGATGTGGTCCTCAAGTTCCTTTCATCTGAGAGATTCGAGCCTCCTCATTTAGCTTCGTTTAGAGATTTAACAAGGAAATGCTTGTTTCTCTTATCACTGGCTACAGCCAAAAGAATTAGTGAGCTTCATGCCCTAGAAGATGAAGTCTGATTCAACAGAGACTCGGCCATCTGCTTGTTTAGAACACTATTTCTAGCCAAAAACGAAAACCCCTCGAATCCCTGGCCCAAGAGATTCGAGGTTAAAGGCTTATCGAGTCTCGTTGGTAGAGAAGCAGAAAGGTCTCTTTGCCCTGTAAGAGCGCTAAAATTCTACTTACAGAGGAAGAAACAAATGGGAGGCTCTAGACAAGGTCTTTGGTGCTTGATTAAAGACCCCACAAGAACTATGTCAAAGAATGCGCTAGCTTTCTTTGTAAGAAACATCATTACAGATGCTCACAAGATCTGTCCTGACGACTCTTTTCGACTCTTAAGAGTGAAAGCTCATGAGGTAAGAGCAGTGGCGACGTCTCTCGCTTTTCAGAAGAATATGTCGCTAAAGAAAATCCTTGAAACGACATATTGGAGGTGCAACTCGGTATTTGCATCTCACTACCTGAAAGACGTTCGCGTGACCTATGAGAAATGTTTTTCCCTGGGTCCATTCGTGTCTGCGGATACGATCCTGGGTACGGGAGCTAACACCAATCCTTAACTTTGTACATACCTTCTACTAGATATGTTCTAGATTTTCTGCTGACAAAGAGGGCTCGATGCTGCACTGGCGGCCAGTCACTGTTGTTCAGTAAGGACCTCTTGTGATATCTTTTTGGAGGAGTATGGTAAAAAAAATTTTTTTTTTTTTGTAATTTTATGTATGTGTGCGTATTGTGTATTCGAGTTATGGTTGTTGTAATGAGTTTAGGGATAACTCAGAACAATCTTTTCTACTAACATGGTGGTTAGGATCAGGTGGTCGGGATTGGTTGTGTGTTCCTTCATAAGGTGTATTGTCATAGAAGTGGTTCAGTACCCATTGACAAAGTCCTTTCAGGCTCTGCCGAGTAAGCGGATCATACCCCATCGGCAGACCCACAAGAACTCTTGGCCATAGATCACATATCTCGCTAAAGTTTCTTGAGGTGATGCAGACTCCTGGGCAACAGCCACGAAGTCTACCACCTATCAGGTAGGAACCAAGGTTTTTCTTTTATACCTACAACATATGTTGTTTACCTGTCTATTCCATATTAGCTGTCTCTGACCCTCCACCAAAGGGTGCCAATCAGCTAAGTATATATCTGACAGGTAAGTTGATTGTATGAAAATGATATTGTTATGATACAATAAAGTTTCATACATACTTACCTGGCAGATATATACGATTAATGGCCCACCCAGCCTCCCCGCAGGATACAAGTGGAAGAGAGAAAATATGATAGAAAACGGGAATGGTTCCTAGTCCTGCCACCCAGGGCAGGCCGGTAGATCACCTGACCTACCTGTAGCGAGTGGCTCGAAATTTGAATTTCTGTTGGGGACGACAGTGTCTTAGCTAAGTATATATCTGCCAGGTAAGTATGTATGAAACTTTATTGTATCATAACAATATCATTTTGATTACAGTCCCCGAATAAATAATACTTTAAATTCTTGTTCAGGAGGTAAAAATAACATGGGAAAACGTCATCTGCCATAGTCGACTGTACCGCAGAATGAGGACTTAGAATTACCATTTTTTCTTAAAGAAAAGGCATTCCTTATGGTTTCTGAGTGAAGTATATTTAACAGAGATTAATAATTTGGCACAATTCCCCCTCTAAACTATAAATCTTGGCTCCAAGTACTACATAACTATTCATAACTGAAAACGACAAGAAAATTAAAAAAAATAGAATTTTTGTACATTCAACTTCCCTGTCAGATATATACTTAGCTAACGACTCCGTCGTCACAACAGAAATTCAAATTTCGCGGCACACGCTACAGGTAGGTCAGGTGATCCACCGCCCTGCCGCTGGGTGGCAGGAATAGGAACTATTCCCGTTTTCTAATCAGATTTTCTCTGTCGCCGGTTCCGGTAACATCGTTGTTGGTTCCTCCTGACTTTGACTTTCGCTTTTCATCGCCGTTGATCTTCTGGACTGATTTATTTCGTGATGTATTGGATCTTTGGTTTGGCACACGCGATTTGTGGACTGTTTTTTGGATTTTGCTTACGGATTTTTCTCAGAATGTCGGACTCTAACTGTTCATTTAGAGTGTGTGTGAGTGAGGGTTGTAATGTGAGACTGCCGAAAGCTTCGGTGGATCCTCACACTGTATGCAAGAGGTGTAGGGGGAATGAATGTTCTGTTTCTAACAAGTGTGACGAATGTATGAATTTGAGTGTAGAGGAATGGAAGACTAACTGCTTATTTAAGGAAGTTAGAGAGGGATAGGGCTAGGAAAGCTTCTTCCAAAAGTTTGAGTAGGTCTCGCTCTAGCGAGCCAATGAACATAGTAGCTCCTAATCCCCAAGTAGTTGCTTCCTCACATACAGTGTCGGCACATTCTCCCTTCACAGAAGCTGCAAATTCATCTACGGAGATTTCAGATTTGAAAGCTGCCCTCAAAAGGATGGAGCTAAAAATGATAGCTCTAGAAGGTAAGCAAAGTGCAGTGGAAGGTGATTATAGTGTTCCCAGTGCAGTGGGGGGCCGTCTGATTGGGTCTGTCTCGCTCCCAGGCCTAGACCTCTTCCAAGCTCACAGACCCAGAGGAGAAGGAATGTCGAAAGCCTTACGGAGGTTATGGAGAATCCCCACCGATGAGGCGTCCCTTCGGCAGTGGTGTCCCAGGCTGCCAAGGATGGATCGCCATTGCAAAGGCGTCCTCAAGGAGTGCTTCTCCTCGTCAGATTCGTCGTCTCACAGGCGAGGGTGGAGCTCAGACGAATTATCACGTCCTCTCAAGAGGAGTTGGAAAGCTCCCATCTTGGACTCGAGCCCGGAACGCTTTCCGGAGAATTCGCTGAAGCACAGGAAGAGAACTAAGAGAGCCCTAGATGCGCCTGCTTTCGGCTCAGAGGCTCCTTATTCATCCGGACCTCCTTCCCCTCCTTCTGATATGGAAAAGGAAGAGGCTACTACGAGGATTCTCCTAAATATGCAGGAGCAAATTGCTTCCTTGGTGGGAGTTCTCAAGAAGGACCCTCCTAGAAGAAAAGACGCTTTTCTGCCTATAAAGAGTTCATCGAGGCGCTCGACGCCAAACAGGCGTGAAGCGCCATCCAGGCGCGAAGCGCCAACCAGGCGTGAATCGCCAGCCAGGCGCGAATCACCACCCCGGCGCGAGGCGCCCGCAAGGCGCTAGGATCTCCAGCATCGCCTAACAAGATAGAAGACAGTCGCGAGGCTCAGCTTAGGGGTTTTTCTCAGGATCAGCCTTCTCCTGGCAGAGGCGCAAGATGTCGCACAGGCGGCCGTCGCCTTTGTCAGGATGGTTCTGGTACTGAGAGAAGCCCTTCTCCAACGAGACATGAGCTTGAAGAGTTGTCGGAAGAAGAGTCTCCGGGAGAAGTGGGTTCGGATTATAAGACGTTGGCTACGTTTTTGCTACAGGAGTTTGGGGACTCCCTCAGTCCTGCTGCCCCTCCTTCTCCGCGGTCGTTGTTTTCAAGTACGAAGACCGCTAAGTCCTCCTCCGTACTGAAGATGCGCCCTGCCATTTCTATGAAGAAGGCTCTGCAGTCGGTGGAATCATGGCTCAGCACCAAGAAAGAAGCAGGGAAGACGGTTTTTACATGCCCACCTTCCAAACTTTCGGGGAAGAGAGGCATGTGGTATGAGACAGGGGAAGCCAAGGGGCTGGCGCTCCCTGCATCGGCGGAAGCAGATTTTTCCACTCTGGTGGATGCATCGAGAAGACACGCCCTTACTACAGCCAGGACCACTAGGGGGATGTCGGAGATGGACCATCTCCTCAAGGGATTATTCCGTGTCCTGGAAGTTTTTAACTTTCTGGACTGGTCCCTTGGGGCGTTGACCAAGAGGACACAAGACCCAGACTTCCTGAGCCCCGATGCCCTTCATAGTGTTTTGGCATGTATGGATAGGGCGGTACAAGATGGTTCTGGGGAGGTGGCTTCGCTGTTTGGAGCAGGGATCCTCAAGAAGAGGGCGGTGTTCAGCTCCTTCCTTACTAAAGCCGTATCTCCGGTTCAGAGGTCGTCCCTGCTTTATGCTCCTCTGTCGAGCCAGCTTTTCCCATCTCGAGTAGTGAGAGATATCTCTCACTCGCTCACCGAAAAGGCTACACAAGATCTACTAGTTCAGTCAGTAGAGAAGACGAAACCTCCTGCCCCAGTACTGAAGAAGGAATCTAGGAAGACTCAGCCGCCCTTTTGAGGAGCTTCCTCTTCTCGATCCTCCGCTAAGAGGAGAAGACCTGAGAAGAGAGGAAGGTCGTCCTTCAGACCTATCAAGAAATCAAAATGATGCTTCAGTCTTCCAATCACCTGTAGGTGCCAGGCTGCAGAAGTTTGCAGAAGCATGGACCGTGAGAGAGGCAGATTCCTGGACCCTCTCTATTGTAAGGAAAGGATATTTCATCCCCTTCAGAGACAGACCTCCCTTGACTACTACCCCAAGGGAACTGTCGGCAAATTACAGGGACCCTGCCCTGAGGAAAATTCTCCTGGATCTCGTGGACCAGATGTTGGAAAAAAAGAGGCCATTGAATTAGTACAGGATCCCCACTCCCAAGGCTTCTACAATCGCTTATTCCTTGTCCCGAAAGCTTCGGGGGGGTGGAGACCTGTATGAGACGTGAGCGCACTGAACCGATTCGTGGAGAAAACAAAATTTCCATGGAAACAACCGCCTCGGTTCTTGCGGCTCTACGTCCTGGAGATTGGATGGTCTCCCTGGACCTGCAAGATGCATATTTTCACGTCCCATTGCATCCTGCGTCAAGAAAGTATCTGAGGTTCATGATCCAGAGGAAGATATTTCCGTTCAGGGCCCTGTGCTTCGGCCTGTCTACGGCTCCTCAAGTGTTCACAAGCATTACGAGGAACGTAGCACGTTGGTTACATCTGAAGGGGGTGAACATATCGCTTTACCTGGACGACTGGCTTATCAGAGCCAGATCGAAACATCAGTGTTTGGAGGACCTGACAACGACCCTAGACATGGTAAAGTCACTCGGACTGCTTGTGAACCTCGAGAAGTCTCAGATGGTCCCCAGCCAGAACATTGTCTATCTGGGGATTCAGATGGATTCTCGGGGTTTTCGAGTTTTTCCGTCGCGAGAGAGAATTGTACGAGCTTTGGAAAAAGTCTCAGCCTTCTTAGGGAAAGAGCAGAGCTCAGCGAGGGAATGGCTCAGTCTGCTGAGTACCCTTTCCTCGCTAGAACAGTTTTTTTCCCTAGGGAGGCTCAACCTCAGGCCCCTACAGTTTTATCTGCAGAAGATGTGGGATCGGGAGAAAGGGGATCTTTCGAACTCCTTTCCAATTCTCCCAGAAATCAAGATCCACTTGACTTGGTGGTTAGCTCCTCTCAAGAGAAACGAGGGATTGTCCCTTTCAATTCGGAGCCCACGCCTAGTGTTGTTCTCCGACGCCTCGGAGACAGGCTGGGGAGCAACACTGGGGAAGAAAGAAGTGTCAGGCACCTGGACAAAGGAACAGGTGTCCTGGCACATAAACGCGAAGGAACTTCTGGCCATACATCTAGCCCTGAAGTCATTCGAAGCCGAGGTCAGAGGCGTGGTGGTGCAAGTGAATTCGGACAACACCACGGCCCTGGCTTACATTCGCAAGCAGGGAGGAACTCACTCTTTCTCCCTCTACGAATTGGCAAGAGCTCTGTTGATCTGGGCAGAGGAACGAGGCATCACCCTCCTTACAAGGTTCGTTCAAGGAGTAAAGAACGTAAGAGCGGACTGATTGAGCAGGAAGAACCAGGTCCTTCCAACAGAGTGGACCCTACACTCCGAAGTTTGCCAGAAGCTCTGGTCCCTATGGGGGAAACCTCAAATAGTTCTGTTCGCCACGTTCCTCTCCAGAAGGATGGACAATTTCTGCTCGTTAGTCGAGGATCCGAGGGCCATAGCAGTCGATGCCCTTCTCCTAGACTGGTTGGGCATAGACGCGTAAGCATTTCCCCCATTCAAGCTTCTGGGGGAAGTGTTAAGAAAGTTTGTGGCCTCGGAAGGGACGAGAATGACTCTTATCGCCCCCTTTTGGCCCGCTCGAGACTGGTTCACAGAGGTACTGGAATGGACAGTGGACTTCCCCAGATCTCTTCCCAAAAGGACGGATCTGCTCAGACAACCCCACTTCGAGAAGTTTCATCAAAACCTCCCCGCTCTCTGCCTGACTGCCTTTCGACTATCGAAAGACTTGTCAGAGCGAGAGGCTTTTCGCGAAAGGCTGCCAGCGCAATCGTCAGAGCCCGCAGGTCTTCAACCTTGCGGGTTTATCAATCGAAGTGGGAAGTCTTCTGTAGATGGTGTAAGGCGAAGAAGCTGTCCTTCTCCAATACCTCTGTGACCATCATTGCTGATTTTCTGCTCTTCCTGAGAGAAGAGTCTCGTTTAGCTGTATCCACCATCAAAGGATACAGAAGCATGCTCTCCGCTGTATTCAGGAATAGGGGCCTGAATATAGCGGAGGATAAAGATCTTCATGACCTCATAAGGTTATTCGAAACTACTAAAACTAGGCCCTCTTGCACTCCTAGTTGGAATCTCGACGTGGTCCTCAAGTATCTTACTTCGGACAAGTTCGAACCTCTGCATCAAGCCTCGTTTAGAGATCTCACAAGAAAATGCATTTTTATACATTCAACTTACCTGTCAGTTATATACTTAGCTATTGACTCCGTCACGCCGACAGAATTTCGAATTTCGCGCACACGCTACAGGTAGGTCAGGTGATCCACCGCGATGCCGCTGGGTGGCAGGAAAAGGAACCATTCCCGTTTTCCATCAGATTTTTTCTGTCGGCCATACTGGTAACATCGTTGTTGGTATCTCCGGCTGGATTTCGTTTTTGAATTGCAATTGATCTTCGTTTTGGACCTTTTGGTGACGTATTTGGATCGTTGTATTGGCATACGCTATTGTGGACCGTTATTTGGATTTTGGCTTGGAATTTTCATCATGATGTCTGATTCTGGAAGTGTGGTGAGAATGTGTGTGAATGAAGGGTGCAAGGTGAGGATACCGAAAGCTTCGGTTGATCCTCACACTGTATGTAGAATATGCAGGAAGTATGAATGCTCTATCGATAACACTTGTCGTGAATGTGAGAGTTTGAGTGCTGAAGGGTGGAAGTCTCTAACTTCTTATTTAAAGAAATTAGAGAAAGACCGGTTAAGGAAGTCATCTTCCAAAACCAAGCCTAGCTCTCTATCTTCAAGTGGTTTGGTGAGTAATATTGTACCCTCCTCTAACATTATGAACGCTCCTTCTAATATTTCAGGACCTTCTAATGCAGATCCTACGGACTCTGCTTCGGAGATCACAAGCCTTAAAGCAGCGCTTATGAAAATGGAGCGTAAAATGGCTGCCATAGAAGGTACGCAAAGTGTTAGTGCTGTGGAAAGTGATGTGAATTTCCCCAGTGAAGTGGAGGAGGCGTCTGATTGGCTTCACAACGCTCCCAGGCCTAGACCTCTTTCAAGCTCCCAAGCCCAGAGGAGAAGGAATGTCAAAAGCCTTACGGAGGTTGTGGAGAATCCCCACCAGTCAGACGTCTCTTCGGCAGAATCTGTAATGCCACAGACTGCTAGAGAACGCATTAGAAAAAGCGCTCTACGTGAATGTTTTTCTTCATCCGAGAATTCCTCACCTAAACGAGGATGGAGATCAGCGGATCTTTCTCGTCCCCTGAAGAGGATCTGGGAAGAATCTGGGATAAACTCGAGTCCGGAACGTTTTTCGGAGGATTCCCCGACAGAGAACAAGAAAGCAAAAGTTTTGCCTTCTCCCGCTAAGTCGTGGAGAATGGAGAAAGAATGCTCTCCTTCCACTCATTTTGATCAAAAAGAGGAAACAACTAAAATATTGAAGGATATGCAAGAGTCCATTGCTTCTCTAGTCGGAGTTCTTTCCAGAGATCCTCCCAGAAGAAAGGATATTAATCTTCCGGTGAAGAGGTCTAAAAATCCTTATTATCAATCTCCCAGAAAAGAAGTTTCTTCTTCGGATGAGGGGTCTATTTTTCACAGACCCGCGCTTTCAGGGCGCGAGGCGCCAGCCAGGCGCAAAGCGCCAGCAGGTCGTGAAGCACCAGCCATGCGCGTAGAGCCAGCCAGGCGCGATGCGCCAGCCAGACGCGAAGCGCTAACCAGGCGCAATCCAACACCGGGACATGAAGATTCAGATAAAGACTACTCTTCAGAGCAATATGGTTACAAAGAACAACCTTTGACAGATAAGAGAAGTTTCTCTAAGGAAGCGACTGGAGCGCCAGCCAGGCGCGAGGCGTTAGCCAGACGTGATGCGCCAGCTGCGCGCGAGGAGTCAACCAAGCGTGAAGCGACAGCCAGGCGCGGAGCGCCAGACAGCCGCGAAGCGCCAACCAGGCGCGAAGCGCCAGACAGCCGCGAAGCGCCAACCAGGCGCGAAGCACTAGCCAAGCGCGAGGAGCCAACCAAGCGCGAAGCGCCAGCCGCGCGCGAGGAGCCAACCAAGCGCGAAGCGCCAGCCAGGCGCAAGGCGCCAGCTGAACGTGAAGAGCTGGAAAAGCGAGAAGTTGCAAGTAGTAGCAAAAGATCTTTATTTAGGCATGTAATGTCTTCGGATAGTGATTCTCCTGCAAATAGAAGCCCTAATTCAAAAAGGCAATCTAGTACATTGAAAGTTACAGTTTCTACTTCAATGTCTCAAGATGATTTAGTGGAAAAGAAAGGGAGAGCTTCTAGATCTGTTAGTCTCTCTCCTTCTAGGAGTATTTCTCCTAAAGAAACTAGATCTACAGATAAAGATTCTCATAAGAGAGCTCGCTCTCCTTCTATGGTGGAGTTGGAAGACGTTTCGGAGGAAGAAACCCCGAACAATGAGGGGGTATCTAATTATAAAGTGTTAGCCTCTCTTCTCCTTCAAGAATTTGGAGACTGTCTAAGCCCTGTAGCTCCTCCTTCTCCAAGATCTCTGTTCTCGAGTACGAAGATTCCTAAATCATCTTCGTATTTGAGGATGAAGCCAGCCATATCAATGAAAAAGGCGCTTCAATCATTAAATAATTGGATGAATGTGAAGAAGGAAGCTCAGAAGACAGTTTTTTGCTCTCCTCCATGTAAGCTCGGAGGTAGGAGAGGAATATGGTATAGGACAGAGGAAGCGATGGGGCTTATGCTTCCATCTTCCGCAGAGGCGGATTTTTCGAGCTTGGTTGAAGCATCAAGGAGACATGCTTTGAACTCAGCTAAGGCGTATTGGAGCATGTCGGAATTGGATCAGCACCTTAAGGGACTTTTCCATGTACTAGAAGTATTTAACTTCCTGGATTGGTCCCTTGGAGTGCTGGCCAAGAAGGCAAATGAGCCAGACGTTTTGGAGCCTGAAGTGTTGCATTGTATCTTATCCTGCATGGATAAGGCAGTTCAAGATGGTTCGGGAGAATTGACATCTCTGTTTGGATCAGGAGTGGTGAAGAAGAGATCATTATTTGGTTCATTTCTAACCAAAGCTGTATCTCCTTCACAAAGGTCAGCCCTTTTGTACGCTCCTCTCTCGGATCACCTTTTTCCTTCGCACTTGGTGAAGGATATTTCAAAGTCGCTTACTGAAAAGGCAACCCAAGATCTCTTGGTTCAATCCTCCAAGAAAACGAGACCAGCAGTACCAGTGGCGAGGAAGACTACTCGTACACCGGTAGTGCCCTTTCGGAGAGGTTCCACCTCTCGTCCTCCAACAAAAAGGAAGACAACAGAAAAGCGAGGAAGGTCCTCCTTTCGGTCCTTTAGGAGATCAAAATAGCAGCGAAGTCCTCCAAACATCTGTAGGGGCCAGACTCCTAAACTTTGTAGGGGCCTGGGCAATAAGGAAAGCCGATCCTTGGACGCTAGCAGTCTTGGAGAAGGGTTACATTATACCATTTCAGGACAAACCACCTTTGTAAAAATCTCCAAAGGAACTGTCGGCAAAGTACAAGGACCCTGTTCTGAGAGAGACACTTCTTCAGATGGTGATAGGGATGAAGGACAAAGAGGCAATAGAAGAGGTTCAGGATCCTTCCTCTCCGGGGTTTTACAACCGCCTATTTTTAGTACCAAAGGCATCAGGAGGATGGAGGCCAGTCTTGGATGTGAGCATCCTGAACCGTTATGTGGAAAAGAAAAAGTTCTCGATGGAGACTTCTGCCTCGGTACTTTCGGCCCTGCGAAGGGGAGACTTGATGGTCTCTCTAGACCTGCAGGATGCCTATTTTCACGCTCCTATTCACCCATCATCGAAGAAGTATCTCAGGTTTGTGATACAAGGAAAGGTCTACCAGTTCAGGGCCTTGTGCTTCAGCCTCTCCACGGCTCCACAGGTATTTACGTACCTGATGCGGAACGTAGCCAGATGGCTACATCTGGAAGGTATAAGCGTCTCTCTTTACCTAGACGATTGGCTGATACGAGCAAAATCCCAGGAACAATGTTTGGAGGATCTGCGGAAGACACTCGAATTGACAAAATCGTTAGGACTTCTCGTGAATCTCGAGAATTCTCAGATGGTCCCCAGTCAGGACTTAGTCTATTTGGGGATTCAGATGAATTCTCGGGATTTTTGGGTTTTCCCGTCCCAAGAAAGGATTCTTCGAGAGATTCAGAAAGTGACATCCTTTCTAAAGAAGGAGAGGAGTTCAGCCAGGGAGTGGCTAAGCCTTCTAGGGACTCTTTCTTCCCTAGAGCAATTCGTGTCCCTAGGAAGACTTCATCTACGACCTCTGCAATTCTTCCTAAAGCAATCATGGACTTGGAAGAAGGGCCGTCTGTCGGACACTTTTCCGGTAACAATAGAGGCGAAGAAACACCTGAAGTGGTGGCTGCTCCCGCTCAAAAAGAACGAGGGAGTGTCCCTAGAGGTTCGGAACCCAAACCAAATCTTGTTCTTAGACGCTTCAGACGGGATGGGGGGCAAAAGAAGCCTCTGGCAAATGGAAGAAAGAACAAAAGGACTGGCATATAAATGCCAAAGAACTGTATGCAGTGTTTCTGGCATTGAGATTCTTCGAGTCAGAAGTGAAAAATCAAGTGATTCAAGTCAACGCAGACAACACCATGGCGTTGGCTTATATAAAAAAGCAAGGGGGGACGCACTCGTTTTCCCTTTTCGAGATAACGAAGGACCTGTTGTCATGGACAGAGGAGAGGAATATTACCCTCCTGACCAGATTTGTAAAAGGGGAAAGGAATATCAGAGCAGACAGGCTCAGCAGGACAAACCAAGTTCTCCCCACAGAGTGGACTCTGCACGAATAAGTCTGCCAAAGTCTGTGGAACCTGTGGGGAAGACCACAAATAGATTTATTTGCGACGTTCCTTTCAAAAAGGATAGAGAACTTCTGCTCCTTAGTAGAAGACCTGAGAGCGATAGCGGTGGATGCCATGCTACTGGAGTGGTCAGGACTCGACGCTTACGCTTTCCCTCCATTCAGGTTGCTAGGAGTAGTGATGAAGAAGTTCGTAGCAT
Source organism: Macrobrachium nipponense (assembly GCF_015104395.2). Lineage (NCBI taxonomy): Eukaryota > Metazoa > Arthropoda > Malacostraca > Decapoda > Palaemonidae > Macrobrachium > Macrobrachium nipponense. The sequence continues at coordinate 43,666,069 of NC_087214.1, forward strand.
CAACAGGGACGAGACTAACTCTCATCGCCCCGTTTTGGCCATCCCAAGATTGGTTCACAGAGGTACAGGAATGGACAGTAGACTACCCAAGATCTCTTCCAAACTGGATAGATCTTCTCAGACAACCCCAACTTCAAGAGGTACCATCAAAACCTCCCCGCTCTCGCTCTGACTGCCTTTCGACTATCGAAAGATTGGTCAGAGCGAGAGGCTTTTCAAGCAAAGCTTCGAAAGCAATTGCTAGAGCCCGAAGATTTTCAACTATTCGGGTATATCAATCGAAGTGGGATGTGTTTAGAAGATGGTGTAGGAAGAATAAACTGTCCTCCTCCGATACCTCTGTGACCAATATAGCAGATTTTCTGTTATTCCTGAGAGAAGAATCCAATCTTTCTGTGTCTACCATAAGAGGATACCAAAGCATGCTCTCAGCAGTATTTAGAAATAGAGGTTTGAATTTGGCAGAGGATAAAGATTTGCACGATCTAATAAGATCATTTGAAACTTCAAAATCTATATCCTCAATTCCTCCAAGCTGGAATCTGGATGTTGTACTCAAATTCCTCTCATCAGAAAAATTTGAACCTCCCGACCGTGCCTCGTTCAGAGACTGGTCGAGAAAGTGTATTTTTCTCGTAGCCTTAGCTACGGCTAAGAGAACAAGTGAAATCCATGCCCTAGATTCTCGGGTGGGTTTTAAGAAAGATGCAGCCATCTGTTCTTTCCAAACTCTATTTTTGGCAAAAAATGAAAACCCTTCGAAACCCTGGCCAATGAGTTTTGAAGTGAAAAGTCTTTCAACATTAGTGGGAGACGAAATTGAAAGAACTTTATGCCCAGTTAGAGCTCTTAAGTTCTATCTTAAAAAGAAAGAAGAGTTGAAGGCATGTAAACAAAGTTTATGGTGCGCAGTTCGGGACACGAAAAGACCAATGTCCAAGAATGCGCTAGCGTATTTTATTAGAAGTGTGATTAACCCACGAACGGCGGCGCGTCGCTAAAATCGACGCTTTATGTGCTACTAAAATGCGATCGTCGATTTCAGCGATGCTTTAATTTCAAATCACGCGGGCAAGAACAGGTGGTGTTGGAGGCGGGGTTATATGATGTCATAAGGGTAAGTAAACCATTCAGAACACAGATAAGAAACAGTATTGCCACAATGCCTCAATTTTTTAAATGAGATGATAATACGCTTGCGCAACTTTTGGTCAGTTTCTGCGGTTTTTTCTTTGCATGACGGCGGCCGTGAAATTTACTTTTTTATGTGATTTATTGATATAATTACATAATAATGGCGAATGAAAGAAGTGATAGTGATTGGTCACTTAGTGACAATGATTTTGACATAAGTCAGGGTTCTGAAAGTGATAGCGTAAGTGAGGAATATGATGTTGAAAGTGATAGTGATACTGATATCGGTGATTATGATCATGCATCCGTCTGGACACGAGCCTACCCGCCGGAAGACATTAGTTCCGGCACGAAATTAGTTTTTACAGAAAGACATACAGGACCAATTAGTGTGCCTCCAAGAAATTCCCAGCCCATTCAATACCTTTATTTGTTCCTGACTGACAATGTCATTGATAATATTGTAAAACAAACGAACAAATATGCAGCTGACGTACTTGCAACCAAAACTGAATGGATTGCTTCTCCACAAGCGCAGCCGATTTCGTCGCTGGAACCCTGTGACTGAGGACAAAATAAAAAAATATTTAGGATTGAATTTGTTGATGGGACTTATTCGTGTAAAGGATGAAAGAGAGTATTGGTCTACCTGTCGGGAAACCCGTATACCTTTTTTTCCAGAGACAATGTCACGTGATGATTTTCTCCTTATTAGTAGATTTTTCCATGTTAGTGACAGTTCAAAAGTAAAACCTCTAGGTGATCCAAACTTTGATCCATGGCATAAAATACGCCCATTTTTGGATTCTTGTAATGAATTATTCAAGAAACACTACAAGCCAAAGGAGACCGTGTCTATTGATGAAAGTATGATTGGCATGCGAAACAGATTTGCGTATATTCAGTATATGCCAAATAAACGCCACAGTAGGTACGGAATAAAGAAATTTGAGCTATGTGAAGCAGATACTGGTTGTTTTTCATACTGATTTGTACTCAGGCAGGGATTTCTATGCTTCCGGTTCAGAAAAGGGATTGTCTCATACAGTTGTTTTGAGTATCATGGAAAAGAGTCGGCTCTTGAATAAAGGTTATCCTTTGGTGACGGACAATTTTTGTACAAAGGTGCCATTAGCCAAAGCGTTGCTTGAGAACAAAACATCACTGACAGGCACTATTCGTATAAACTCGAAGGGACTGCCCCAAATCTTGAAGAAAGAAAAAATGAAAGTTGGAGAGCCTTTATATGTGAGAAAAGGTCAGCTTCTTACGTGTGGGTTCAAAGAAAAAGCTACTCGGAAGCCTGTGTATCTGTTGTCCTCCTATGCTCATGCAGAAAACACAACTTTGCAAAAAAGACACGGGGAAGTGGTAAAGCCAAAAGTGATAAATGACTACAACATCGGTATGGGAGGAGTAGATCTCAGTGACAAAAAGCTATACCAGTATGCTGTGCAAAGACCATCAAGACGGTACTGGAAAAAAATCTTCTCCAACTTGCTGGATATCGCTGTTTTGGATGCATATATAATGTATCAGCAAAATACTGATAAGCCAGTGAAAAGAAGCGAATTCCTTCGTTTGATTGTTGCATGCTTGTGCTGCAACGAAGAAAGATTTTATCCTCTCATTCCAGCATCTCCATCTACTAGCCGCTCACTCTCAGGTGCGACATCTCCTGCTTCTGGTGGTAGCTGTCAATCAAGCCTTTCACCTGGTCGTCATACCGTATCAGTGCTTGGTCCAGAGCATAAATATGCAAGATTGGATGGCATTCACGAGGGATGCTGGCACCAGCTGCAGCATTACTTCCGTGCCAAGGGGCGTCCAAAACGGAAGTCTGAAGATGAGTAGAGGATGAAAACATGTACATAGTGTATATATGTAAATAAGGTTAGTAAAAGTTCTATATACTTTCATTAGGGCACTTAGTAATAGAAATGTTGATAGTGCTGTAACAACTAATTGCAAGAGGACGATTCTCTTTTGAAACTCGGTGTGAGATGGTTTCGTTAAATGTCTAATACCTGTTGAGCTACTAGTTATATATGCCTGAATTTTTTTCTCCAACTTCTAAGATAAATTTAGCTCTTGTTCATTTATGAAATGATGAAAAAGCATGACCTGTATAAGTGTTTGGTCGACAGAAAGTTGAAAATGAAAAAGGATAAAAAAAATTTTCCTTTACATTTCACAATATATATATATATATGTTCTCTTTGCAAAAAAAAAAAATATTGCCGTATAATCGCCATTTTCTGGCGATTCCAATGGTATATAAAACATTACTATTCTTAGAAAATAATCTGATAAGGAAATTTCTGAAGAGAAAAAAAAAAAATTACAGGCGGTCCCCGGGTTACGACGGTTCCGGCTTACGACGTTCCGAGGTTACGACGCTTTTTCTTAAATATTCAATGGAAAAATCCGTCCTGGGTTACGACGCTGACGCTTCCGACGCTCCGAGTTAACGACGCTTTTAAAAAACGCATACTATGATAAAAATCCTTTATAGTTTAGCACAGTATATTAATAAAAATAAGTTTCTGGTTAGATTACAACAAAAATTTTGAGGTTATGATGATTTTCGACACTTTTTATGTCGTATTTTTCGATGTTTTTTAGTGACGCCTCATATGCGGAACTAGTTTCCGACGACTGAATACAATACTAGCTTGCGGTGCGCAAAGTTTACATATAACAGTCCAAAAGCGCAAATAATGAAAAAATCATTGCTTGTTTCCAGTAATAATAACAAAACGAAGTTTCTGGTTAGATTGCAACGCAAATTCCAAGTATCCAAAGAGAGACATTATCCAGTAATTTGATCAGAGAGAGAGAGAGAGAGAGAGAGAGAGAGAGAGAGAGAGAGAGAGAGAGAGAGAGAGCGCGTCTTCCGACGCTCCGAGTTAAGGACAGAGAAGTGTTAGTTTCATTAAACGGCCTCTGACTCATGCCAGTAAATGTTTTGTTGATACTAATAATATAAGCCTATTTAAAGATACGTTTACTTTAATTAGTCTATATGATCCGTAAATAGTAATCAACTGTTCTTGTAGCCCTCAAGATTTGGCAAAATCAAAGTATCCAAAGAGAGACATTATCCAGTAACTGGAACCTTGACATACGAATTTAATTTGTTCCGTTACCATCGTCGTATATCAAAACAGTTGTATCTCAAAGCATTTTTTCCCATTAAAAATAATGTAATATGTATTAATCTGTTCTAGCGCTATGAAACCACACCTAAACACAGCTAAATTACATATAATATACACAATTTATACACAAATAAACGAGTAATAACACACACAATGATAAAATAACATAGCAATGTGATAAATGATAATAAATTTTAATAAAATCAATTAAAAAAAAAGAAAGGAATTTTACTTACCACAACGAAAGATGACGTGAGGCTAGCAGGGGGAGGAGGTAGGGAAGGGTGGCAGGAACGATTTGTTCTTTTTTTATTTACGTATGTACACTAATAACTACGTAATAAACACAAATGAAATAACATTGCTAAACTAATTTTTATTTATTTTTTTTAATCAGTTCGTAGTTTAGAAATAATGGTGATGCCTTTGGAAGGTTTTTATAGCTTCCTTCTGCTTGATGATCGTGGATATTGTAGAAGGATTTCGACCATACTCGTTTGCCAAATTGACGATATGAACGCCACGTTCATGCTTTGCTATAATTTCATGTTTTGCTTCCATCGAAATCATTTTCTTGGGTTTTTTCTTATCACCTGCTTTGTCTTTAGCTTTGAGACCCATGGTTAATAATAAAATAGACAAAATAACGCGAAAAATAGGCGCAAATACAACGAACTAAACAACGACGTGTTAACATGCAGCACCAACAAACAAACAGACTGAACGCCATTTATCGGTCGCCTATACAACTAACACTCATCGCAAAATCGTATCTCAAATATTTCGTTGTGTATCAAAGCTTATATTTTCGCAAATTTTCTGTTGTATCTCAAAACATTCGTATATTAGGGCAATCGTATGTCAAGGTTCCAGTGTAATTTGATCAGAGAGAGAGAGAGAGAGAGAGAGAGACGCCTTGGCAACAATGGTCTCGGAGATTGACGTAACGTTTATTTTCTGAACAGATAGGACAAAGAAGTGTTCGTTTCATTAAACGGCCTCTGACTCATGGCAGGAAATGTTTTGTTGATACTAATATATAAGCCTATTTAAAGATACGTTTACTTTAATTAGTCTATATGATACGTAAATAGTAATCAGCTGTTCTTGTAGCCCTCAAGATTTGGCAAAATCACTCCAGGTTGTACATAAAACTACAGGAAACAACATGTAGTGTAACCAAAGGATTACAAGTAAGGTTTTTATAACTTTTTATTAGTTTAAGACATATTTCCAAGCGTCGTTCCGGCTTACGACGCGTCTCAAGAACGGAACCCCCGTCGTAACCCGGGGACTGCCTGTAGTGAAATAGGCGTCGCATTTTAGCAGCATATGCGCCGCCGCTCGTGGGTTAAGGAAGCTCATAGCGAATGTGCAGAGGATTCCTTTAAGATACTACGAGTAAAGGCTCATGAGGTAAGAGCCGTGGCAACATCATTATCTTTCCAAAAGAACATGTCCATGAAGAATATTATTAATGCGACCTATTGGAGATGCAACTCGGTATTCGCATCCCACTATCTTAGAGATGTTAAAATTACCTATGACAAGTGCTTCTCTCTCTTGGTCCTTTTGTGTCTGCGGATACAGTGCTGGGACTGAGGACGCATACCGATCCTTAACTTACAATAAAATTTGTTCATGACACTTACCTGTCAGATATATATATAGCTGTATTCTCCGAAGTCCGACAGAATTTCAAAACTCCCGGCACCCGCAGTGGTCGGCCAGGTGGTTAGTACCCATTCCCGCCACTGGGAGGCGGGTGTCAGGAACCATTCCCATCTTCTATTCAGATTTTCTTCTGTCGCCGGTAATGTAAACACCTGTTTTCATTACCTCCGTCTAGGATTTTGGAACTTCATTGCCGCTTAAGTATCTTGGTTGTTTTCTTTTTGGTTTATTAACTTGGATTTGCGGCTAGGCATAAGCTATCATAAATTGATTTAATTTTGAATTTCTTGACATAAGAAGTCTGATTCTAGTTAGACTAGTTTCAGACTTTGTTGTCTGCAAGGGGTTAGGTGAGAATAACGAAACTTTTGATATATTCTCACTTAATATGCACGACCTGTACATAATTCTTGTTGAAACATCAATGTAATTTGTGTGATAATTGACTGATTCCGAAGGAAGATGTATGATTCGTATGTACGCAAATTAGAGCGTAATAGAATCAGGAGGTTTTCCTCCAAGATCAGTAAACAGAGTAAACTTTATTTTGCCTAACCTTGTGGTATGGCCTACGGGCCTAGAGGAAGTGTCTGTGAGAGGTAATGCCCTTTCTGTTATGGTGGATTACATCAGTAATTGGAATCTAAAGTGCTCGCTCTCCAATCAGTGTTGTGAGTGTAGTGATGTTGAATTAGTGCCTCTAGGTCTAGACCTCTGTCGGACTCCCAGGACCACAGGGAGAGGGCATGTCGAAAGCCAAAGGAGGGTTACGAGGAACCCCCACCGATCTGGCGTCCCTTCGGCAGGACCTGAAGACGCTTCCCAGGCTGCCAAAGATCGTGCTCGTGCACGAATCCTGAAGGATTGCTTCTCGTCCTCCAAGGCGTCCTCCCCGTACAGGGGTTGGAGCTCTCGGAAGGACTCGAGCCCTTTAAATAGAAGCTTATTGAGGAGGACGCTTCACGTCCTCTCTCTCTATTGTCATGCAATTGTAATCGCCGCCTTAACAATTTGACGACTTTCCAACGCATGGGAGAAAGAAGAATGAAATAGGAAGCAGAACGCTGTTAAGCGCCCAGATCGCCTTATCATTGTTACTGTGAAAAGGAAGAAGGCGTACCCTCGCCTTCTCACAGGATCAGCCCTTCTCGGTTGGCCTCGTTTTCGCCAAGAGAAAGGCAAAACACATTTACTGAAGGAAGGATTTGAGGCTGGCTGTCTGTTAAGTCAGGCAGTCGTCTTCTCCTTTTCCTTGCTCGTCGCTTTCTACATCCTCGCACCCAAGAACACACAGGCGTCCTTTTGAGTGCGTTTCTGGAAGTGTCGATGAGCGTGACAGAGACGCAAGATGTCGCACAGGCGGCCGCCGTCTTTGTCAGGAGTTGCGAACGTCCATAATACTTGTCCGGATGACGATCACCGTACATCGGCTTATGACTAGCACGCTTCATGAGCGGCGCTCCCCTTGAAGACAGGACGCTTTTGAGGACGCTTTTCGGGACGCCTCCGTATTTGATAAGCAACAGTCATGTCGAAGTTTTTGCCAAGACGTTCAGGAAGAAACCTTGGTTTCTTAATAAGAATCTTATCGACGTTTGGGTATGATGGCGGATAGGAAATATCTACTTCCTTCCGTAAACCCTAGAGATGAACAGGAATTCTGTCTCTTCCGCGATTTATGAGGAAATTACGAAGATTTAGAGAGTTCCTGGATTAACTTCCTTCCTTAACCCTTTGATTGCAGCTGGGATGAGATCTCACAGGTCCCCAGAACCCGGAGGTTTTCAGACAGGGAGTCACCTGTAGTATGCTACCAGACGCACGAAAACGTAAACAATCATTGTAACAGCTCGTTTCTTTGTTGTTTTCCTACAAATTAACCTGTTTTAGTTTTATGATAACATTTTGATAGTAGTCATCC
>NC_087214.1:43678958-43681458 GCF_015104395.2 Macrobrachium nipponense
CATTTTTATATCTGGGTCTCTCCTGTGAATTATCAACGAAATTTTTTTTTTTTCCCTTGTGAATTGTCAACGAAATGTAGAGCCACAATTCGATGAATCTGTCCCTTGCCATCAGCCTTCTCATTCTCTTTTGGTCTAGTTTGCCTCAAGCGTAATCAAGTAATCAACGATGCGACGTTTACTTAGATGCGACATGATCATAATCACACACAGGAAGCGTACCATTTCGTTCACAGTAACCTGGGCAAACTTTCGCATATATTTTGGTACTGCATCTCCAATTGTAATCAACAAGGAATCTTTATAACGGTTTGTCTCTCTAATAGTCAGTCACGTAAAGTCGTTATCGAAAAATTGAAAAACATGATCCACTTCGGAGTTCTTTCCCTTTGAATTTTCATTCGCATTACATATTGACGTAATGCCCTGCCACTGCCGTCAAATACGAAATCTCGGGGCTGGAACTTACTGGCAACCCACTCCCACATCACCTGAGTCAACTCGCAGTCGCTGTATCCGACTTCTTTCAATACCGTTACTTTCGTTAGGTAGCAGATTTTCGTTATTTTCACTGTCGGTTGAAATTTCATCACTGTCTCTTGCACCAGGCGTATAATTATTCATTTAATTGCCTTCTAAATCCCATTCATTTTCATATCTAGAAAATTAACCGAGAAAGTCTACAAAATAATTATCGTCATCAAGAGCTCTTCTCTCGATCTGCCGACGGTCAAGCTCGAAGATGTCATACACTTGGCTCCTCCTCCTACGACATATTGATGAAAAATAATGAATTTTAGGGAAATGCACACATTTATATGAATTCACAGTATGACAACTGGCAGATTGTAACCATATCAAGAAAAAACAAGCCAGTAGTTCAATCATCAGTCTTCCACATGAAAGGAAATTGCCAGTGGCCGTATACGATACAGCCGTGTTCTGGGATACCTTAGGAAACGTATCGTATACGACCCAGTCGTATTCAAAGGGTTAAGGAGATATATATACTCTTTCTATCGTTCTATTAACAAAAAGAACGAAGATAGTAAAAGTTTTTTCCTTTCTTTATCTGCCTCGGCAGGGAAAGAAGGTAGTAGAGTATCTGCTGTATGATAATACGATACGGTCAAATCATAAGCACATACCGTAGTTACTTCTTTGCTGTGCAACTCAATTACCAGTATCCTTCCAGGACTTTCCTAGGAAGGACTACGCGGATAGGAAATATCTACTTCCTTCCGTAAACCCTAGAGATGAACAGGAATTCTGTCTCTTCCGCGATTTATGAGGAAATTACGAAGATTTAAAGAGTTCATGGATTAACTTCCTTCCTTAAGGAGATATATATACTCTTTCTATCGTTCTATTAACGAAAAGAACGAAGATAGTAAAAGTTTTTTCCTTTCTCTATCTGCCTCAGCAGGGAAAGAAGGTATTAGAGTATCTGCTGTATGATAATACGATACGGTCAAATCATAAGCACATACCGTAGTTACTTCTTTGCTGTGCAACTCAATTACCAGTATCCTTCCAGGACTTTCCTAGGAAGGACTATGCTTAAAGGGATTGTTATGACAATACCTAATTAGCTTCTAGATTTATTGAAGTCTTGTTTCGCTTAAATATACATTAATAAGAACTTCCTGAAGTTCGATAATAATTTTATAAGATTCCTTTATTGAATGGAGTAACTGGCAACTCTGGAAGAGTAAGGCCAGACAGCTAACATAGACTGCTATCGCTTAGACCAACGCAGTAACCATCTATTTCTCAGTCATGAGAGGTCGGTCCTGCTGGATGGAATGACTAACCGTATCTCTCCCTTACAATCGCGGTCTTAGCCTCGGATTGAGGGGATAGTTAAGCAAACATAAATAAAATATTGTCTGCCTTTTGCTAAGAAGCTTTCAATAAGAAAGATATTACAGCCTTTCAATGGTTTTACCGTAGGAACATTATTAAAGGAATCTAACGCAGCAAAGAAACACTAATTATTACATAATGCGCTAACATGCTTACGAAAAGCATGGCTTATTAGAGTACATGCTTAGTGAGAAGATGGATGTAGTAGAGAATTCACTTTAAGACTACGGTATGGTCAAGTCTTATGCAAATACAGAGGTTAACTACAGAATTCCTAGTATCCTTACAAAGGTTTCCTAGATTAATGCTGTTTACCACAATGTGACAGTATTATAAAGGATTCTAATACGGTTAAGCGTAATAACAGGCATCCGGTATGAAATGGGAGAGGAAGCTCTTCCCAGGAAGATTGGGCCAGCCAGATAGATTATCTGAAAGGGCTGTTCAGAAACATGGATATTTAGTTCCTAGATTGGTATTTCGGAGCCCTGGACCTGCAGTCTCGAGGCCCTGACACTCTTTCTCTAGAATAACTATCCAACCTACATGGATAAGGTAGTCAGGTTGGTTCTAATGAGCTGTCATCTAGAAGAAGGCTCTAGTAATCTTTAAGAATTAGGTGTCATAAAATGCC
>NC_087214.1:44028958-44035403 GCF_015104395.2 Macrobrachium nipponense
GTTGAAAATAATAGAATACCTCAGCCTACCTTAATATTAACTTTTAGTACTTTAAGACTTCCGGAATATGTCTATGCAGCCTGGTATAGGTTTAAGATAAAGTTGTACATCCCAAGACCCATAAGGGTGTTTTCCATTGCCAGCATTTGGACACACCCTACAATCGTGTCGATCCAAATTGCAAGAAAAGCCTGCAGGTCTGTGTCAACTGTGGAGAGGATGAGCATGGAATGTGCACCAGGGAACCTAAATGTGTTCACTGTGGTGAGGGACAATGCCTCGTCATCTCAGCAGTGTGATATATATTTACTTGAAAAGGAAATACAAGCAATTAGAGTGATTGAAAGAACAACATTTAAGGAAGCACGAGAGAGAGCCAAAGCAAAGACTGTAAGACCCGGTCTAAGTTTTGCTACTGTAGTAGCAAAATTAAAAAGCCAAAGGAAATAAAAACACCCAAGTTAAGAGCACAAAAGGAAAATCAAATAAAGAATCATTAAAAAGACAGCTAACTGAATCCTCTGAGTCAACTGATGATGAGAATATAAAGACAAGGTTCACTAGAACCAACAAGAAAGACCCTAGTGTGGAATTGAAGAAAATTGAAGTGCCAGTTGAGATACACCCTCCACCATCTGCCTCTTTGGAGGCAAGGCCAGTGGTTGCTGGTCTGGTGCCAGCTTCTGTTGGTGCCAACTCCTCTTTGGAGGACAAACCAGCAGATGCTGGTCCCCCGGTGCCAGTCTCGCTGGTACTTCTGCCTCATCAGAGGCAGAGCTGGCTACTGCCAGCAGTACAAAGACACTTGAGGTTTTCTCTCTTTAGAGAACACCTCTGCTCTCTCCATCTCGGTAGAGATGGAGAGCGAAGAAACTAAAAAACCCTTCAGTATCAAAAACACTGAAGGAAAAAATGTTGGCTCTACGAAGGTGATAATTCCTCCCAAGAAGCCAACAAAACCTTCCATCAAAATGCCTCCCCTTCTTAGTAGAAAAAAGAACTCTCCCAGTCTTGTAAAAAGGAACCACACATGTTGGTCCTAAACGTGAATAAATTCACTTCCATTATTCAGTGGAACTGTCAGGGACTGCGAGCGAAGTATGAGGAAGTGAAGCTTTTAATCTATGAGCACTCTCCTGTAGGGATATGTTTGCAGGAGACTATGCTAGGTGAATATACCCCTTGTCCTAGGGAATATGTTCACTATTAGAACTAAATTTGATTTACAGGTGGGAAATCATGGTGGATAACCCTCATCTACATCCGTCGAGATGCTCCACACTACAAAGTAAAACTAAATACTCCACTTCAAGCTGTGGCTGTACGAATTAATTTGAGGAGGCAATATACTATATGTTCCCTTTACATTCCGCCCAATAGCCATGTCTCCCAAGAGAACTTAATACACTTGATGCAGCAACTACCAGAGCCATTCCTTCTACTTGGTGACTTCAACAGTAGACATCCATTGTGGGGAGATGTAACATCAAACCAAAAAGGGAATATGATGGCATCATTAATAGAAAATGAAGATATAGGCCTTCTTAATACTGGAGAACCTACCCATTACCACATTCAGACAGGCACCGTCTCCTGCATCGACCTTTCAATATGTAGCTCCAACTGCAGTGTTGATTTTAGTTGGAGAACAAGTGATGACTGGCATACCAGTGACCATTCTCCAATTGTGATCGACACCAATGAAGGCCCACCTATCCCGAGATCACCAAAGATGGTGTTTAGAGAAAGCAAATTGGAGAAAATTCAAAGATTTGAGTGAGTTGGAGGGGAATGCAAAAGATTTCCCAAGTGTAGATGATGCCATTGATCTACTCAATGGAACATTACATACTGCAGGTCTGCACTCGATTCCTCGAACAACAAAAGGACTATTCAGGAGACGGCCAGTACCGTGGTGGTCAGAAGACTTGAGGCTGCTTACACCGAAAGCTACAAGGACATCATTGACCAGGTGCCGTAGACACCGCACCTTGGACAATGTCATAATTTACAAACAGTGTAGGGCACGATTTCGAAAAGCCATGAAAGCTGCCAGAAGACAATCATGGGCCGGATATGTATCCTCTATTAACAGCAGAACACCAGTTTGTAGCATTTGGAAGAAAATAAGTTAAAAATTCAGGGTAAATTTACACCCAATCCTCCTCCAGTACTTAAAGTGAATAATAATCATGTCACAGATGCCAGAGAAGTTAGTAATACATTTTCAGAACACTTCGCGAGTCTCTGAGAATCAGATAGTTCCCCAGGACATAATTTCAGAATGCTGGAAGAACAACAGGTACTTGACTTTTTCAGCAAAGAAAGCTGAATCATATAATATGCCGTTTTCTGAGAGGGAATTTGACTCTGCTTTATCTAGGAGCAAAACGAACACTGCCCCTGGTCCAAGATGAGATTCCTTATGAAATGTTTAAACACATTTCAAGGAACACAAAACTTTTTATAATAAGTATTATCAATAGAATATGGGATGAAAGCAGCTACCCTACCATATGGGAATTAGCTACCATGTTACCATTCCTTAAGCCTGGAAAAGATCCTCTCTGTGCAGCAAGTTACCGCCCCATTGCTTTAACTTGCTGTTTGTGTAAGTTGATGGAAAAAATGGTAAATGTAAGACTGATGTGGTATCTAGAGCACAACAATATTCTAACACCTTCTCAGTGTGTTTTCGAAAAATGCACTCCACCCTGGACATCTTACTGCAACTTGAAGCCTCTATCTGTGAGGCCTTTGCCTCCAAGCACACCATGTGACCGTGTTTTTTGATATAGAAAAGGCATATGACACTGCTTGGAGACATGGGATTCTGAAGACTATGCATAATGGTGGTCTACGAGGCAAATTACCTTTATTTGTGAAATCCTTTTTACATCTGTAGGTATTTTAAAAGTTAAAGTTGGCAGTACTTTATCAGAGAAAAAAGTGCCAGAAGAAGGTGTTCCCCAGGGTAGTGTTCTCAGTGTAACACTTTTTGCTCTGGCCATAAACAGTGTTGCAGCTGTCATTCCAAGAGAGTTTTAAAGACACTGTTTGTGGATGACTTGTCAATATCTTTTGCTGCCACCCGGATGACTGTAGCAGAAAGAAAGCTACAATTAACAATAAATAAAATAGTAAGTTGGGCTGAGAAACAGGGTTTTAAAATCTCTGTAAGCAAGACTACTGCTGTCCACTTCTGTCGGATCAGGGGAGTGCATCCTGATCCAGACCTCTATTTGTATGGTCCGTAGAATCCCATGTGTAGAACAAGCACACTTCTTAGGCCTAGTTTTTTGACATAGATTGACTTGGGTTCCCCCATATAAAACCATATAAAAGCAAAGAGCCTAGAAGCTCTACACATCTTGAAGGTGCTTTCTCACACCGTTGGGGAGCTGATAGAAATCTGTTACTAAAGCTTCATAAATCCCTAATCTTGTCAAAGCTGTCATATGGTTGTGAAGTTTATTCTTCAGCCTCCTCATCTAACTTGAGAATTTTAGAATTCTATGCATCATTCAGGTATTCGTATAGCCACAGGAGCTTTCGGTCGTCACCAATACCTAGTATGCTAGTTGATGCAGGAGAGATGCCCCTTGAACTCTATCGCCAGTCATTCATTACTTCGTACTGGTTTAGAGTGCAAAGACTCCCCAAATCTCTGGCATTTGCTGTGGCAAATAGAAAATTTTTTTACGTTTTTTATGAAAGTCATCCAAGGTATGCCCACTCCTTTTAGCTATAGAATTAAAAATATTTTAGAGGATACGAATATTAAAAAATTTCCCATTATCCCCTTTGTGTATCCCAGTACTCCTGTCTGGAGGTTACCTTGATGTGAAATTCTGCAGGTACTTCAGTGGGGCAAAGGAGGGATAATCTGATGAGGAAATGAGGTCCATATTTTTAGAGCATGTATCAGAGCATGTAGATACAAGTTTTATATTTACTGATGGCTCTAAGTCCAATGCTGGCGTTGGATATGGGGTTTTTAGCGATCTTTTAACCGAAGAGGTGCACTTCCTTCTGTTGCCTCAAACTTTATCAGTCTTGAATTGTATTGGCATCCTAATAGCACTGGAACATATTACAACCACTCCCAGTTTGTAGCTATACAATATTTTGTGACTCCAAAAGTGCCCTACAGTCCCTGGAAGTCTTTAATACTGATCATCCCTTGGTGTTGAAGATCTTGCAGTGGATTTTTTTTTGCACCAAAATAGAGCAGCATTGTTTCATTTTGTTGGGTTCCCGCCCATGTGAACATATCAGGAAACGAAAGAGGCAGACAAGCTAGGCCAAATCAGCAGCGCAAACTTTGGTACCGAGAAAATGCCCTGTTCCATATCGAGATACATTCTATGATATATGGAAATCCATCCAGCAGTTATGGGTACTTCAGTGGGACCAGAGTAGGCCCCAATAAAATGAAAGAAATTACTAGTCAGACACCACCCTTGGAATATGACCTAATACCAAGGAAGTGGGAGATTGTATTGTGTAGATTACGTATTGGCCATACGCGTTTAACTCATGGCTTTCTGATGGGATGGGAGAATGAGCCCTTCTGTGATGATTGCTTAGTTCCACTAACCGTTAGGCATTTGCTGGTTGAGTGTCCCAGTCTGGTGAACTTAGGAATCGTTTTTTAGGTTATAGTAGTGGAGCAGGGGTGGTTATTACCTAGCATGGCAAAACTGTTTGGAGAAAGCGCATGTATTAATAACATTGATCTCTTTTATCAAAAGAAGCTTGTCTTCTCAAATATATCTGACAGCGTGCTGTCTTAGTATAAATACATTTTTTTTTTAATTTTTTAATAGTTTTACGGTTTGTGATCAATCACAATTCTTTTTATCGTAATATTATTTATATTTTTATCAGAAAATTTAATTTATTTTTTTTAATCAAATTTATATATCTCTCATAAAGATAAAGTTATTTTTGAATGTTGTATAATATATTATAAAAGTTAAAAGATCACATTTAGTATTCGGCGTCGGTGACCCTGGTAGTTGTGACGCCAGATAACTCACAATCAATCAATCAACCCAGCAGGCAGATTGGCTTATACCTGGGCCACTGCAAGCATATTGGTGCTATCCCGAAAGGTAGGGTATGGGGCAGACCGTGGGGAAGCACTTCTATGTGTGCCATTGGTGAGAATGTCCGGACCCTGTCTAGTCCGCGATACTTGTTGGTCTTCCCAAGCAGTTGTTGTGTGTGTGTGTGTGTATATTCCCCCCCCCCCCCCCCCCCCCTTTTTTTTTTCCTTCCTTCAAACTAACATGGATAATATGTCTAGTACATTGTCCCCTGGATCCCCCGACTCCTTGGCACCGTTGACAACCTTAGGCTTGGATAAGGACCTCCCTTTGCCATCCCCAACCTCCTCCAATGAAAACATCAAAGATTCTTTGATTGTTACTACAAGCCCTTATGTAGTTCAGAACAGAGGAAAGAATAGCAGATTTAATATAGAAATAAGAATGCTAATCCTGATATTGGAATTTTACTTGGATCTCAAGAACCTGAGACTTATAATAAATACCTTTCTCTTGATCTCGACAAAAGCATAAAAGAACTGAATATATTTGATGTCCATAGAGATATTGTAAAATGCATTGGCAGAGAACCAAAGATAGCCTCTCAAGGTGAAGGAAGCTTGCTTGTGAGTTTCATCACCAGATGAAAGTAGAAAATTACTGTCTATTAGTGCTGTAGAAGGAAGCACAGCAAAATGCACTCCTCACAAAAAACAATGAATCAGTCTAAAGGAGTAGTGTATAAGTACTGAACTCCTACATTATTCTGAGGACACTCTCCGGAAAGAATTTGCTGATCAAAAGGTGGTAGATGTGAGACGAATCAAGAAAAAAGTATTGGGAATATTACATCCAACACCTACTGATACTCACCTTTGATTGTTTGAGACTCCCTAAATTTGAAAGCTGCATGGCTTCACCTGCCAGTTAGACAGTATATTTCCCGCCCCAGAAGATGTTTCCATTGCCAAATGTTTGGCCATTTGATAACAACATGTAGGAAAAAAGAAAGGAATGAACCAGCCATATGCTTTAACTGTGGAAGAAAAGAGCATGGGAATTGTGACTTACTCCATGCTGCCTTAATTGTGGGGGAGACCATAATGCAGCACATAAATCATGTATCAAGTATCTCATTTGAAAAAGAAACACTTTGTATCAAGACTCAAGAGCGCATTACCTTTAAAAGAAGCAAGACAAAGACTTTGCAGAAATTCAACACCCAGAAGTCATTTGTAGATGCAGTAAAAGGAAATGAGAAAGACAAGAAATTGAATTCTTAAAAAGTGTAATGAAGATAAAGAAGAAAAAATGGATGCTGGGAAAATTGTCAACAAGAGGACTTTAAGTGAAGAGTCTGTAACAATGCCTGAATCAAAAGTCAAGCACCTTGA
>NC_087214.1:44035903-44058403 GCF_015104395.2 Macrobrachium nipponense
GGGCCATTGGTGGTTTGGAAAAAAACAAAACGTATTTATTGTACATTGCTGAAGGTTTGTTAACGCCTAAGAACAAAATACTAACGTAGAAATGTAAGCTTGTCAGAAAAATTTGGGGTGGAGGAGTTGTGGGGAGGAACAGCCTCGGGGTTGACAGAAAGTTGACGTACTCTCAGCGGGAGGTTCAAATGCGGGTTGTGGTGTTTTTTGTCTTCATAGAATAATAAAAGATGTTTATTTATCATAATGTTCATTTTTTTGCAATTCAAAAGTACTGCTCACGGAATGTCATTAATGTTTTAGGATATGTATAAAGTTGCTGTTGCTGTCACCTTAATGATTTATTTCATTGTCTTGCTAGGGCCCCGTGAAGTGAAATATTGAAAAACATTCATTATTATATTACGGCACTGACTGGTAAGCCTACTGCCAGCAGCATGCATATGCCTTGTGTTTGAAGTGCCTTCATCTCTGCTTTGTTCCATATCGTCTCTTGTGGCCATGGCTGAAATGGGTGAAATCGACGACATTGAGCCAACTGCTCAATAGCCGATTCTAAGCTGATTGATGATGGTGGTGTGTGCAGACGACAACTCGCCGGCTGTTCCTTTTTCAACTCCTCCACCCCAAATATTTCGGCAAGCTTACATTTTCTACGTAGTATTTTGTTCTTAAGTGTTATACAACCTTCAGCAATGTACAATAAATACTTTTGTTTTTCCCAAACCACCAATGGCATGATTGCGCTAAAACCTAGTATAAATTTAAACATTAAAGTTCATGCGTTTGAAAACATATTTCAAGTCTACAGCTTCGGAGAGTGCTGTTTCATAACTGTTAACTATTATATAATAATTTGGTATGTAACTTTTTAATACTTAAGTTTATTACAACAGGTATTTACATAACATTACATAATTTGGCTCTTATCTCAATCTATGGCCGTATAATCACAATTCTGAAACAGTGTGAAAACAAAACTGAGAGATTCGGACAACACGACATTCATCCAATCAGCGACAAGCAGCTAAGTGCAAGTTAAGTGCAAGTTTGCCAGGTTTAAAAAAATCGACTATAGTACTTCGTCCACTCATCGGGGTCGCAACAGGCCCACCTTACCCCTAAGCCCCAACCCATTTCAGTTGTAGCAAAACCAGGCTGAGGACATCGGCACAGCAAAAGCAAGAAGCTTGTCAGTTTGAATTACATTTTAGAATTCCAAAACCTGTAAGACGGCTTAACAACAAGAACTCAATCCCCGACACCACTCCCCCCGACCCCCCGAAAAAATATATATTGCATATATTAGTTTAGTCAAGATTAGAGGGTGTTAATGACATATCAAACTGCATACTTAGCACAGTGGTATTTCTAGATGACATGTCACTTTAAATTAGCTAATATGAGAGAGAGAGAGAGAAAGGAGCTAAGGTGTCACACTCTTTCAACAGTTCACTGAGTTTTTGAGTATGTTCAATGAAGTGCTGCTACGCTTCTCTTTATAGCTTCCTATTATATTATTGGTAGGAAACGCACTGCAACCGATAGTATAAACTTGGCTTAAGTGATAAGGTTAAAATATCCTGTTATGATGTTCCTGATTCTCTCCAATTCCAATATAACTCTAAAATTTTGATAAATTTTAAGTATTGCGTAATGAATATGACCGATATATAATAACAGACACGGTGGAAAGATAACGTCTTAGACGAAAGTTAAATGGAATCTTAATAAACAAACTTATATTAAAAGTGAGACAGTAATCTTAGTTACAGTGATATAACCTGCTCAGATTTCTTTTTTTTCTTTACTTTGTGTGTGTGTGTGTGTGTGTGTTTCTCTTACCTTACCTAATGACTCCTCCCACTGAAAGAATTCTAGAGCTTATTGGTGGAACTCTTGCTAAGAGAGGAAGAGTCCTCCCCCTCAGTAAACACTGTTACCATATAATTTTTCGAAGTCCCTCAAGAAGGTGTACCAGGGAAACCTGTGTCCAACTGTACATACGAGACTTTTATGAGACAAGGGTACACTTCCAACTACCGGACATCATAATTGCTTCAAATATCTTACGCTTGCATCTAAGGCTTTGTACCGACAAGCACATAAAAAAAAGCGCAAAGAACATGATAATTAAAGAGGGCTTTGTCGCTATTACAATCACACACATAATGGGTAAGGATTTTTTTCTGCAGCATTATAACTTCCATTAACTTTATCCCCATCAGTGGCCCCTTCACCTTCCTACCTTTCGAAAATCCTCTCTTAAAATCCGGCAGGGGAGGTTTTTGTATGGTTAAAGCTGACCAGTGTTTGATGTATGCACGTAGATGGAGTTGGGGTTACGAGGTAATAGTTAATCGGAATAATTATTACTTTTCACAGTAAGGGCGACAGTAAGTATTATTTAGGGCAACATTATTTTCCACAAAAAGTCTCTTGACCCAAACTCCGACTTCCCTTTGAGAGCCAAAATAAATCTTCTGTAGTAAAATAATCTTAACTTTTTTTGTCAACCCGAACACCACTATCCCTTCCCAGTTATACTAATAAGGAATGTTATCCCTCTATTATTCTGGGTTCGCCTTAATTGCTTCCAAATCACATACCGAGTCAATGCATCCACATATATTGGTCGTCCATCAACTGTACTGGTATCCCAAGATACAGCATGTCATTTGTAAATTCTATATATACTATATATATGTGTGTATAGGCGGGGGGGGGGGGGGGCGCAAGGGGTTGGTTGTAAAAAAAATCCACACCTCAACCTCCACTAGATTCATACTTCAGCAGTTGAATCATGCATCAATATATGCATATATATTTTTTCGGGGGGTCGGGGGGAGTGGTGTCGGGGATTGAGTTCTTGTTGTTAAGCCGTCTTACTGATTCTGACCCTCACCTGATTAATAATTCTCTAAATTCGATCTCATTTCTTGACAACCACACCCTTTTCTAATTGGTTTAATGGAAACCTTTATGGCCATCATACCTTAGGTCCTTTCAACTGTCTGTCATTCTAACACAACCATGAAATATTATGTACTTCTTTTCTCTAAGACTAAAATACTGTATTTCAAAATGCAGTCCTTGGGCAACCTATGTACTGTGCCATCTATGTATTTTCAAGATCCCAGTGAGCAGCTGAAATTTTGTCCCTTCTTTAATTGAGGATCACAGAACCCACATGACACAGGCATCACATGCCCATAGAAAAATCTCTCCTCCTTTGGGCAGGATCGAGGCTAACCCCTTGGAAATTTCTTTGTGGCATCACCTCGGCACACAAATCTCTACCCTGGTCCCAGACTACCGTGTACTTTGCAGTTGTTTCTCTTTGTCCCAGAAGCAGACTACCTAATATTACCTAGACATATCATAACTTTTTTATATTAATTATCCAATTATGCTTCACAGTTCTGTCGCTTTTAATTAATCCCCTGTAATCTGGTGTAAATTAAATATTGTTGCCCACAGCAATAGCTATTATCTCTGTCATCATTAAACGTTTTGTACATAGCCAAAACTGTTGATATTTGTCTGTTTCATCGCTACAACTTTTATACAAACATATAAATAAAATATAAGCAAAAAAAAATCATCCTCAAAGTTTTTGAAATTTTGAAGTACTGAAATATCTATATGATGGTAACCAATTGAGCCTGGCACACTCCCAAAAATGTAAGCCTATCTTGAACATTATTAGTGATGTTTTGGCAAAGATTTCTAGAAAAAAACAATAAAATAAAGGCAAGAAAAAATTGGCACGTCACCTCATAAAAAAAAAAAAACATACTGTTTTTCTTTTCATTCATAATCGGACAAAATTAAACACAAAGGAAATGCTGTAACCCTCTCTATAGTATGAATGAAAATAACCACCAACCAACGGACCCCATCCCTTAATAGAGGGGAAGGGGTAAATTTTTCTATATGAAAAGCAACAAATGAAAGTTTTGAAAAGAAAATTCTCAAGTGTGCAGTAACAACGGGACAAACTAATTCTCAAGAAACAAGCCACATAAATATTTACCTTCAGTATAGGCCAACTAATAATAATAATGTTGAAAGTGACTGCTGCATCAGCTGCACTAATCTTGTAGAGAGTCTTTTTTAAATTCTGATTACTGCTTTTTCACCGGTACTACATCTGGCGAGTAACATGCCATACCATCGTTAAGTCAAAACCCCTCGAGAATCACCTTGAGGTTGAGTTGCTGCTCGATTCTATATAGCAGTAAGAGAGCTGTAACTCGTCCAGACCACTGATTTCCTGCAGCTTCTCCTGCTTGCTGAAGCACTCATGGAACGCAGTACCTATAACATCGGTATCTTCTCCTGTGAAATGAAGGAGGATGCCAGGAAACAGTGGCTAATTCAATGGGGAAGGCTTTTAAGTCCTTACAATTATATTTCGGCACAAAAAGATCAGCTAGCCACCTATGCAAGATTACCAAGGTCTGATGGTCGTTCCCATAATATTTTTTTGAGCAACTTCCGAGCTACTTCATAATTTCCCACCGTTACACTTAGAGATTGCACCACTCTAAATGGCTTGCCGTCCAGGGATCCCAACAAATACGTGAACTTCGCCACGTCGTCAATGTCCAAGTGTTTATGGACATGTACAGGCGGCCAACGAAGAATTGGCGTAGTTTCTAAATTCATTGTTCGTTATGGAAATATTGCCATATGCAGGTGCCAGATTATTTACTTAACAATAAATAAAATATCCTTTCAAAGGTGCTATACTTGAAATAAATTACATTAGAATTGAGTAGACTTATTCAACGTATTAAAGATAATCATTTTGCAAAGTGAGGAAAATATATACCGATGGGTCCACGATTTCTAATTTTATTCTCGACTCTAGCTTCGTGACATCATACCGAAGATTTTGAAGTTGGTTTTGCTGCCGCTCGAGTCTTGACTCAACGTATCGTACTGCACTGGGGTGTTGTCATTTCGTCTCCTATAGCCGATAAATAATACATCAAGGCGTTAACATTCTTTGAAAACGATGTTTAATTAAACTAATTTTGTCCTTTGATCAATAAAATAATTTGCATGACACATTTAGTGGGCCTTAATTGGACTTCTGATTTTCCCACATGATTAGCCTAGGTCTTATTTTCAGCATTATACTCTCTTGGATACGTAATATTAATGAATATTTAAATCGACTATATATATATATAGTATATATATATATATATATATATATATATATATATATATATATATTATCGGCTTTATTTGATTATTCCCGTTTTTTCTGGTTCTATTAGCCATGTTCGCCTTTCTTCTTATCCTTTTCATAATTGCTTAACATAATTAACTCAGACCTAGCTATTCAAATTCAAAAAGCAATCATAAAAAAATCAAACGTATATAATTCCGACTTATTTTTTATCGAATTCCTTGCATATCATCCTCTTTCATTTGGACGAGTTGGAAAGCTGCGGGAGTCAAAACTGACGAGCGCTTACTTTCATTAAACCTTTCTTAGGTTGATCTATCTGTAGCTATTCATTTCTTCTAAATGGAAATTAATTCAAATTAGTTTCACTTTTATACCTAGACCTACTACCATAAGCATATTATAAGTAGCTGAAAGGATAAGAAATATGAAAGGTGACGTTCTCGTTTAAGTCTATTTCATATGTTTTTTTTTTCTTTTAAAGATAAACCTACTGCTTTAATCAAGGGTTGCTCTTTGACGGCTGCAGGGTAACACGAGTGTATGCACATATTTTGTGGAATGAAGGATAAAGTTTCTTTGAACAGAAAATATTTTATAAACATGCATTTTAAGGCGTCCGTTGTCGGCACGGAGAATTTTAAATAACCGTTATCATTAGTGATGCTTTCTCACGATGGAGTTCGTAGCAAGAAGTCGGATCAAGTCGCCTGAGATGTAGAAGAGAGCGGAGGTGGCGTATAGGAGTGATAGAAGGATTAGGCCGATGTTAATAAAGTATCTCCCAGTAAAATGTATTCTTTAGGCTTTGAAAAAAAAAAAAGAAAAAAAAGCATGCATCGTTGAAACTGTTTCCCTCCCTAACCGTGGTATTCACTGGCCACCGATAAAAAACAAAACAAAAAGAGTAAGCCTAACTGAATCTCTCATCCATCAAAGATAAGTTTGCTTATTCATTAGACTTATTCATTAGACAACTATCAAAGATTTCAAGTGTAGATTTAAAAATATCTTCCTCTCCATCTAAAGTATTCATCAGACACCAGTCATAAGCGTAGAGCTAGTTATGATTCCTGGTTCAGCAATGTCGTGACGAGGCACTAGGATTCAAAGTTCACAAATGAATGTTGCTCAGCAACATTTACACTACTGTATTGTATTGCTCTCTTGTGGTGCTCCGAGGTGTTCCATAATGTAAATTTTGCCGTTCTTTGAATAATTTTATTCATCTATGTATGATTCTCTCCGGTTTATTAAGCTTTTTTGATATATCTCCAACAGGAACTTGCACCGAATGTTGTGCAATAATTCTCTCGCTCATCGAGGGATGTTTCTTAGACCGATAAACGACACATTGACATTAGATTCCCGTGCACATGACATCAAAAGCAATAGAGTGAGGTTGCCTGGTGCACAATGTTACGATATTGTTTTTTTTTCTTTTTGTTTTTAAATTTGATAGCGTTTTGTGAGATTCCAATGTTTTCTGTAAAATTTAACAAATGGAATAGTTCAACTACCGTCAACTTAATATTGAAATGATAATTTAAGGACTATGTTTATGCGATACTACTAGTGATAAGTGTCTCCTATCTATTTGGTAATGTAATATCTATGGTTGTGATATGACGTTTTTCGTTCACGTCACTTTTGCTATATGGAAAATAGTATTACACAATAACATAAGATAATGTTCTAAAGATATCAGTGACTGTTTTTAACCTCATTACACATGATTTCTTCCATCTTTGAAAAGAAAAATAGATAAATAAGGCATGAATCGTGCGTCAGGCAGGTGAACGAAAAATTATGAAACTCTGCCACGAGTTTTTTGGCCGACAGTACATCAAATAATTCTTGGAAGTTATGGTACTCACTCTTCTCTCCCTTGAACGTGGGTACAGGCAATTCCTTCTTCAACTTAGGCAATCGGGTTGTGGGTGGGTTTGTGGGTGTGAGAGTCCAATTTGACTCATAAGTAGCGTGGTCATTCTCGCTGCTCAATTGAATGACTGCCGCACTTGTTCATGCTCTAATGTTTCTAATATGCTCATTTTAGTTATGTACAAAGTTCTCAACTGCTCTTCGTCAGCTTGAATTATGCTCAATAGGTTCTGATACATAGTGACATGATGTGACTCGAGGGGTATCCCTTGAGCACATACCAGATCGTTGTCTAGGAGGACCAAGATGGCTTCCATTTGGGCTTTGTTGCTGACTGCCACTTTGTGAATGTGTAAAAAGGTTACTACTTATTTACGTTAACTTAATCTGTAATGGAAAAGCGTATGTTTCAAAACAATTCAAATAGGTTAGAAAGAAATGTTACATTACTGATATTGCACCAAAGAGTTGAAGCAATACACAGCCCATGTCCTCCTAGTTAACTCTGGTGTACTCGCTCATCTCGGATGAGTCTCATTATTCGGTTTAATTAAGAATATGCCTCTGATATGTATATCAAAGTGTACTTGGTCAAACGTTCTTCCGGCTCGATAACCTACAGGGTTCATTGGAATGTGGCATTCACCATGATGCTTTCTACGTGTGCAATACCAGAGGATTCTCGTGTTCAGAGTCTTTACTAAGGCGTTATAGTCAGAGGGATTAACTTCGAAAACAGTTTGGTTCGCTACATAGCCGTTTTTCAGCGTTAAAAATGGCTACAGTTGTATTGATCATTCTGAATCTCTTAGTGAACACCTTGAGTCTACCCCACATGGTATCTTCGGATTCCCTAGCTAAATCATTCCCCTCGAGGTATACAGCAGTTAGATTACACCTCCTGTTCCAGAAGGGAAGCTTGCTAAATTCTAGGCTAGCAATCAGGCCTCTGGGCCTACGGTAAATCTCAATTTCTATGCCCTCATTCTTGGGCAAATGGGCTGGTAACCGTGAGTGTCTTACTGCCAAAGCTCTGAATACCATGGTGCGCCTAACCTTTCATGGGGGACTAGCACTTGGGTTGATCCGGTTAGTCGAAGGACCACTAAAATGCTGGGAATTTCCTCGACAGACGTCACTGTGTTTGTTGTGCCGCTAGACTGCACGATCAACCCACGAACTACGAAAGTCACTTGGCCCCCACGCAAAGGATAAACAAGTCACATATCAGGTTTTTTCTAATTTATTTACGAAATAAATCCATCTCAACAATCACCATAACATAACAATCACTCAATCCTCCAAAAAGGCACTGACCAACCCACTACAACCGCACTTGAAACACGTCGGCTATAAAATCATTTTCAAACTAAAGAAAAAAACCGGAATTTAGTCACATCATCACTACACCGCAGCAGTATGCAAATGCCTTGGCAGTTATTCTCACTCAATCATACACATTTCAAAGACACAAGAAGCACTTATAGTTGGTTAATAATTAAGAGACCAACCCACATGTGACGACAAGGGCTGATGACATCTTGCACTGTCGCTCAGTATATATATATATATATATATATATATATATATATATATATATATATATATATATATATCTATATATATATATATATGACTGGTAAAAATGTTTTGTAAACAACAGAATTCCATCTAATAAAAGGAGCCCATAAAAACACCAAATATAGAGAGAAAAGTACTATATTTCAGAGACTGCTGTCTCCCTCTTCAGGTAGATGAATGAGAAAAGTTACAGAAAAGGTGGTATTTAATACCAAGAGGTCATCCACAGGCAAGCCAATTTAGGTCACCCCCGCTGATAATCTTCCTTTAATCTTCTTAAGTGTTGGTTGAATGAAAACCTTGTCTATCGTATCTGAAATCCATGCTCCTTTTGAGATGTTCATTACCTGCCTCTCTTTTATTAAGGCCGATTCCATCATTTGACTCTTGTACCGGCAGTTGCTGCTATAAATTACATGTGACAAATTCTAGTTTATTCTATGGTTATGTTCATTTATATGGTTGAAAATAGCCGAGTTCTATTGTCCATACATAACTGGCCGTTTGTGTTGTATTAGTCTCTGGGGAAGTGATTTACCTGTAAATCCGATGTAAGATTGGTCACAGTCCTGTCATGGGATTTCGTATACCCCAGTGTCTTTGCAAGATGACTTTTGTTGGACGTTCATCAGGGATTTGGCTAGGGTGTTTGGGTAAGTAAATGCAAAAGGGTTAGATTTTCCGAGGTTGTGGGTTACTCTCTTAATCGTCTCCAGGTGAGGAATTTTTATTTCATTGTTGGGTGTATCTCTGGTCTTGTCTCTAGGGGGTCGGTAGAAAATTACGTTTGCTTTGTGAATTGCTTTCTCAATTATATGGTCAGAATACTTTAAAGACGAAAGTTGCTTGCGAATTAGTTCAAATTCTTTTTCCAGGAATTCTGGGGAACAAATTCGTAAGGCTCTTAAGAACAGGTTGCTAGCTACACCTATCTTAAAAGTAATGTCGTGATAGCTAAAGTAGTGAATGTATGAAAGTGAGAACGTTGGTTTTCTGTATATGGTAAATTTGTATTCTATCGTGTCTCTGATTATTAAAACATCAAGAAAAGGAATTTTGTTGTCTGTTTCCCATTCAACTTTAAATTTGATGCTGGGCACTAATGCATTTAATTTCGAGAGGAATTCATTAAAATTGCCCCACCTATTATCCCAAAATGTTAGGATATCATCCGCATATTTCATCCACAGCTTGTTTTTGGGTTTTATTGCATTTGTTACTTTAGTTTCAAAGTATTCCATGTACAGAGTGGCTAAAACAGGACTTAAAGGACTACCCATACTACAACCGAATTTTTCCTTGTAGAATTATTTTTTTGGAAAGTAAGATTAATTACCCAAGACAAAAAGAGTATTGAACTATTAGAGAAATTTAAAGTAATTAATCCTAAATTACCCTACATTTATGGCCTTCTCAAAACTCACAAAGACGATCTTCCATTCAGACCCATCGTTTCATGTGCCGGAGCTTTCAATTACAAAATTTCTAAATGGTTAGCTGGCCTCCTTTCCCCCTTTTTAGGCACTTTTTCTCCCAGTCACATTAAACATTCGGAAGATTTTTGTCACAAATTCAGAGAAACACATATACCACTTCACAACATAAAACTTTTAAGCCTTGACATAGACTCCCTATTCGCAAAAGTGCCAGTACAGGATGTTCATCAGTTTTTAAGGGAAAAATTATCCCCCTATTCAGATCATTTCCCATTGGCGCTTGACAAAATAATAAAGTTAGTTGAATTATGTGCATCTAATAACGTATTTTCATTTGGGGAATCATTCTACAAGCAAAAATTCGGGTGTAGTATGGGTAGTCCTTTAAGTCCTTTTTTTAGCCAATCTGTACATGGAATACTTTGAAACTTCAGTAATAAATGCAATAAAACCCAAAAACATGCTGTGGATGAGATATGTGGATGATATCCTAACATTTTGGGATAATAGGCGGGGCAATTTTAATGAATTCCTCTCGAAATTAAACACATTAGTGCCCAGCATCAAATTTAAGTTGAATGGGAAACAGACAACAAAATTCCTTTTCTTGATGTTTTAATAATCAGAGACACGACAGAATACAAATTTACCATATACAGAAAACCAACGTTCTCACTTTCATACATTTACTACTTTAGCTATCACGACATTACTATCAAGATATATATATATATATATATATATATATATATATATATATATATATATATATATATATATATATATATATATATATATGTATGTGTGTGTGTGTGTGTGTGTGTGTGTGTATATATATATATATATATATATATAATATATATATATATATATATATATATATATAAATATTCTTCATCGCTGGTGGCTAATCCTCGATGAAATAGGTACGGGGATACGGAAGGACATGGCACATTACATGATTCTTTATTGCTAGCGACGTTTCGAGACAAAGTCCCATCTTCAGGCTAAAGGCAAGAAATAAATATTACACCAATACCAAACAATTAGGAATGTTAACGTAAAATTATTATAAATTAAAGTATTTCTAAGTAAAATTACGAATTACAAAAAATCTCAAAGAATGAGTATTACATCAATACATAACATATTCAAGAAAAGGAAATGTAAAATAATTTATGATATTTTCATTTCGTTAACATTCCTAAGTTGTTTGGTAATGATGTCCTTCTGTATCCCCGTAACCTATATATATATATATATATATATATATATATATATATATATATATATATATATATATATATATATATATATGAGTACAAATTTTACCTCTTCTAAAAGGATAAACCCCTATTGTTTGGTTTATTTTAATTTTCAAGTATGATAGGAATCATTTATTCCTTATTAGTGAAATCTGCATTCAATCAACACTTGAGACTTACAATGCTATCAACTTACACTCAAGGAAAAGTAATTAAAATCCACGTTGTCTTATTGCTTTGCATTTATTTGCATTTCGGTTACAGAAAAAACATATATTGTTCTGAATTCATACTGTAAGCAATGAAATTACAATCCTTTTTCTTTTACATTACGAAATCGGACTTTTTTTTTGTTACTGTTGAGTTATTATTTAGTAATAAATTGAGAATAATATATATATTTTTTTAAATTAAGGAAATCCTCAAATTACCGTTGCTTACTAGGTCATTTCACACTTACGTACTTGTGCTTAAGGACTTCAAATTTCCACTAAGCCACTCAAAGAAGCGATGAGACGAAAACACGGCACGTTCGGCATACTGCGGCTCGTGCGTGCATTTCAGCAAAATATGCAATAATATTCGCGTCTACGACGTGCCTCGTTCAGTAAGCCCTCGCAGATTCGGCGGGAGTTTTGAAGCGAAAAATCCCGGCACTGAATTTTTTACGACAATAATAATATTAATAGGGATTACTTTATACTACTTTCAAGCCAAATATCTATTAGAAACGAATGAATGAAAGACGCCATAGGTCTACGTCCCTCCCACACGAATACAATACGATATCCCGCCAGCCCACCCACTCCCAAAATGGGGGCAAATCATATCTTATTATTTTTAAGGCTACTAAGAAGAGGCGTAATTTGGATATACAAGCATTGTCACAAAGCTTTCTTCTTCATTAATAGCCGATGTTCACTCAGAATCTGGTCAAAGCAAACAGGAAACACTACACAACTAGTAGGCAAAATCACTCATTCTGGGTGCAAGACAATGTCCAGCCAGCATGATGGCATCTTACGAATTGTCAATTGTACAAAATTTACATAATTTGTAATTCCTTTTCGTTACAGGTAAGAATGATACCAAACGTGGTACCTATCACCTGGCTTTTGCTATCACTGACCTATTAGCAACTATGATTAGGGTGACCTGAAGTCCCCATTTGA
The DNA here is from genome assembly GCF_015104395.2 of Macrobrachium nipponense. Taxonomy (NCBI): domain Eukaryota; kingdom Metazoa; phylum Arthropoda; class Malacostraca; order Decapoda; family Palaemonidae; genus Macrobrachium; species Macrobrachium nipponense. The sequence continues at coordinate 44,048,445 of NC_087214.1, forward strand.
GGGGGACAGTCGCCCATTTCTAATCTCTGTCCCCCCAAATATCACTACCGTCAGGGGACATTGTAATGTCACCCTTAACGGAATTTGCCAGTCGTATATCCCCCATTGCATATGCATATTGTAATAAATTGTTAATTGTTCAAAGATTAAGAGTTTAGATATTTTTCTCGAAAACTCTAATACCCATGCAACAACATAGTAGTGGTTAATGTAAAAATGTGTTTTGTTTCGTCTTACTATTCAAAGAATCATGTCTATTCTGAATATATATAAATCCAGAGTTGAAGCCGTATACTTCAAGAACTACTACCAGGCTATCTTTAGTTTTGAAGCAGTGGGCCAAATGAGCACGAGGAGGGAAGGCGGCTCATTGCTTGGTTAAACAAAACCCTTCTGCTATGATTTTGGTCCTGTGATGACAACCCCAAGCCCAGCAGTGTCGGCATCATTGCCTTCACAAAAGCGCACCCAAAGAGAAAGAAGAGAGAGAGAGAGAGATTGAGAGAGTTGGAGAGAGAGAGGAGAGAGAAGAGTAGAGGAGAATGAAACTATTTTTACACTCTTGTAACAATTCAAAGTCGATTTCTTTTAGAAATGTTTGTATTACTTTCCTATTCATTAACCACAAACGTTCACCTCTGAATTTCACTTGAGATAAATTGAAAGCAAATAAATAATTTAAAATGAACTTTAAAACGTCTAAAGAGCCAACGACGGATCAAACATAAGAAGAAGGCCAAAGCAACGAAGGAAAAAAATAAAAATCATTTAATAAGAAAAAGTAATTGAAAATACGGCATGCTTACTTCATTCAAGTCAAGATGTCAGTAAAAAATTTATTTGTCTTTGAAACTCTAAGCTGAAGAGGCAGTTAAGTAAGTTGCTTAAAAGTAAACATCTGTACGAGGCGTGGCCCATGAAGCTTTCAGCCACGGCCCGGTGGTGGCCTGCCGTATAATTAGTACTGATCAGACTAACAACAAAGCTCAAATAAAAAGGACAAATTTACCACGTTCACATATATTCTCAGTTAAAGTGGAAACAAAATAACTGGACAGAAATATATCCTATATATTCAGTAGTACATCAAACTTGCTAAAATCTACAGAAAATTAGCCCATTGCTTCACCAACGAAGATCATTTTTTTCAAATTTATCTTTTATCAAAAATAGATTTTCCGTCCTGTTGAACATACGTATGATTTATTTTTGACATTTTCATTCTAATAAATAAATCATATATATCCCGTCCTCGAATTCTTGTATCTTTTACTTAATGCAAAACACCTTTTTCAGACCCTTTCTAGCCTCTCCTATCCACTTAACAAGAACAAGGATAACAACAGCGAAGTAGTTTGCAGGCTTACTCTCCGAGTAAGCAAAAATAGCAACAGAAAGTAGACAAATATAGTTCAGACCGATTCTTGTGGTCCATTTGGCTATCGCTCTGGATGACGTATCGTCAGTAGTAGGGTAATAATCTCTTCCTATAAATCAAGGTCGACTGCAGTCTCTCTCTCTCTCTCAATTGAGAGAAAAATGAATGAATAACAAAAGAAACAAACACATCACCCTTAAAAGCATAAATGAAAAGAGAGAGGGAGGAGAGGAGAGAGAGAGAGAGAGAGAGAGAGAGAGATCATCAAAATAATTTGAGCCAGACGACTGAACTGACTATCAGCTATCATAGGGCTGGCCCGAAGGATTTGAGTGAAATACTGTAATTATGCTAGGTTTAGGCAGCGGACCCAAAGGCAATTGGACAGGAGAGAGGAGATGGAGAGAGGAGAGAAGAGGAGAAGAGAGAGAGAGAGAGAGACATGGAGTAGCAAACTCGCTCAACTATAAAAAAGAGGAGGAGAGCAGAGATGAGAGAGAAGAGAGAGAGAGAGAGTGAGAGGAGAGAGGAGAGAGAGATTTGATTTCTCAGTTATGTTGATTTAACTTTTCTAGGAACCACAGCATTCTTACTATTTACTAAACTGAATATGCGTCTGCTATACGGTATTAACAATGATTAGGCCATCAAGTTATATGCACGCAAAGTGTAATGTTAAATGTTTTGATCATACATACACTATATACTTCTATTGATGTCTTTTCTGTACACATCGGTACCAATACATAAACTCTCTGCCTATTTGTAATATGAAATGAACCAACTATGCACATGAACGTACTTGGGACACCAACCAGACTTTCATAAATATGCAAACGATACTAAACTACACCAGTTTGGAATATGAGGTCATTCAGCGCTGGGAAAAGGAAATTGGCAAGGTAGGTTTGAAAAAAAAAAATCCAGATTTTTTTTTAGAGACTTCCAGCAGACGGTTTCTTGCGCTCCCCATCCCTGACAACCCCAACTCTCACCGGGTTCCTACTATGGGTTTCACAGACAGTGCAAACACGTTTTTGGGAAATAACTCTGTAACGAACACTCGTATCAGAACGAGATTTTACTTTAGTAGTGTATTACACCCAGTGCCGTAATTTATAAGGGTATAGTTGAATCACTAATTTTGTAAAGAAGAAAGAAACCACTTTGTTCCCTGTACCAAGGGAGGCAGAAAATCCATTAGCCAAGAAAATGGATATACGGAACGCGCGCGACAGTAAATAGCTTCGCCTACCTCTCCTTATCTCCTCTCCCCCCTTCGCCTCCTCTCCTCGTCCTCTCCCCCCCCCCCGCCCCTTCCCCCACCCGCACCCCCGTTTTCCTTTTCTTCCTTCCCTTCCCTACCTTCCTTCCCTTCCTTCCCTTCATCTCTCTCTCTTCGTTCTGAAAGTTGTTTTCAGTTTTTAAACTTATTTTTGTTGATTTTTATTTTTTTTTCTATCTATCTCTCAAATAATAGGTTTACTTTAGTGTATATTTTTAAAACGAAAAGGCCTAGATAAGGTACGGATTGCAATCTCCACTGGTGTGAAATCATTTTATACCTTATTGTTACCTCACAAACCTTTTCCCGGTAACAAATCAACTCATCTGGATTCTCGTTCTCCTCTCTCGCTCTCCTTGCTCTGTGTGTATGTGTTGTGGTGTGGTGTGTGGTAAGTGGTAACCTACTGTAAACTGGTTATAAGAGTGAGAAATATCTGACAATGTATGGTGGAGGGCAGTAGAACGATAAGACACTATGGATTTGTGGTAAAGCGGACCATGTTATAGCCTTGGCGGTTTAGTTTACCCTCTTCGTCAATCATCCTCATACGCAGGACTACAGGGTATCAGCAATATAGTACCTTCGTATTTCAGAAATTTTTCGTTTTTCAACACCGCAACCTTTTTTTTTTCATTCAAAAACTTTTTTTTTAGTTATCCATGAGGAAAGCCGCCAATTGCCTTCAGATTGGTTGGTTTGAACAGGTAAACTGGTTATAAGTTACTCTGTGTTTTACAAATAAAGATTGAGGCTTATTTCTAGTGGAACATTCATTATCGAGTTTAAACTCTTTGATTATTACTACCGTGCAAGGTGCACCATATAACAGTCGCTTTAACCATCCACTAAACATTAGTCTATATGCGTTTTACTTTTACGCTCCAACCTACAATTCAACATTTCAGAATATCTCCTCACTCTAATAGCCATTTACATAGGGTTACCACTTTAGCAGTAAAATCACCATTAATTAAATTAAACACAGAGAGAGAGGAAAGGGTACCACTACCACACACACACACACAACCACAAACACCCACAAGAGAAGAGAGAGAGAGATGAGAGAGAGAGGAGGAGAAGAGAGAGAGAGAGATGAGCGGATCAATGCTTAAATAAATCAGTAAACTGGCAGCTAAAACCGACTGGATCGTTAGATATATGCAACAATGTATATTATTAGATAGATAGATAGACAGATAGAAAAATCATACAAAATAAGTTTAAACTGAAGCAACTTTCAGAGAAAGAGAGAGAGAGAGAGAATGGAAGGTGAGGGAAGGATGAAGGACGGGGGTGGCGGTGGAGGTGGGGGGAGAGGGTAGGCGGAGCTTTTTACTGTTGTGTTCGTATCCATTTCTGGCTAATGGAGTTTTTGCCTCTTGGTACAGGGACAAGTGTCTTTATTCTTTACAATTAGTGATTCACGATACCCTTATAAATTACGGCACTGGGTGTAATACACTACTGAAGCAAAATCTCGTTCTGATACGAGTGTTAGTTACAGAGGTATTGCCAAAATACGTGCTTGCACTGTCTCTGAAACCCACAGTAGATGAGTTTTAGCCTACAAATGCGCCGTTTTGTTGCCCTTGCCTTTCTGCCGCTTGATGATGTTGTGGATGGATATGAACAACTTGTAGATGATGATGATATTCCACAGTCAATCGTATCCTATTTTTAAAATAATTATATAGGACCACCTACTGCAAGAGGAGAAAGGAGGCGACGCCTTGAACCACTATTTTCATTATATGTCGGGGATTGCTCGTACTACAATTAGTTTAGAAACCTGCCACAGCGCACTAAAAGACACAGTGAATATAAGTCATCAAAATATTTGGAAGCTCATCGATGTGCTTAAATGTGAGGAAAGGTTTGCCAGTGCCAAATGGCGGCAAACATTTGCTCCAAGGAGAAAACGCCAATCCAAAAAGTAAAAATTACTTTTTCAAAGCATGGGCCTGCGTAATACAACAAACTGTCAGGGAAAAATTGATGTCCAAACCAAACGATATGTTTTAGTATTTAGTAACTTGATAATCAATTTGATTGAAGAGAAATGTTAAATTCAGGTATTTGTTGTCAGGTAAAAATAGATATTATTTTCAATTGTTTTTTAGTATTTTTATTGTAACCCTCTCTCTCCCTAAAATGCAATATTCGAAACAAAGTGTTGGAAAATTATGATGCCGAGACAATAATAACTATATACGTCTATGAAATCTTGAAATATATATGGAATAAGTCAAACAAATTACCAAATTTATTTGCAGCAACATAAACTTAATTTTAATGCCGTAGAATACAGGTATTTATTAACATGTTTGACAAAGAGACCAACGATGTATCTATACACCGCTGAAAAAATTACCAAAAACTTTAAACTCACTTGTGTTAGATATAGTATATATATATATATATATATATATATATCTATATACTATAGATATATATATATATATATATATATATATAGATAGTATATATATCATATATCTAGATATATATCTATATCTATATATATCTATATAGATATATATATAGATATATATAGATATATATATATATATATATATGTATATATCTATATATATATCTATATATATCTAATTATATAAATATATATTCTATATATATATCTATATATATATATATATATATATATATATATATATATATATATATATATATATATATATTGTTACGAAGTGCCAAGTAATCTGATTACTACACTTACCATTCATTTAATGTTACCTCACAAAAACCAGACACCTGAACCCTCATAACACGTTTAAACGACTGAATACTCTAAAGGCAACAGTGATCCCTTAACACTTACCAGTATTGCAGAAAATCAGACTAAGTTCATCAAAACAGGTGTGAGGTAATCTTGTAAGTAATTAAATTAATCAAAGGGCATCACTCCATCAACAACTTTAAAAGTCGAAGTATATCCTGATTTCAGAAGTCTAAGTACTTCCCTGGTTCTAAGTCACTTCAAATAAATTGAAGGAAAGCAAATCAATTACCACTCTATTTTTCTACCTAACATAAATATAATCATAATTAAATGTACTGGTATAAATGAAAATACTTATAAAAATTTTAAATAAAAAATTTTATTATTAAATTCAAAATTTATAAGTGAAATTCACAATATCAGGGAAAAAATTACTGTTACTTGAAACAAAGTAAAGTTTAATTAATTCTTGAATCAAATTAAGTAAAAATAAATCAAAGTTAATTTATCACAAATTCAAGAAAATTAATTCAATTGAAATTCAAAAGTGTTAGGCAATAATTGAAAATCTGAAATTAATTCACAAGTGCTAACAATAAATCTTGAAAGAATTCTAAATAAATGCAAATTAATTCACATGTTAAATTTAATTAAATGTGCAATGATTAAGCAATGAAAATAAACTAAGTCAATTAAATTGTGAATGCAATGAAAATATATAAAAGAAAAGACACTTCAATAAGAAAATGAACAAAGTGCACAAACATGGAACAATCACAACACAAAAATACGCAATGTGTAAAAGTGTAAATCTTTTTCACTCAAAAACACTGTAACCAACTTTTTGTTTTTACCAAACCTTCACAACCATCTGTTATTAGTTAACCACTGTTCCTAACAATTATTAGTTAACCACACTCCCTATCCATTATTAGTTAAACACAATTCCTATCCGTTATTAGTTGCAACTAATAAAAATATAACACCTTTACCTTTTTGTGTATACCACTTCTTTGTCTCTGCTGCAGTCTTGTCTTACACAATTTCACAAACACCAGGCGCCGTTACAAAATGATGTTTGTTTCAGATTCCACAAAAGAAATTAAATAACACTAAATAAAACTCTAAGAATATCAAATATGAAATTCTCACAAGTTACGAGTGACCAATTTACGTTATGTTAATATAATCTCAATGATGTCGAGGGAGAGAAGAGAGAGAAGAGAAAGAGATGATGAGAGAGAGAGAGAGAGAGAGCGAGAGAGAGATGTGTAATGCCTCGAGGTTCTATGACTAGAATGAAATCTCTTCCTTTACGGAAAAGCTGGACAGGGCAGATATGATACAAAACGTTCTTGTCACGAATGCTTCCAGTAGCTTTGAAATCTGATGCAATCTTCATAAAGAAATGTGTAACATGCACGTGGGTTTTGGTTTTTGATCACAAAGACATACGCCGTACGAGTCCAGTCTGTTAAAAAAAAAAGACGTACTCTACTCAATCGAAACGAGGCTGAGCGACAATTAAGATTGACATGTTTTGATAACAACGCAAGACTCAATTCTCTCTCTATCACATGCGTTGGCAGATATTAGGAAAGCAAACGGATCTCGCAGACCCTCTAATCTTACAGTGTTGAACAAAAGAAAAGAAACATTCGTAGTTTGCCGAAAAGACAAAGATCTCTCTCTTTTTACATTCTACGTTTTAATATATATTCTTTTACAACATGCAATGCGAAATCTGAACACATTTTAAAACATCCTATTCTAAGCTATCTAGGAATCTGAAAAAAAAAATGTTGCACAAATCTTACATGACATTTCAAAGAGGGGAAACATGCATTTTGAAAGTAGCAATATATATATATATATATATATATATATATATAGATATATATATATAATATATATAATACACAAGCTTGAAAAGGCTATGTTATTCGAATAGTTAAAGGAACAAACTTTTTACCAATCCATTACAGTTAACAAACAAAAAGACTATCTTAAAAAGAAGAAGAAATAAGGATAACTACTCTCAGAGCCTTAAATAAGCATTTGTTTTTTAAGTAACCATCAACAATTAACGGTTCAAGCATATTTTCAATATTTACTTTTCCTTCTTAAAGCTATCACTCTAGCCTAAATAGGCATGTGAGTATGAAGATGCGACGAATTTACCAACGACTAATTGACTTGGGGACGAATTGCCCAACGATAAATTGACTTGGGGACGAATTGCTCAACGACGAATTGCCGGCTACGAATTAACCAGACTCACCGAAATATCTGCTTCTGTCACTGCCTTGAATAAACTGGAAAACTACGAGAAACTGAATCGTTTAAGGACGTCCCAGGTATCGCTGTCATCCCAAAAAAGGATCCAGATATCAGGTCAGTTCAAAAGTTGGTCTAAAAAGCTATTAGTCATTTCGTTCTACACTCGGTCTTTATTGTGAAAAACAAGACGCGGTTCAGTGCACTGATTTTATGAGCTAATAGTGCCTAAAATATGTTGACATTTTCACAGCTGCCTATTAAGCGCCCTCTAAATGAGAGAGAGAGAGAGAGAGAGAGAGAGAGAGAGAGAGAGAGAGAGAGAGAGAGAGAGAGAGGTAACTTACAGGTGTGTAATTCAAAACACACAGACAAAAAAAAATCATTTTTCCAGAGACGTATTAAGAAAATGAGTTAGAAAGGTCTGCAGAAACTAGATTTAAAAATTGTATGAATGTATTCACGTTAGTGAAGACTTAGGCTGCATAATCAAAATGAAAAGTGCAAGCGGTCATAATTATTCATATAAGATTGGATACTGCGTAGACAGACGTGCCCTCCGCCTTCTCTATTACAGAAAGGTTTATTTTTCATTTGATCTTGTTTCATTATTGTACTGATAACGTTTTCTGCCTTAAAATGTAGATTCAAACATCTGTACTTACAGGACACCGAAAAACGAAAACGAAATAAATCCCCTGGATGACAATGTATACATACACTCCAAGTTCGTCGTCTTGATGTGTTTCTGGGTGGTCGACTGTTCGACGACACCCGAGTCGACAGTGACTCAGTCGACATTTTAATTTACGCAATGATAGGTTGTCATGGACTGGGATTAACACCCTCTGCCCATCCAAGCCCCTCCCCCCAGCATAACCTACCCACCTCCACCGGTTTCAGGCTTGGAAAAAATCTTTACTGGCGCGCATGAAGCTCTGAAAAATTTAATCCGAATAGTAATTATTTGTTGTTTAATTGACCTGAATTGTTAATCCTGATGTGTATAATGTTGGCTATTATACTGTGGGGTTTTGATTAATTTATTTACTAATCTTACCACATTTCTGTTGCACGGCATTGATATTATTTACTACAATAGTTTTAAATTTTGGTTTTCACCCATTTCCGAAATATTAAACTCCTTCTACACTAGATGTAAATTAGAAGCTTCAAATTAAGAATTTTGACAGATTCTGTCTGTCTGTCTGTCTCTCTCTTGCCACTCCTATAAATTATAATAATAATAATAATAATAATAATAATAATAATAATAATAATAATAATAATAATAAAAATAAGCATAGAATGATATGAGCATTAAATTGTTAGTTAGAATATTTACGAAATGCGCACATTCATAGGCCCAAGATATATATATATATATATATATATATATTATATATATATATATATATATATATATATATATATATATAGTATATAAACATATTGCTTTGCCTTGGTTTTTCACATATGAAACTCATTTGTATAGACAACGTCTTTCACAAATATCAATAGACACTGTAAAGCTAATTTTTCTATCGATACCGCGGCTAAGAACTCAATATTGCTTTGGTTTCAAACAATATCTTAACGTCAATTGTAATGGAATTTGGAGTTAAATGTAGCTATTATGTTTCGAAGATTGGAGGAGGAGGAGGAGGAAGGAGAGTGATGATACTACCTTAACCATGGTCCCAAATCATGGTCTCTAAGGGAAAGTCCATGGCCTTCAACCCTCTCTTCCCTCCGCCCTCCAGGGGGGACTTTTATTTCCCGCACTCACCCACTCCCGAAGCAACTTCCCTGAGCTCTTTTAAATTATTATCATTGTTATTAGTTTACATGTAATTCCGTACTTGCATTTTCAATATATATGTATATATATATTTCAATATATATATATATATATATATATATATATATATATGTATATATATATATTATATATATATATATATATATATATATATATATATATATATATATATATATATATATATATTGTTTTTTCCAAGAGGGAGTTAAGGTCTGGGGGAGAGCTGGGTGGGTGTGTACTAAACCGGGTTTGGGGGCAAGACCAGCGTTCCCAGATGCCACTACTACCAACCAGCCAAATTCTTCCATGAAACGCAGGACGAAACGCCAGCTATCATCTCCGCCACTTTCGCCCTCACCAACACCCGCCTTTATAAGTGGACATGGTCTATACCCGTGATGACTACCGGTTGTCGTCGGAATAGAGGGTGGGGGGGAGGTACCTCATTCCAGCT
>NC_087214.1:44063403-44105903 GCF_015104395.2 Macrobrachium nipponense
ATTTCTGTCTTGCATATAGTCTGAAAATCATGAAGATACACAGTTACAGTGACAAGAAAAAACGCGAGCATGCTTTAAGTGACTCCACTGCAACTGTTGCGATTTATCTTGAAAATACTATGTCAGGATCTGAGATCTTCAAACTGTTATCATTCATCTGTTCTCTTCTCTTCTCATCTCTCTCTCTCTCTCTCTCTCTCTCTCTCTCTCTCTCTCCTCCTCCTCTGCAACCACCCAGTAAAAGCTATGATAAGCAAAATGCTACCTCAGATAACATCCCGATCAGTTACCGAATTAATAAAAGTACTTTCCTTTGATAAGGCTCTTAATATTTAAGGTCTTTCTTTGTGGTCCTAGACTTAAAAGTCATATCATAGTGCCTTGAGACCATAGAGAGAGAGAGAGAGAGAGAGAGAGAGAGAGAGAGAGAGAAAAATTGAGACGAGAGAGGAGAGAGAGAGAGAGAGAGAGAGAGAATGGAGAACAGGGAAGGTATTGGCTTTGGAGAACCGTATGTTACCGCGACCTTGCCATTTCATAATTCATCACCAAGAGGCAGGTTCAGAAATCGTTGGGATTCATAGACTTAACTGTAAATTTTTTGTAGTGAAAACCAAAACGAGATTGAATCGTTATTCAGAGAGGAAAATCGTTTCAAAATTAGCTAACAATAGTTTAGGGGAAGGCATAACGCTATTCAAAATTCAATTACATGCCAATACCCTCTGTTTGGTAACTGACGGATGCCTAAAAAAAATAAGAAGCTTTGGCCACAGAGAAGAAAACCGACGACCAAAGCCGGATAATGATTGTCCAACCAAGAAATGCATCATTAATAAGTACCTGCAGTCTCAGCATGTTGCAACCTTGAGGACGAACTAAGTTTCTTATATGGAGATGTCCACTACATACATACGTTTCAAGTTCGGATTTATGGATATAATTTTCTATTAATACTAAACATGCTACGGCCCCTAATTACTATTGATTTTATTTAAAAGAATATTGAAATGTATAGAGAGTATGTTGTATTGAATATTCGGGACACAAACGAACAAATACAAACGCAATCCAGTATGGAAAATAGATATTGTAGACGCAAATGACCAGGACACAAAAATACCGGACGAAAAAGACTTAACGCAATGACCGGGACACAGTTGCCAAGTAGGTAGTGAGTGTCCCAGAACTATTTTTTATTCATTATTGTATGACTTTAATGTACGTACACTAGTGACCTTGCACATCAAAGGGACAAATTTTCATTCATACATGTTTAATATGTTCTTGACTTTATTCGAAAGAGGGAAACAACAAATCAAAATGTCCCTGACCACCTTTTCTACATAAATGTTTGACCTCTCTCTCTCTCTCTCTCTCTCTCTCTCTCTCTCTCTCTCTCTCTCTCTCTCTCTCTCTCAACTTTAACTATTGTTGGTCAAAATTGTCCGCCTTATATTGAAAAAAGAAGAAGAAAACTTGTATAATCTATAAAAATAATGCGAGGAATAATATTCTCGGTACTGTCCATTTTCTTTACTTTCCTCCTGAAAAAATTCAACACTCATAGATTCCTGAAAGATAATACCTATTGTTATTGGTCATATTTTTCCAAGATATCTGAAAAGGAACATAAATCCCGATTTAAAAAAGTTAATTCGCCCAGGTAACCTTTAGATATCGAAGATCGGTTCTCCGCTTAATAAAGTCGACTTTGGCTGATAGCATAATTACGACTGGGAAATATACATCGTGTTCTTGTTTTTTCCTTCAAATAATCAAATCCATATTGCGTCCGTTCTCTAAAATGAAAAATATCGGAATAGTATTAATCACGTGGTGAAAAAAATGATCAAACTGCTCCAAACTAATATGAAAGCATTATCATGATTAAAAATTCGCTTATTCTTCTTATCGCTGTTTCAGATGTGATTTCCTGTGAGTGAATTTTATGACGCAACAGATGACTCCAATTCTCCATCAGCTGCCGCCATCCGTTTGGATGAGATTAAGAATAAAGAGATAATTGCCAGATGATTAGCAAAAACGAAAATTGCATATTGCTGTACAAATGTCACATGATTCGTTACATTACCTATTAATGAGGAAATTATCAATTTGGGAGATGGCGATAGAAGAGTATTTGTGGGAGTTTATGCAAATGTGAAAGAGTGATTAGCAATTGTGTTGTTCGAAAAGTAGAATAAAACTGACGGGTTTCCTTTATTGTGTTCTGGGAATAGATTAAGCGTAATGGAGGGCAGTTACTTGGTTCATAGGAGTAAATATAAAAACATCTTCGCCATTTTTTTTATCAATAACCAACATCCTCAAACCTTCCGAAGCTTATTCTATTACTTGGCGGCTTCTTCCATAATGTGTTTGACTACAATACTCGTTTTTCCAATAAATTAGAAATGAAAATATTTATACATTTTCACTCGATAACTTTTGGTTTAATTAATTTCTAATTTTGTCTTAATTTTAAACCGCTATCTGTAAAAGGACGCACTGCGTACCTGAGGACGTTTTTTGCAAAAATGTTTGAAGCTCATTGTGGAAAAATACTATTACTTCTTCCTGCTCGTGGAATCGTTGATGTTTTTGTGACATAATTAGTCTTCTTTCTATCTGTCTATCTATCTACCTATCTATCTGTCTATACATATAAAAATGGATGTATGTATGTTTGTATGTATGTGTGTGTGCATGTGCCACATACACTTTAAAATGCTTTGAGCAATTTCAACCAAAATTGGTATACATATGACTTACCATCTGGGAAAGAATACTTTGGGGGAAAGACACCATTGGCACCTAAGGGGGGTAGGGTGTGTGGGAAGGGGTGGGAAAGGGGTGAAACAAAAGTAACTGAAAACAACAGATATTAGCATCTATCTATAGTTTTCAAGGTAAGTGAGATGAATAGTACACTCTCGATGACCTTGAAGGCCAAGTTCAACCCAGATAGGAAGGGGGTTAAAAGGGGGTGATATGTAAAAATAACCAAAAACAACTGATATTAGTACCTAATCCATAGTTCCTGAGGTGGTGAGAAGAGGTGGGAAGAGGATGACATATACAAATAGGTGAAAATGAGAGATAATAGTGTCTCATTTATAGTTTTCAAGGTTGCTGAAATGAACAGTGACACTCCCAATGTCCTTAAGTCTAAGGTCAGCCCCGATAGTTTGGGGGGGGGGGGAGGCCTGTGTGTGGCAGGTGGGAAGATAGGACATGGACACTCCCGATGCCCTTTGAGTCCAAGTTCAGCACTGATGAAGCAAGGGTGAGAAGCGGTAAAAAATGAAATGTAAAAAATGACGAAAATTTGTGTCTAATCCATAGTTTTTGAGGTTACTGCAATGAATAGAGACACGCCAGATGCCCTTCAAGTCCAAGTTCAGCCCCAATAGGAATGGTGGGTGAGAAGTGGGGAAATATAAAATGTTGAGAGAGTTGGGGGTTTAGGAGGAGAGAGAGAGAGAGAGAGAGAGAGAGAGTTTATTGGTTGTTATTCATAGTTTTTTCCGGGCAGAAACTGGGTTATTCAGCTAGTGTATATATATATATATATATATATATATATATATATATATATATATACTGGTCACTTTTGTACATCATGACTACCATGATCATATCATAAATAGCATACATCAGAAACACAACCCATGATCCTTGAGGATGAGCATTGTACACCGTAAGGTAACGACCACGAAAGTGTTGATGCGACAGGTACTTCGCTGCCCCAGAAGTATATGTCTTCAAAACTGGTAACCATGGTTTGGTGACCATCTCGACCTCGGGAGCTGCGTTGACGTCATTTGACCCACACCCTCCGTATCAGGACCATCACCATCGACCAGGTGATACTTAGAAAACTGCTACTGCTGCTCGTTAACGACTGCATCACGAGAACCTGTCAATCTGCCTTCCAAAACCTGATTCAGGAAGACAAACACAAAGAGGTGAACGTAACCTCGCCTGTTCACACAGAACACAGAAGTGCAGGTTAACAACTGAAGCAAGGTAGTTTCAGAATAACAACTGAAAAACATTTATATATATATATATATATATATATATATAATATATATATATATATACACATATGTGTGTGTGCATGTATGTGTTTGTGTGTTTGTGCGTGTGCGTGTGTATCTAAATCACTCAATAGATTGAGTACACGAGGTTCAATTTCCACTAGCCTCAGTATTCGAGATGAGGCAGGGGAGCTTATTCACAGAATAATCGGAAGTCCGAAGATGCTTCATTTTTATTGGTTAGCTTCGGCATTGGTTCGGTTTCTCGATGATGAGAGAATTTGCTAGACGGGGGCTTGAATACTGATCAAAGGCCGTTGCTTACTCGTCACTTTTAGATGCACATATTAGATGTGCATATGAAACACGCTTGCCTGTATGCTAAACTTTGTGTTTATCATGCAAGATGTCTTCCATCATTATCCAAGCGACCTATAATTCCTCCATCATCGAGATCGTGTGTTCTTGAACAATTTTGAATATTTAAGAATGTGATCCTTCTTTGAGGTTTGTTGACATGTGCATAACCTGAAATTTCTTTTATGCCAAGTGAACCAATAGTGTGTAACTGTTATAGTTACAGTCGATATTAGGTTTTGCAGTAACAAGCACTTTCAAACTGTGAAGAAATCATGAAGGTCACTATGGTTTTTACAATTATATACGTATCAGGTAAAAATGTGGCCATTAGATGCTAAAGCAGCAGCACATTTATCACTAGGAGGGATGATCAATAACTTTGAAATTACTCCTAATTTACAAGAAAAGCCCAGTTCTCGGTTTCATGGAAGTAATGGACATGGAAAATAATTCCAAGGAAAAAAATTCCTTAACTGTGATATACTGTAAACCTGCAACTGTGAAAAGAGTATGCATTCCTTCCAGTATATTTGGTCACTAGTGCTTCGTAAAAAGGGCATTTGCTTATTGCCCTTGCCAGTTGCCCCTTCACTCTCATACTCGGTTTTCTGTAGATTTTAGTTTCATTTTCACTCGGGCCCTTGTGTAACTTCGTTAGAATATAAGACCTGTGATAAAATAATCAATGAGTTTTTTATTTCTGCATGTCCCGGGATCATAATTTTGGTGTCAGGTGTGAGGTGTGCTGCGAAGTGCTAACTAATAGTAATTATAGCCCAATGTGGGTCATTGTGGTTGTGCAAACTCGATAATTAAGCGCGGAAGTGACAAACAGTGAGATACAATGGTGTATGCACCAGGAGCATGAAGGCCCCAACAACTGAAAGTGACGACAAAGGCGCGAGAGATGCTAGAGCTGTAGAAGTTAGCTCAGTAAAGAGTGAGGCAAATCACGAAATAGACGAACAATATGCACTTATTAAGGCATTCATGGAATGGAGGCAGCAATTGACTTGAACTATGCCATACTGTTGGAAGTTCCGAGCAGCAATAGAGAACTAAATACTACATCGGTGGGAAAGTGTAGCAGTGGGAATGGAATGCTTGTTCCTGCTCAGTCGGAGGTTGTAATGCCTCCGGCACTGGCCATTGTAGTGCCTGCCAGCGTAGTGACGAAACTTCCCATCCCAATCTTTCCCATTCCGGAGTTTGACAATTCTAGATCAAAGGAGGGCTTCGTTGAAAGTTTGGAAAGTGCTACTGAGGGTTGGACCGATACACAGAGAATTACACAAGCCACCATGAAGGTGACCAGGGCCGCAATCCAGGATATGATGTCTCTGAGGGGCAAAGTGAAGAGTTGGGAACCGTTCAAAAGTTTCCTTTTTTCAGAATTTTGCCCTAGACATGGATTGAAGAAATGAAATGTGGGTGAGCTATTATCTGGAAATGGGAGTTGGGGAGACTATCGCCAACTGTGTCACCCGGATTTCGAGGGTTTATGACAGTTTAGCACCGGAGACCGAACAGTAGGAGGAGAAGAGAGAAAATTTCTATCAACAGATGCTGATAAAGACTCTCCCCAACTCCGTAGCTGCATTCTTGTTAGGAAGCTTGGAGGCCTTGAAGACATTGATTCCCCAAACACAAATGGGCCTAGATAAAGAAGTACCTCAAAAAGGGGTGGGGAGGATGTTGTCCTAACCCCCACCCATCATTGCCACTGCTAATCTTTCTGCAACACGAAAGTGTGCTCCACCCACCCCATCCAACTCCAGAGGGGAACCAAGGGAAGGGGGTGCATGGGCATGACAGGGGGACTCTGCTGGCAATGCGGGGGAAGGGGTCACTTGTGCGGCCAATGCCCCTCCTTCGGACAGTGGGGCGGTTATGGGTGTGGTGTAGTGGATCACCTGGTCAGCCAGTGTTAAAAAAATTGCGCCACACCAAACTGCAGGCCCCCTCCCACAAGAGGAAGGGGAAGACTGCGGGGGAGGGGAGGAAAGCGTGTCCCTGCAATCAACCCCCCTCTGGCACTCCATGGGACAGCGGCAGCAGCAACTGGAGGAGCAACAGCGGGCCAGGTTGGGGTAATTCCACCTCCAGCCAACATGAGTGTTCCCACCGACCCCAGGGTGAGTGCATCTGTAGGGGAGACCGGATGGAAGTCTCCCCGCGCCCCTCCCTCTCACGAGACTTCAGATGCAATCGTACCTATTCTAGAGGTGGGAATAGAAAGTAGAACCCACAACGTGCAATTAGACAATGGAGCATGCATCTCTTAGATCAAGGAATGCTTAGTGACGGGTGCCACAATGGCATCAAAGGGGTGTCTGTTGTTGCAGTGCAAGTGGGCATGTGATCATGTTGCAACGCACAGTGGAACAACCGATCTCACTGGGCAGACGAGTGTTGACACAAATTCTATGTGGTGCCCACCACCCGTATGTATGGCATTCCCATTATACTGGGAATTGGGTTCGTGAGTGAGCACAAAGTGGTTCTCTATGGGATCAAGTGAGGAGGAGTGGAAGAGGCAATGCCTGTAGGAGGGGGCCAATACTAACAGATTCCCGTACTGGGGAAAACAAAGGCAGCTGTCCAAGTTGCCTGGGCTGCCACGGGTGATATGGAAGTGGTTCCCAGTAGCCCTGAGGTAGGGGAGGCAATCCCTACCACTCATCTCTACACCATCCCTCTCATCCCGGCAAGGAAACTACAAGAAGGAACATTGGTATATATTAATCCCCATAGAAAGTTGGCAACTTTTATGTTGCCAGGTGTCACTACCATCGTCGATAGCAAGGCAAATGTCCCTTTTATAAATGTGAATGGTGGTAGGTTAGAGTCTCTCTGTGTTTTAGAAGTGTGTTCCTTAGGAGAAGCTAATAATGCAGTGTCGGCCTTGACTACACAGAGTCAAGGTCACGGTGAACCCCGGCATATGAATTACCGCGGTTGCATAGAGGAAATAGAAAAAGAACATCAAGACACGATGACGGTAGGAGAAGAGCCTCAAGGGAGAATTAATAAGTTATCTTTTAAAATAGAGACTAGAGATCATCCCCCAATTCGAAGTAAGCCTTATAGAACACCTGCATGTCTTGAACAAGTAATTGTTTGAAACAATAAACCAGTTGCTAGAGCAGGGTATCATTCTAGAAAGTGAGTCTCACTGGGCTTCTCCAATCGCTATAGTTAAGATAAATGATGGCTTTCTCAGGTTGTGTGTTGATTATAGATGACTGAATGCTATTACCAAGGATAATGCCTATCCATTGCCCTCGACTGAAGAGCTTTTGCTTGAAGTAAGGAAGAATAAATTTTTCACCATGCAAGCAATATCTGCAGATGACACCATTGAAAAATGCTATAGCTACTTCTTCGGCCGTTTTATGCTTCAGTTGAAAAATTTCTACTGTCCTCGTTAGTTCATCTATTATTACCAGCAAGTACCTATTTGCGTATTCTCTGAAAAGGTCTACTTGGTATTGGATGTGACCCTAATTTGCAAGAAGTTACCTTTGCGGGTTTGCAAGCATTGCACATTGTACACTTTTTCACAAAATTTCCACATCTTTCCACATATTTTTCCAAATATACTTATTACGCATCTCATTATACATTTTTTCTACCCCCAAATGTGGACCACCAAACCTACCTTGTATTATATCCAAAACTACTGGAATTAGGACTTTCGGAATCACGATCTGTTTTGTGTCTCCTACACTTTCACTAGTCCTTAATTTCATCCTCGTCCAGCCTTTGCTCTATGAGACTTATATCCTATTGTATAGAATCACTAGTAACTACCCCAACTTGAAATCCTTCTGTATCATAAAAACTTCTACTAAGGGCATCTGTGACTACATTTAACTTGCCCTCTATAGTTAAGAACCATTGAGCTCTTTTGGGTGACAAATCGGGTTTATTAAAAAGATCCAATAATGGCTTGTGGTCTGTAAGAACTTTTACTTTATTCCCCATAAGTAACATTTTAAAATGAACCAAACTTGATACTATTGCAAAGGCTTCTTTATTTACAATAGCCATTAGTCTTTCATTGCTGCCCTTTGTCCTAAGTTTCCTACTATAGAAAGCAATGGGATGGAACATCTCATCAAATTTTTGCAAAAGGCAAGCACCTATACCCTCCAGAACTGGGGGATTCATTAATGTGTCCTTAAGTTTCTGAAAAGCCACTTGTTGCAGTTCTTCCCCAATGAAATTGAATGTCTTCCTGCAACACATCTGTTAAAGGAGCTGCTATGTTAGAAAACCCTTTCACGAAACAGCGAAAATATCATGCCATTCCCACGAAATGACCTAATTTGTTTATTTGTCCTCGGGACAGAAAATCTGCAATTGCTTTGACTTTATCGTCATTTACTCTAACTTCCTCTTTAGATATGACATGGCCTAAATATGTAATTTGCTTCTTCAAGAAGGAACACTTAGCTAGCTTAATTTTCAATCCTGCTAACCTAAGTCTCCTAAGTACTTCCTTAAGCACTTCCATGTGATGCTCGATCGAGTCTGTTGCAATCAATATATCCATGTACACAAAGACATTTTTACCTAATAGCCCGTGCAAAACTGTGTTTACTAACCTCATAAAAGTCAGTACTACCTGACAAACCAAAAGACATCCGTGTAAATTCAAAATGTCCCTTGGGCACCAAAAAAGCAGTATATTCCTTGCTATTTTCGATAAGAGGGACATGCAAAAAGCCCTTCGCTAAATCAATTGAACTATAAATATTGTGTCCCCAAATTTCTACATAAAGGTCTGGTATGCATGCAACTGGATAACAGTCAGGAATGTTTTCTTGTTCAAATGTCTCAAATCAACGCATACTCAGACAGAGCCGTTCTTCTTGGGCACCGCTAAAAGAGGAAAGTTGTATGGAGATGCACTAGGTCTAATAATTCCTTCCTCTTCCCATTTAGTGACCTCTTTCTCTACCTGTTCTCTGATTTTGAAAGGTATGCTGTATGCAGGAATAAAAATGGGTTTTGTGCCTTCCTCTAGGTTCACCTTATGTTCTAACACATTAGTCAGTCCTACCTTGTCCCCTTGTAATCCCACTGTATCCCCAAATTCCGCCAAAAGTTTGCTTGCCGCTTCTATATGCTCTTTGTAGTCTGCGTTAGCTAAATGTTCTCTAAAAGTTACCTTCCTTGATTGCATTTCTGCCTCTGAAAACTCAGTTTTCCCCTCTACAATGGCCACTGAACCATTATCACTACTCCAATCTTGGAAGACTACCACATATGTATTCCTCTGATATTTCCTAACTGTATCATTACTGTTCAGTAATTCCACCCATGTAACACCAGTGTTTGATATTCTGTTCACTGATATGGTGCTAATAACCCCTCTTAGTTTCTTGCTACCCTCAGTTACGCATACCTCCCTGGACTTTTTCACTTCCCTCAGTCTGACTTTTAACATAGTCTTTTTACCTGGATTTAAAATAACATCCTCTGATAAAACACCTTTATATTTGTGGTTAGTACTTCCCTGTTCCACGTCCCCATAAATATCACCACCCGTGGTTCTCATTGTATCTACCACGACCCCATTGTTAGTATCAGTATCAATATCAGCATCACCACCCATACCACCATTGTTAAAACTGCAAAAATTGTCACCACAGTGGTCCTCAGTATCCTCTTTATCATCACTGACACCCATGCCATTATTTCCCATATCAGAATTGTGGGCTCCGATATTACCACTCCCCATATCATTGGTATCATTACCATTATCACCGCCAAAAGCATCCCCATTTTTATTGTTACTCATATTAATCTCGGTATCCTTAGTTCCACTTGTATTCTCATATTGGATAAAAACACTCGGTATTCCAACCGTTATACCACTAACACCTGTAAAAGTCTGTTGCCCAATGCAACCCCTTTTATAAGCAAAAATGGTTCTATTAACACTCTGTCACCAAGAGTAAACCATATTGTTATAAAACCTAGGGTATTTAATCTATGGGCTTGCACATCACACACTGTCTCCATTGATGGTTTCAAAGGATATTGGGAGAGCATGGACTGATACAACTCATGGTCCATTAAATTCACTGAAAATCCTGTATCAATAAAAATTAGGATATTCACATCCTCCACTGTTCCATTTACTACCGGCCTGTGCTCTGGGGTGTCCCCCACGAGACCACAATGGGACGTACAAATCATCTGTACCCTTTTTGTTGATCGGCTTTCCAAAAATTTCGCCAATCCCTTTGCCCTCTGAGTGACCTGTCTGGGAAGTTCTCGTATTATAACTCCCGAATTTCTGAGGTGTAGGTCTCGAATCCCTCCATAACTGCGACAGACAAGCCTGCCAAAAGTGATCCACACTATTACACATTCCACAATATTTGACTCTGTATACTTTCTTTGTGTGACCTAGTTTATTACAATTATAGCAACTTAACTGCTGTTGCCCTGGATCAATTGATCCTCTCTTATATTCCACTTTTGCACACAAACGGGGAGAAGGAAACTCTGAGTCTCTTTACATCATATATCTTGGACTGGTTCCATTTAAAAATGTACTATCCACCGTAGGACATTTGGACATATGTCTCTGAATTTGGGAATAAATCAGTTCCTCCTCTGATGTAGGTTCGATCTTTTCATCAAAACTATCTACAATGGCGTTCAGGACATTGTGTAGAAGCTGGGAAAAATATATTAATTTCTGTTGGTTGTCGAGTGAGATGTTATTCCCATTTACCCAAGTGGACTTTTTCAATTTCTGTATCCATTCTTCCGCTGAGTCAAAAAGTTTTGAGCTTTGCTCAATAAGGCTTGTTGTCCTTTTCTAATATTGTACAATCCTCTTAAATCTCTCACCATATCTCAATGTTCCTTTGTTCCATATGCCGCCCTCAGAAAAGCTTGTAACTCGGTCCATGACCTACATTTTTTGTACTGGAAACTATGGCATCTAAAGGCTTTTGCCTTTGTGACGCCTCTGCATCAATTTTAATTCTCCTGCCGTTTAAGTAGTTATACACTCCCTCAATAAAAAATTGCACTGGTTGGTACAGAATGCCACCAACAATGCCTTGAAAAGGACTGACTCCTGCATTTATGTTAGTTATTTTATGCACCAAAGTTTGACTGTTACCTGCTTTGGCCATTTTGCTTTCCTCAGAGAAACTCTAATAATTCAGGATTTGGCCTGACCTCAATAACATTGATATATTTATCCCCACACAACCCACCAACACAAAAGTAATAATGTATCATTCACCAATAAAAGAAAATTGCATGCACCAATTCCCAATAAACCACTACTCCTCCAAGTTACTGCTTTTCAGATTCAAGGTCAATCAGCTGATCCAATGTGTGTCACTATGCCCAACAGAAAATGGGAAGAGCGAGAGAGAGAAAACATATTACTAACCTTTGCTGGTCTGCAAATGCTGATCTTAGCAATATCAATCAGCAACCTCTCTCCTCATGCTTGCTTACAAAAATGAAACATGTCCTATTACTCTTTCCAGTGCATTGCAATTACAACCAAATCCTAATGTCCGTTGAATACTGCAGG
Organism: Macrobrachium nipponense; assembly: GCF_015104395.2. Lineage (NCBI taxonomy): Eukaryota > Metazoa > Arthropoda > Malacostraca > Decapoda > Palaemonidae > Macrobrachium > Macrobrachium nipponense. Next base: position 44,075,386 of record NC_087214.1, read on the forward strand.
ACACCAAAATGAAATAAACTTGTGAGTAAATTGTTAACACCAACAAAAAACAAAAGGCCCGGTAAAAAAAAAAGTATACTTTAACACTTACGTCCTCATAGGTTTCGGCACGTGAACACAAAGTTATTTGCTCTCGCCTTAGCACGTAATACTTAGTTACGCTTGCAACCACTCATAATTAATTTCCGTTATCACTTTATCACTGCCCCCTTAAGACACATCCTATTCTTAAGCACTAGCTAAAAGCACTACCAAGCCCTGCTGACACCCAAATTCCACTGACTATGACTTAAACCTCCTTCTATCAGCAATAGAGAGCCAGTTGCCAAATGTACATAATTATAACCACTTTTCCTTAACATCTACCTAAACTATCTAACCCTAGTCTCTCCAGAAACGTATCTATAGGCTTGAATGCCTTTTACAGCTGCCACCACTCTAACGACGGTGAAAATGGCCGCCCCCGTCTAAATAAAAGGAGAGAACTCCTAACAGGAAAAGTAACCTACCTTTGAATGTCTCATTCACCTGTTCTAACGATCATACGTATGTATGCCCACCAACAGACGTACGGATACACGCACACTACTGAACACATGAATGCATGCACACTAGTGTATTCAGTGTGTTTCCATTTTCCCATGTACACGTTTTATCTAGCGCACATACTCTATGACCTGGAGTGGCCTGAAATAACCTTTCCTTGCGGTTTACCTCATATCTCTGGAATGTGCGCCCATCTCGTTCCCACAAATGGAGGGTTTTCGACTTGTGTCTCATATCAGCATCTTGACGAATTCACTGTTTTGCACCTGTCTCTAAACAGCGCTTGCTAAGGTTATCAACCCCATTTATTTTAATATATATCCACTTCCACATCTAACCAGCACCTTAACACATGTGTATGCAATGATAAACAAATTGGCAAAAGATGTGGCTAGAGCATTGCATTCCCTTGTAAACCAGTTTGGGTATACTAGAATACTTATGTTGGACAATGGCCCTGATTTTGTAAATTAAATAATCTGCGAATTGACAGCCCTCTTACAAGTAGACCATGTCACCATTGCGGCTTATTGGCTGTCTGTAAATAGGCTCATTAAGTCACACAACAGAGAGGTAGTGAACATCTTAAAATATCTCATCGCGGATAATCTGACGACCTGGCCGTCTCTGTTGCAGACAGCTGAGATGGCTATCAACAGATGCCCCTTTACACTGGAACAGTACCAGGTTTGGTTTTGCAACATGATCTTACGAGTGTTCCAAACTACACAAAGTCTGTTGTTAAGGGCAAATGAGAAGTATCGCTTGCTGTACGACAGACGGTTTCAAGCTCATGATTCCCCAATACAGGTTGGGGATAGGATCTATTTAAAGAGGATGCAACTGCCAAAACACAAGCTCAATTTAGCATATATGGAACCGTATTGTGTGAAGGAGATCAAGCACTCCTCTGCTGTTATCCAGGATATCCATACGGGGGCTGTGAGCGAGTACCACCTGTCGCACTTGCGTGTAGTGCTTGAGGGCAGCTTAGTGTTTCACACCAATAAACCAGTAAACCCGTACCCGAGGTTTGCCGGGTATCTAGGAGAAGAGCCAGTGCAGGTGGGCACCAGGCTCAGAGCGCAAGACTGAGCTTCCAAGCCCATGCCATAAATGAATGAAATTACAAAGTAAATGAACGGGGTCAGTGATCAGAGTCTGTAAATGCCAACCCATGTCTTTGCCTAAGATTCAAAATCATACCAGTTGTTTTATGTTTTTTTTTTTTTTTTCGTGTCTTGATATGTTGATCAGTGCCACGAATTCTTGCTGTTTTTATTTCTTTTCCAAATTATTTTGAGAACAAATGTTATTGCCTGTGAATCATATTCTTGTGTCTTAATTTCTCGTTGTATTGTGGTTGTGTTGATTATGTACATTATTTGTATTATTAAAGTCTATTGGTTTTTTATTAGGTTAAATTTAGTCACAACCCAGATTCCATCCTTTCTTTATAATTTATAATTTCCACTAATGCCTTTAAAGTTTTTTATATTGTTACAGATAATGAAATTTTTTTGCATAAATTTCTATCATTATTTTATGTTCTTATATGGTTGTCTTACATGTTAATTTATATTCTGAGAATATTCTTTTGTATTTGTTAAAAAAATTCCACTCCACTATTTGTGTTCTGTATCTAGACTTCTACGTAAATTATTGTTTGTTTTTGTCCATTTTTTGATGAATTTAATACATTGGCGTGTTGCAGTGTGATTAAAAATTGATACGCTGTTGTCACGATTGCCAAGGGCAGTGATTAAGTGTGTGTTATTTATTATTATTTTTTTCACCCTTCTTGTCGTAAGTTTAAAGCCGGACTTATTGACTGAAGTTTTTATTTTTTTATTTTTTTATATTGATCTGTTTCCAGTGAAGAGTGATTGTTTTGAATTTCTTTTTTTGTGTGTTGAATATCTTGTGTTGTTGTAAGATGTGTTCAATTCATTTGTAATTTTTGGGTTGTACACATGTTAATTGGCCCCCTTAGAGATAGTAAAATCTAATCTAGATAAGTCAATATCTTGAGAGGCGAAACTCTGGGGTGGGACAAGGCAGGGATTGCATCTTTGCTTTAACGATTGCGTCATCCCAAACTAAATTGGAAAAATATTGCGATCTTTCTCAAAATCACGTTGACAGGATTAAATTAAATTTATTGTTAATGGAGCTGTCAATGTTAGTTATGAAAGTACCTCCCCTGTTCGTTATAAGAAAAGTGTGATCGAACTTAAAAAAGACAATAATTTTCAAGTTACAAAAGCTGATAAGTCAAATAGTAACGTAATTTTAGATAAAGCTGACTACACATCACGTATTCATATCATAATGGATGATGATACGGCGTACAAAAATAAAATCCCCTTGATCAAGTCATAAAAAACATAATAGCACAGTGAAAAAATCCTTAAAAAAAGAGAACTACTAGTACAATTGTCAGTCAAATTTCCATCGTTACTTTACTTGTACAGATTAGTAAAAATAAACAAATAAAATAACCTTATGGGGCCTATTATCAGTACTGTTGGCTCAATATCATATGAACTTTCGAATTTATATTTAGTTGATAAAGTAAACAAAATCCCCTTTTGCCCTACTGATAGATTAGTTAGTTTTGATGTTTGTTCCTTTCTAATAGAGTCCCTATAGATTCTATTTTAGAGTATCTTAATAACGAACTCACCCATTATGAATTACCTCTATCTGTAAGCCATGATATTTCACTCACTAGGTTGTGCATTTGTGATTGTAAGTTTATATTCAATGGTGAATTTTATCAACAAATATTTGGTATGGTAATGGTCAACTCTTTATCACTACTCCTCTCAACCTTGTATATGAAATTCTTTGAAAAACGCTATTTCCCTAATACCATTTATATTCTTTTAAAGTGATATGAATATGTTGATGATATTTCAGTAGTTTTGCCTGATGGTATTGATGCAAATGATTTACTCTCTAATTTGAATAAGCAGATACTATCAATTAACTTTACTTCAGGAATGAGAAAAGGCAACTGCTTCCCTTTCTTAAATGTTTTAAAGTGTAGAGAACAATTCAATGTAAATTCAGTATTTATAGAAAACCAACCAACAACTTAACTTATGCCCATTTTTATTCAGGCCACCATCTTAATATAAAGACATAAAGTTTTGATCTATGTTTTTACTATCATTGCACATTGTCAGTCCCCAATATTTGGACCAAGACTCTAATACATAAGAAAAATAGGCATAGATTTATGTTATCCATTACATATTTGCTTAAATAAAGCCCACAAAAAGTTTTATAGTGAAAGTAACATGGAGAAAGAAACTTCTAAGAACATTCTAAGCTTGACTTATTTTAGCAGTTTTGAAACCATAGAATAATTATTAGAATCTTTTAAGGTCAACCTTGTTTTTTCTATAAGAACACACTAAAAGGAATGCTAATAAAGAATGGCCCTAAGGAAAGCAACACTGTGATATATAAAATTTCCTGTTTGGGATGCTCCTCTTTTTATATCAGCCAATCAAGCAAGGATTTAGAAATAAGAATTAAGTATCATAAGTTTCTGTCAAAACTGAGCAAACATCCAATACAATATTCATTCCTTTAAGTAAAAACTGTCTCACAGGATAAATAGGACTGGCAGTTCAGTAATTGCTAGATCAAAAGCTGACTTTTCACGAAATTTTTAGAGTTCATAGCAACAACAATAAATATTTAAATATGAAATAAATATTATTTTCCATTAAGGTTTAGAATCCAGAAGTTTCAAACAACTTGTCATGAGGGCAGGCTGTCTGTCACTGCACTCTTGATAGTGAAATGAAATGGTCTGAAATTCATTAGCCCTTTATCTCGATCCATTTTAGACACTTGATCATTTGACTATAATGAATTAATGAATTTATAAAAAAAAAAAAAAAAAAAAAGATAAGCAGGAGACTCATGTAAGCAGATTTAACAGAAATTCTCCAGCCTCGCAACTGCACCGAAAGTTTATATTTAGAAATATGCGAATTTTTATTGTTTTCTTGAAATTTCTGCTGTTGTTAGGAAATGTCGGTACTTTCCAGCTCCAGTGATTAAATGCCTTTGTTCCATTTCATATCAATTCATAGTTTAGTTTCCGGAGCAAATGAGGTTTATTTTCATAAGCATAAATATAAGATGGTATAGAATTATCTACTTGTGCTACATGAAATACTTTGCAGTTATTCAATCATAGATTCTATTTTAACCTCTAAAAGAACAAACCTCATTTTTGTAGGGAACATGTTAAACTTCTAGAGAATTTGTAAGTTTCAAAGAAAACATTTATCTCTGTTGATAAATAAATGAACTTAGCTTCCCTTAACTATCATAGGACGTATATATACAAGATTATGAACTGCAGATAAATATAATTATTGATAACAAAACATCCTAGCAGAATTATGAAATAATATACTGTTCTATGACCTAAAAACAAATTTCCCTTGTATCCCTGACGTCACGTTTCAACTATAGTGTAACATTTAAGCTACAGCTTAACATTTAAATATTGAAAGTATTAATCATATTGAACACTAAAATCGCATCCTCATCAAATGAGACATTTTGAAATACACAGTGTTTAATTCGAGATTGCCTTTTCATTGACACACTTTCTAGGATATGAGCCACTTCCAATACTTTGATCTTTCGGTTTGGATTTCAACATTATCTGTATTACCATTTCAGCTATTTTGGATGGCTTAGAGAAGAAAAAATTATTATTATTATTATTATTATTATTATTATTATTATTATTATTATTATTATTATTATTATTATTATTCACCTGTTGCTCTATTCAGGGAAGAGTAAGATATAGCTCATTTGATCGTTCAGGGCCTGTAAAATTCGGTAAGATTCAATTCATTGTGTCTGATGTAATCTATTTAATTTTTGTGAAGATAAAACAAACTATAACTTTATCAGAATCTAGATATCAGCAGTAAAATTTTCCATGGCGAATATTCCAACAGGATGGAATGTTATCACCACAACTTGAAATATAGTGATTAAATATTCCTATGGCTTCCGTTTTACAATGACTTGACCATCTTTTTAAATGTGTATTCTTTTCTGTTTAAAAAATTAGTTTTTCTAATCTAAATATGCAAAGGAACTCCATAATTCAGCAATTTAGTTCAGCTATTTTATTTTATAAGACAAGCCTTTAGGGAAAATAAATATATACCCTTTATTATTACAAAGAACTTGTCAGTTTTTCATATTGATAATTTTTCCGTAATAAGAATCACATACACATGATGATTAACTGTAGCCTCAGAGAGAAAAATTACCCTCATGAACAAAAGAACGCCACTATAAGAGAAATGAAGAATTATCTACAGTTACAATTATCTATTCATCTCAGTAATATCAATAGTAGCAAAATAATGAGAAAAAATAAAATATTAAAAGGATGATTAGACTCTACATAACGATCACATCTCTAATAAAATCGACATTGCATGAAATTGCCAATGATATGGTGATATCATAGTTTATCTGTAAGAATTAAAATATACACAACGATCTTTACCTTGTATTTGATAATGACCTCCATAGGCACTCTACTAGCTCGTTTAAGTTGTACGGAAAAGAAGCTATTCGAAAAATAGAGAAGAATCGATATAAGTATAACACTGCTGAAGCAGCCATTACTTTCAGTGAAATTTTATTATTAAAATTATTATTATTATTATTATATTATTATTATTATTATTATTATTATTATTATTTTTTTTTTTTTTTTTTTTTTTTTTTTGCTCTATCACAGTCCTCCAATTCGACTGGGTGGTATTTATAGTGTGGGGTTCAGGGTTGCATCCTGCCTCCTTTAGGAGTCCATCACTTTTCTTACTATTGTGCCATTTCTAGGATCACACTCTTCTGCATGAGTCCTGAAGCTACTTCAGCGTCTAGTTTTCCTAGATTCTTTTTCAGGGATCTTGGGATCGTGCCTAGTGCTCCTATGATTATGAGTACGATTTCCACTGGCATATCCCATATCCTTCTTATTTCTATTTTCAGATCTTGATACTTATCCATTTTTTCCCTCTCTTTCTCTTCAACTCTGGTGTCCCATGGTATTGCGACATCAATGAGTGATACTTTCTTCTTGACTTTGTCAATCAACGTCACGTCTGGTCTGTTTGCACGTATCACCCTATCTGTTCTGATACCATAGTCCCAGAGGATCTTTGCGTGGTCGTTTTCTATCACTCCCTCAGGTAGGTGCTCGTACCACTTATTACTGCAAGGTAGCTGATGTTTCTTGCACAGGCTCCAGTGGAGGGCTTTTGCCACTGAATCATGCCTCTTTTTGTACTGGTTCTGTGCAAGTGCCGGGCATTCGCTTGCTATGTGGTTTATGGTTTCATTTTTCGTATTGCACTTCCTGCATATGGGAGAGATGTTATTTCCGTCTATCGTTCTTTGAACATATCTTGTTCTTAGGGCCTGATCTTGTGCTGCTGTTATCATTCCTTCAGTTTCCTTCTTTAGCTCTCCCCTCTGTAGCCATTGCCATGTGTCATCGCTGGCTAGTTCTTTAGTCTGTCTTATGTATTGTCCGTGCATTGGTTTGTTGTGCCAGTCCTCTGTTCTGTCTGTCATTCTCCTGTCTCTGTATATTTGTGGGTCTTCATCTACTTTTATTAGTCCTTCTTCCCATGCACTCTTTAGCCACTCGTCTTCACTGGTTTTCAGATATTGCCCAGTGCTCTGTTCTCGATGTTGACGCAGTCCTCTATACTTAGTAGTCCTCTCCCTCCTTCCTTTCGTGTTATGTATAGTCTGTCCGTATTTGCTCTTGGGTGTAGTGCTTTGTGTATTGTCATATGTTTCCTGGTTTTCTGATCTATGCTGTGGAGTTCTGCCTTCGTCCATTCCACTATTCCTGCGCTGTATCTGATTACTGGCACTGCCCATGTGTTTATGGCTTTTATCATATTTCCTCCATTGAGTTTTGACTTGAGTATTGCCTTGAGTCTCTGCATATATTCTTTCCTGATCGTGTCCTTCATCTCTTGGTGTTTTATATCCCCTCCTTCCCTTATTCCCAGGTATTTGTATCCTGCCTCATCTATGTGTTTGATGTTGCTCCCATCTGGTAGCTTTATCCCTTCAGTTCTCGTTACTTTGCCTTTTTGTATGTTGACTAAGGCGCATTTTTCTATTCCAAACTCCATCCTGATGTCCCCAGATACAATCCTTACAGTCTGGATTAGGGTATCTATTTCCTTGATGCTCTTACCATACACTACAGCCTGATGTCGTCCATGAACATCAGATGGTTGATTCTGTTGCCTCTTTTCTTGAGTTGGTACCCGGCATCCATCTTCTGGGAATCATGGCTACTACGAAGAGTAGTGGGGACAGTGAGTCGCCCTGGAAGATCCCTCTCCTGATATTATCCTCTGCTAGTCTTATTCCAGAGCTTGTAAGTATTGTATTCCAGTTGCGCATTGTATTTTTGAGGAAGCTGATGGTGTTTTCCTCTGCCCCATATATTTTCAGGCATTCTATTAGCCATGTGTGTGGTATCATGTCGAAGGCTTTCTTATAGTCTATCCATGCCATGCTTAGGTTGGTTTTCCTTCTCCTACTGTTCTTCATTACCATTTTGTCTATCAGGAGCTGGTCTTTTGTGCCCCTACACTTCCTTCTGCAGCCTTTCTGTTGGTAGGGGATGGTGTTTGTCTCCTCTAGGTAGTTGTATAGCCTTTCACTGATGATACCTGTTAGTAACTTCCACATTATTGGTAGGCAGGTGATAGGCCTGTAGTTACTGGCTATATTTCCCTTACTCTTGTCTTTTTGTACTAAGGATGTTCTTCCTGTGGTCATCCATTTGGGTGCATGGTGATTTGAGATACAATGCCGGAGTTGTTCTGCTATTCGTGGGTGTAGGGCCTTGAAGTTTTTGAGCCAGTATCCATGGACTTCATCGGGACCTGGCGCTTTCCAGTTTGGCATTTTCTTTAGTTAGTATCTGACTGTGTCCGTCGTGATCTCTGTGAATCTTTGTTTTATTCTCCCTGTTTCTTCTTCCTTGACTTCCTGGAGCCATGTTGCATGTTTGTTGTGTGATACCGGATTGCTCCATATGTTTTCCCAGAGTCTCTTACTTGGTTCGGCTTCAGGAATTTCTGGGTGGTTGTCTTCTCCTCTTAGTTGGCTGTATAGTCTTTTCTGGTTGGTTCCGAATAGTTTGTTCTGTTGGTATCACTTATTCCTGTTCATGTACCGTTGGGTCTTATGTGCTCTGGCCTTAAGCCTCTGTTTTAAATCTTCTATTGTATTGTTTAGTCCCCTCTCTTGTACTTTGTATTTCTCGTTGAGTTCCTCCCTTGTTTTCTTGCTTCTTAGCCTTTTTTCTGTCATCTCTTTCAGTTTACTCAAGTCAGATCTCATCACCATGATTTGCTTTTCCAGGCGCCTTTTCCAAGGAGATTGCTGTTTTGGTTTCTGTTGGTGTTGGTGTTCGAATCCCCATCAGTTCTGCTACTAATCTCACTTGTTTTCTCCCTTAATTTCTTGGTGTTGTAGGCTTTCATGGAGGGGATCTTTGTTCTCTCTGTATCTGGCTCCATCCATTGTCTAATCTTTTCTACCCATTCCGTCCTCTCTGTTACTTCGTCGGTGTTTCTTCGTGTGTTGTTGTTTGATACCTCATCCTCCCTGTCGTCTTCTGTGGCATTGTCTCTCAGTTCGTCTTCATGCAATTCGTTGTCGTGTGACATTTCCCTTTCCAGTTCTTCTCTTTCTGTTGGGGAGAGCCAGTTCTTTTTCTTTATGTTCCTTACTTGGTCTGCCAGCCTCTGCTCTGTTTGGGGGGTGTTATTCCTCTCATTCCAGATGTTGACCAATCTTCTTCTATATCCTCTCTCTGTCGGGTTGCTTCTGATGTAGCATCTCCATATTTCCTTATTTTCTTCTCTTGTCCATTTCTTCCTTTTTGCTTCTGTAGCTCCAATCTCAGGCTGTTGATTACTGACGTTGTGGTGGTCAGTTGCTGGATGACGACCTCCAAGTACCTGACCATCTTCCCCTTAAATTGGGTTGAATACCTGGTTGCCGGACGAAGCTCCTCTGTTGCCAGAGGTTCCATTTACGTCGTTGTCGTTTATTCCTTCAATTCTTTCCATCATTGCTGAGTTTTGCTATTTAACCCGTAGCTGGACCCTACCCCATCAGGGATAGGTACTCATTTACAGCTGAGTAGACTGACCAGCCCCAATGTTGCTTAACTTGACTTAAGTCCATTGACGACCTAACCCACTCCTCCACGGCGCCACATGTTATTATTATTATTATTATTATTATTATTATTATTATTATTATTATTATTATTGTTGTTGTTGTTGTTGTTGTTGTTGTTGTATGCTGGAAGTAAACCCTCTTTTAAACATGTTTTATTAAAAGTGATTGCTGCCTCAGCTGCATATTAATGCAGCTGAGGCAGCAATCACTTTTAATAAAACATATTATTATTATTTATTATTATTAATTTGTAAACATCAAACCAAACAGAACATCAATTTGTGAAAAAAGCTAAAAAAATTATTAAAAGCAGAAAAGAAGCATAAATACCGAACAATGAACACAGACGAAAAGGGATTCAGATATTTTCGTGTATTTATTGGTATGTGGATAATACCCTCAGGGTCCAAGAGAAGACGCATGAAAAGTAATAAATTTGCAAATGGTGGCAAAGACGGCAGAATAAATTTCATGGGAAAGTTTCATGAGAACTTGGTCTTTTCATCCCTTCCTTTTCCTGTCACAGTATCTCTTATAATCTTACTTTTATTGCTTTTTTTGTCATAGGACCTGAGCGATGTCCTGTTTAGATGACCTTCTGTTTGGCCTTAAATGATAGTAAATACCTGATTTACGGGCTCTTTCTACTTCAGATATAAAGCACAGCAATGAATCTAAAAAAAAAAAAAAAAAAAAAAAGTTTTCCTCTATAAACTTAATATTTTATCATATTGACGACCTCTCTTATTTCCTCTCTCTTTCTCCATAATCTTTGCTGTTACTTTCTTACTATTTCTTCTCTTCACTTCTGTCTTTCCTACCCTATTTCCCTCTCTGTAGAAAAATTACTTTTATTGCTGAAGGTCTAGAGTTACTTCTATTTTTGTGGAGTACTCAGCTGCATCCGAATGTATACTTAGAAGCGTTTGTATTATGCTGGAAAATATTTGACCAAGATATTGCTGCAAAATATCATAATGTTTAACACTCCGTAAATAAACATCGTCTTGAAGCGTCTTTCAAGCCAGGAAAGGCAACGAATCGTTTTATTTGATGAAGAGTGTAGATAAATGAGAAGAAAATTTTAATATGTTGAACGGTTTCAGAAGTGGGGTAAACGGCTGACCCTTCCCCTAAAACCAGAATAGTTTAAGGGATTATGCAAAAAGGACGGAAAAGAAGGGGATAATTCCTACTACTTACCTCTGATCAGAAAACGAATATGGGTGTACATTCCATCAATCAATTGCTTTTATGGAATTGAATGAAAATATTATCATTCCATCAAGTGAACATCTGCCAATATTCAGTGTCTAAATCCCAAAGGATGACGATGTTAGCTGAAGGTGGGAAGTAGTGAAGGACTTTGATCTCATATTAAAGAGAGATCTTGTGATGTAATAATCATATTCATATATATGTTTCCAAAGAGCGCAGTCTATCAAGACATGCGGGACTCTCATTTGATGGAACAATTGATGAAATAGCTACTGGTGAATACGGAGAGGCAAGTTATCGTAGCAGAACTGCGTATTAATTTAAAAGGGCAACATTGCAAAACCCCCGAAATGAGAGAGAAGTGTTTTTCTGTCGCCATTAATCATATCACCGCTTTGGCAAACAAATCCGTAGGTTACAACTCCCACAATTAATCACTGCGTTAATGAAAGCATTATTCGTTACAGTAAGATTATAGCTGCACTCTCGAGACCAGACTCCAACCTTGATCCAACACTTCAGACCCTAAATGTCCTTCCTGTCTGTCGTGTCTGTCTGCTTGCTAACTTTAGTTGATACGTCAGTCGGACGACTGCTGTCAGTGCTATAGACAAGCCATCTAAGAGAAAAAAAAGGTGAGGAGAAAGAGCAAGGGAACGTTTCTTTTCCTTTCCGTTCCCGGATCGGTATTCCACTGATGTATGAAGCTAATATGTTTCCCTGGCAATGCTTCTCTTTATGACTCGCGAATAAAAAGAAAAGATTTTAAAGCTGCAGGCGTCATGGAAAAGTCTCACCAGAGAGATCCTCTTTTGTTTCGTGGTGTTGATGTTGCGTCAAGAACTTGATTTGGAATTCGTGAGGATAGAGGTCATATTATTACTTATATGTCATTTGCTGTTTTACACTCACAAAGACACATGTTTGTTCTTTCACTTTACCAAGATTTTAGACAGCAACTTCGAAACTGCAGTAGGTGCAATATAATGGATAAACTGAATCCTTTAGAATTGTGGTTCTACGATAATAGTAGACACACTGCATCCTTACTTTAACCGTAAGAAGGGGCAGAGGAACCATATATATTTTTATTCTTCTGATAAAAAACCAAAAGAACAAAAAGCAAAGAAATAAATGTCACTTGGAACATTCAGCTCAGAACCGAGAAACAGGACTGTGTACCTGAGGAGAATTTAAATTTTGGTGGTCCAAGAAAAAAGTATTAGAATTTATGAATGCCGGGTTCTCGTTAACCGAGAGAGAGAGAGAGAGAGAGAGAGAGATAATTTCATTTCTCCATTCAGCTTTGCTGATGGATATTTTCGAAACAGGTCGACCATAAGCGATATTGCAGCTCCTTTTACAAGATAAGCTGAGTTTTATAAACTTTTTGGCAAGAGTATTGAAAGCATAAAACTGTGTGTGTGTATGCATGTGTAAATCTGATTCTGAAGATTTGTTTAATATCTGCCGATTTCCAGAGAGGCAAATTCAACTAAATCCAAATTCCTAAAACTAATTGGAGATTTTTCAAGTATGAATGTGAAAAATTCTTAAAATCGTGCATTCCTTCTTCCTAAGTGTTCAATAAGGAACCTAACTTTTAGCGGAAAAATGACCAGGGCCTATAGACTAACACTATCTACCTATGAATTCCTATGAATACTTACTGTTCACAGAGCGACCTTTGAGCCAACCAAACCATTGGCATCATATTTCCGCAAACTTTCGTCTTGTATCGGCGAAGTTCAAATCAGCATTCATGACCAATTTGGCTCTGGACAAACTTCCTTCTTTATAAACAGATATTTGTAACTGAAGTTACGTGGTCACAAACTGATTTTGGATGCACCTTTAGTGAGCCATAAATATTATGAATAAACACTGATAATGATTGTAGCAGTAATTATATTGGTATAAAGATATGCGCCAATGACGTCATATGAAGAAAAGAAGAAAAGTACCCTTGTCACAGAGAGAGAGAGAGAGAGAGAGAGAGAGAGAGAGAGAGAGAGAGATTAGCTAAAAAGACATATTATTATATTAAGTGAGATCTAACTAAATTTATTATTCCTGAATTTCACCAATCTGTCCTTTATAAGCAAATCTTTAGAAGTAGAAGTTACCTGAGCCCTTCGTATTTCAAATCATGGCAGAGGGCGCTTGGGCAATTATATCTAGCATATAATATTCACGATTTTCCAAGCATTTTTCCGAGCTAATTGTTGGCACTCCAATGTGTTTAATACGAAGAAAAAAGAAACATACTAGCATTATACATTTACTATCTGGCTATCATAATCATTTACTAATTCAACCAAAATGAACAGTGGTCGTTTAATCTTCTGTGTTTATTTTACTTGTTCTGGTACACTTTCTTTTACTCCGGTACTTCCCTGCATTACAACTTATTCTTCCTCAGTGGCGTAGTCATCCACTTTGTTAATGCTACATGATAATTTCTCCCGTCCTACACATACTTTTCAAATATCTATTTTTCCCCCACTAAACCTCCTGCAACCTTCGACCTCTTATTTCGTTGGCGCCTATAAAATTTTAGCTGATTCTGTTCTTTGACCCTATCCGGAAATATGGCCAATAATCCCGTCATTCATTCCTTCCACTTTTATGGCTTGTCCCCTAACTCTCGTCTATCTTTTTATAAGCTGACGACTTATCAACCGCTCTTAAAATCCCTTTTTTCTGTCTCAGTAAGTTTTACTACTTAATCTTCTCGCGAAAACACTTGTGCACTCTTATTTCTTCTTAATGGCTTCCCTCAGCTACCCTGTGTATGACACCCTCTCGTCCTTCCCTCACAATTACTTATATTATTTTGGTATAGAACATTGCTTAACCTGTAATGTCCAGCATAAATGCACATAAATGACTAAGCGAAAATTAATGAACTTTAGCTAAATATTGAGAAAAGTAAATTTATCATATCGCAACCAGATAGATATATTAAATAGATTTCTAGCCTAGTTTACATTAAAAAAAATTAATTCTGTCATCAAATTATAAACCTTATTTTATCACAGATATAAATTTTTCTGCTCTCAATTATAAAGGAAAATACATTGAGAGAGAGAGAGAGAGAGAGAGAGAGAGAGAGAGAGAGAGAGAGAGAGAGAGAGAGAGAGAGAGATCCTCATAGAAAAAAGAAATCATTATATACATAATTCATAATATTCTCATTAAATATATGATAACTGCCAATATATAGTCAAGATCCTAACATACCTCCGTGACATGAATAAACTCCTCATAAGTCTCCCGTTCCTCATTTTGACGAAGTATGATGAGAAAGAGCTGTACTGTCAGTGAGTGAGGGAAACTGAATGCTCAAATATCTTATGTTAAAGAATGTCAGCATAGTTTAGGAGTGAACGAGACTTGAGGGTTCGTCGAATTCCCGTGTGGAGAACCTTCTTCGTCGTTTTCTAAGGGCGTAGCGGAATTCCAACGTTTCCAACCGCATCATAGTTTCATTCTCAAGGAAGGGTGGGCTTGTTCTGGTTGGAATGGGCAGGTAGGTAGGTAGGTAGGCAATAGATACAGTCAGCTCTTTCGTCTGACACGGCTCTCGCTTTTCACCAGCTCGCAACTGGTAATTGGTGTTTGTATACTTTTTCTGGAACACACCATTCGGTTCATTTTAACAACTGGGCCAGAAATGAAAATAAAGTTGTGGGGGATAAAGTGTTATAAAAGCAAAACCCAGTAAGTAAGAAAGCTTGGAAAGGAAAGATGAATGTTGGTAATGTGGTGAATGGATGATATTTTGTTTATACTCTGGACAGCTGTATGCGATTCAGGTATGCTCGCTTGAGAGTGGTTCAGTTGGGATATAGTAGGTGTGAATTATTAGGTGTTTGTAAAAGTTGGGCAGTTGATAAAGGGTAATTCTTTAGACCACTTGGGTCACATGTAGGGGATGGGTCAAGGTCATATTCCATTGGGGGGGGGAGCACCCCCTTTTCCAGTATGGGGTAGCCTTCGTAATTCCACTATTTTTTGGCGTAGAGTGCACAGTTTTGGCTCAAATGTCTAAGAATAAGGCGGAGAGAAAGTATTTTATTCGTGCCCAATAATTTATACAAGTGGCTCGCTCCCAACCTGGGGTCCGTAGATCAAATTGAAAATTTCATATATCATTTTCCTTTATCAAGCTTTTTCTTTTTATATTAACTTTCATTTCAGATATTATATATATATATTATATATTAATATATATATATATATATATATATTTATAGTATATATATATTATATATAGATATATATATAGTATATAATATATATATATATATATTACCTATATTATATATTATACATAATATATATATTGTCACGTTCTCATATTCCCATTTCCAGATTTAAAACACTTTTCCAAGGAATGTGAACTGTACCCTCAATGGCCCTTCTCTTACTGTCACTTCTGTTCTTAATTTCTTATTATTCACCAGCTTACTGCAGATAAATTGATGCAACACAAACGGAAAAAGACTCAGGAACGAATATTTTGATATTTATAAAACAGCTCTTAACACTAAATGTGAAATTAATAACTTTATACTTTGGTGGGCTAAACCAGACTGCTCTAGTCAGAAAATTCAGAGTACAAGTTAACTTTAATTACCTATCATAGATTTTACATATACAATATTTACAATATTTGCTTGTTTAGCAATAGTTAGATGGCAGTGGGTGATCTAAAGTGATGGCTAGATGGTGCTGGTTGAGGCTTATTGCAATAGCTAGATGGCACTGGTTGAGGCTTATTGCAATAGCTAGATGACGCTGGTTGATTCTTATAGCAATAGCTAGATGGCGCTGGTTGATTCTTATAGCGATGGCTAGATGGCACTGGTTGATTCATATAGTGATGGCTAGATGGCGCTGGTTGATTCTTATAGCGATGGCTAGATGGCACTGGTTGATTCATATAGTGATGGCTAGATGGCGCTGGTTGATTCTTATAGCGATGGCTAGATGGCGTTGGTACAACAGAGAAATAGTCATATATATTATATATATATATATATATATATATATATATATATATAATATGTATATTATATATATATATATATATATATATATATATATACATATATATATATATATATATATATATATATATATATATATACATACAAATATGTATGCATGTAAATATTTTCAATTGTGCCAGAAGCAAGTTAGCATGACAGGCTCCTTTTTCTAAAGATTTCCTCAGCCATCTCTTTTTCTTTCTCTTATTCCTCCTCGAGTGCATTAAAATACCAAATAGAATACAGAGGGTACTGCACCGACAAGCATCCTGATGACGACAGGTCTGGACATGAAACATTGTCCGCAAACAGTTGGGAAACTGTTTGCAAACATAGTTAGCAAACTTTATTTGCAAACAATGTTTCCTAGGGTGGACAGGCCTTTAGTAGTGTCTCTCTGTCAGCTGGCTTCCCTGTTAGTAGTTTGAAGAAAGTGATGATCCATTCATATGTGAGTGATATACAGCTTTCTCTGATTGATTTGGGACCTTCTTGGTTGGCACTGGCTGAGATATCAGAGGGGGAAGGAGGAAGGTGTGAAAAATTGGTTTGGGAAGGAGGACGTTCAACTTTGGAGGTTTAAAGGGGTAAGCACTGTTTCACTTGGCACTAATTTGCAAGGGGCAGGCACTGTTTCACTTGTCTCTGACTTGTTGTTGATCATCTTGTGTAGTGCTGTGTCAATTCTTAATTTTAATTGCAGTCTGGTCATTCCATCTTCTTGCTTGGGTTTTGGGATGGATTTTGCAGGTAGGGGATGTCGAGGAGTTGCTGTCATCTTGGCAGCTTTTTCCAGTCTGAATTTGCACCGCTTTTTCCAAGTATGATGCTGAAGAGAATAGTTTCGACATTTGCTTTCTATTGTTTGTCTTCTCTTGAAAGCATTGAGGCACTGTTTTGTAAGGTGCAGATTGCTTCACATACCACACCTCTCTGTGGCTGAGCAGCAGCTGCTATGATGTCCAAATCTATGGCACTTGTAGCGTCTTAGTGCCTAAGGTATGAAAGTGTCTGTGGGGAATGATCCCCATATTCCAAGGGAAACTTGATTAGGAATATCTCCTTGGAAGTAGCAATGATTTTTCTTCTGGGAGTCCCTGACTTCCCAACACATCTCTGTGCATCTAGAACATTTGGCAGCTGTAGAATGGGATCTAGAGGCAGGGTGGTCGGGTATCTGCAAATGACAGCTTTTCTGACTTTCTTCGATGGATTAAGTAGCTGGAAAGGAGTGTTGACTAGTAGAAGTTCTTAAGTTTCTCTGGTTTTTAGTGTGATGATCATAATCATCAACCAAATGGGGTTTAACTGACATGCTTAAGATTTGATTTTCCTTTTCAAGCTTTGCTATGCTGCATAGGCATACCATTCTTCTTGAGCTGAGAATCAATATTTTGGAAGAGGTGGCAAGGGATTGGCTGCAGGAGACTTGATTTGAAGGTGGCTTCTTCATTGGTGTTTTTCTCAGTATTTTTTTCTTTTTACAAACAACAGTCCATCTTTCATCACTGACTTTAGCTCCAGCTGCAAGAGAGCATGATATAAATGAATTTCCTTCACTGGAGGAGTTGTCACCCTCCTAACTAAGAAGCAGGAGGGCTTAATGGCTCTGAGTTTTCATCAGTTGAAAATGTTTCTGTCGATGTGTCTTCTACATCAGACATCTGCTCATGATGAGAGATGGTTTCCTCTCTGGGGATAGTTGGTTGTTGAATGGTGTGAGGAGTCGAACAACTCATAAAAAAGCTTGAGTTGGCGATTCCATGATCGGGAGCGACAACTGGCGACTACTCTATGGCTGCTAAATCGAAACTGAAAGTTGAAATGGGTTGATGATGATGATAGATTAAGCCAGGTTTGTACTGGCACGGGCTCTTGCTTCTTAGCAGCCCATCACTGGTGATGGATGAAGGAATTTTCTCTGGAACATACCATTCAGCTCCAATTTAACAACTGGGCCAGAAAGGAAAAGTTTTAGTGAGAGATAAAGTATTATAGAGGCAAGTCCCAGTAAGTAGGAGAGCGTGGGAAGGAAAGGACAAATTTAGAGTTGAAGAAAAAGTTTGGGATTCAAAGTGCCCTTTAGATGTGATGAATGATGCAAGGATTACATGAATTTTACTTATACACAGGATGGCTGTATGCCATCAGATATGCTCACTTGAGAGTGGCTAAGGTATGTCGCTCTTCTCTGACCGCTCGTCAAGGCCTTGAGAAGAGGAACAGGGATGGGATGATTAAGTGAGGTAGCTGCTGTTCGGATTGAACATCAGGTGCTTAGGTTTAAAGGTTGGGATGAGGTGGGGTTGTATGTGGTTTAGCAGTGTCTCTCTATTTACAGATATCCCTGTGAGAAGTTCAAAGAGAATGATGATTCCATCTATTGTAAGTGTTATTGAAGTTTCACTTACTTTGGGAACTCGGCTGGCACTGTTTGGGCTGCCTGAAGGGGAAGGAGAAGGATGGGTTTGGGAAGAAGGGCTGTCAACCTTAGAGGTGGATGAGGGGTTGAGATTGGAAGGAAAGGGCGAGGAAGGTTCTGAAGTGCTTAGTACTGCTTTTTTGGGTGTTGGCTTGTTGCTGGCTATCTTCTGCAGTACTGCTTTGACTTTTCTTTGCAGCTTTGGCGTGGTTATTCCAACTTCTTCATTAGGTTTTGGAATGTGATTTGAAGGTCTTGTAGGTGGTATGGGTTGAGAATTGTTCTTGATTTTCTCGATTTTTTCAAGTAGAACCTTGCATTTATTGTTCCATGCATGATGTTGGAGAGAACAGTTGGGGCATTTGCTTTCAACTTGTTCTCCTGCTGTGGTGTCCAAATTTGTGGCACTTGAAGCATCGGAGTGGCTCTCGAAGGAAAGCTTCAATGAGGAATAATTCCCATATACCGAAGGAAACTTGTTTGGGGATTGCTCCTTGGAAGGTGGCAATGATTTTCCTTGTAGGAATCGTGGGTTTTCCAGACTTGATAGTGCATCTTTTTGCATCTATTATATTTTCAAGTTGTAGAATGGGTCAAGAGGCAGAATAGTTGGATATCTGCAAATGACTGCTTCCTTGATTTTCTCTGATGAGTCTAGCAATGTAAGAACAGAATTCAAACAAAGGAACTCGTCTGTGTCTCTGCTTTTTGCTGTAATCATATTACCCACAAGATTTGGTTCAACTGACATTTTTAGAGTTGGATTTTCTTTCTCCAATCTTGCTACTTCGGCATAGGAGGCTTTGTATTTTGAAAGAGGTGAGACAGTACTTGTAATAACAAACTTGGTGGTGAGAGGGTTTGATTCTTCTTGAATTGTTTTTCTGAAGGCTTTCTTCTTCTTGCAAACAGTAGTCCAACTTTCAGGATTGAACACAGAAGGAATAGGGCTTGTCATTTCAGTGTTTCCATCATTTGAACAGGTTTCAATTGATGTTTTTTCCTCATCAGACATGTCTTGGTGGGAGTTTTCTTCACTGGAAACAGTTTCTGTGGATATGATAGCCTCTTCAGGGTTGGTTGGTGGTTGATAGGGGATGTCCTCTTCAGGAGGGGTTGATGGTTGCATGAGCTTGCTCAGCATCTGAAATTTCTGGACTCCGTTTATTTTCTTGAAAAATTTCTTTCCTCCATAGGTACTTGGTGTACTAAAGTCAAAGTGACCTCTCTTGCAAGTTTTAATCCATTGATCCAACCTCTGCAACGGCTTCTGATCCATAATCGAAACTGGAATGGGGTCATTAGGCAGAATTTAGTTTCCTGGGTGCTCCTTGTTGTGAGAGCTGATTTCTCATTGGCTGGTCTAGGGGATTAAGCCCCTGAGTGAACCCATCTCCCAGAGGTAAATGATTGCAATGGTCTTCGTGTACAGACGTTGGAGACTGGGAGCATAGTATTGGGAAGGTCACTGCTGGTAGATGCGGCCATCACATGATTGGTACATTTGATGGGGTCAGGGGTGCTGGTAGGTTGCGCCCTATGTGAGGTGTCTTGTGTGGTGTTGAGGCTAGGTCTCTCCTTTCTGATGTGCAGGGTCTTGGGGAGGCTAAGAATGGCAGTAGTCTTCTGCCTTCTCAATATTCCAATATTAGGAATTACATCATTTCATATTGTTCTGATCCTATGGGTGTTCTTGGCATGATTATGGATGCCGCCTTCCTGGGCGTGGCAGGAGATTCTCTTGAAAAATCTCATCGTGGTCATACCGAAGTAGGCACTGGGGCATTCCCGGACAGGGTGTTTGTATTGGTAGATCATGTTGGTTCTCTTTAGAGAGTCATGCACAGAGGGAGCTGTTTTTTTTCCTTCATAATCAGGCCATTGGTCTTTTTACTTTTGTGATATTACGAAGAGCTGGGTCATCCTCTTTGTATTTCCTGTGAAACACTCCCCTGTAAATGAGAGTGACGTATTTAATGACTGCGTGGTGAGGCCCCTGTTGATACCATTTATCAATGGTTCTTCGAATGCATTTCTTGATGTCCTGGTTGGAATACCCATTGCTAATTAAACCCTGGGCAACAAGCTCTAATTCGGTGTGTTTGTCCTTCCAAGAAGAGCAGTGTGAGAGCGCTCTCCTGATGAAGGCCCTGATCACTCTCACCGTTCAGGCACTTGTACATACACTATTAACACACACAAAAGCTAGAGCCAATTTTACTGCAATTTAATCACTTAAGTCAAGAGGGCGCAGCTTAAATAAAATAACGAAAGAGAGAGAGAGAGAGAGAGAGAGAGAGAGAGAGAAATTAGGCGATGAATTCAGGATACAGAAGCTTCCGAAACTAATCCAAACTTCAAAGTTGTCTTTTTTGGTGTTTTTACTTCATCTTAGCGCGTAATTAAAGTATGAGTAAACAGGAGCGCGTATTTACTATATATATATATATATATATATATATATATATATTATATATATATATATATATATATATATATATATATATGTAAGTGCTACATGAAGCAGAATTGTATAGGGCTCATACCTTTGTATAATAAGGCGCCCTGTGAGGTTATTTAGACCTTCGATAATTTTACGCTAAGGTCGGGTTATTATGACTCCATACTCATTGGAGTGTCTTGGGTTTTGATGATAATTTACGAAGTCAGTATCTTCTTTGGTTATGACGACGGAGGTGTTTCAAACTCATGATGATAATTTGTAAGTTCATTCAATATCTTCTTTCTGATGTGAGGTTTCTAGAAGAAAACACGAAGTAAAAAAAATCTCTATTTTCTGAGACTACATGATGAAGATCAGGTAAATTTGTACAGGTCTGCCAATGATGATGGCTGATTGAATTCTAATTATGCGGCACGTACAGTCGGGCGCAATCCACCACTACTTATAATAATTTATTGTATTAAAATTACGAGAACCTGCTCTGATTACTTGATACGGTCGTGTGATTCATAGGAAAATTCCTTTTTAATTCAAAAAGGTATTGGCATGAATGATCCAACATCGCTCTCCCCCCTCCACTAAAGTCGCTTATGTGGAATGTGCTTTGCTTGCAACACTGGGAAGATTTGACTGACCCTGACCCTTTGACTAGATGATACAGTAACCAAGTTTGCTGAATCATCGTATAAATCGCACATGCATCACTGTTCCTTTTAACTCCAATAATCCAGTTGCACAGGCTTCATCTGTAGTGTGTGTTGTCTCGTGCTTGCAAAAAACAAGCCAACTGGAGAGGAATGCTTAGCACGAACTTCTCATGAGCAAGGCAGGTCGTTAGGTACAAGTGTCTATCCGCGGTGCAATGCAAGTTTAGTTAAGGAACCGCAATCGTTTTAAAATTAATGAAGAAAATAAGCAAATAGAATTTCTATAACATTAAAATGAATTAGTTTTTCTGAACCTCATACACAATTAGAGTCAATAAATCAGCTTATGACATTGGTAAACGGACACTTAGAAGCATCAGGTCATGGGTATGAAAAATTTACTTGCAACACTAGCATATTACAATTCAAGTAGATCACATTCATGGGAAAATGTCACATTTTCTTGAAAAACCCAAAGTTTATATAGAAATTAGTTACATAGTGGGTTCTTTCGTAGCATCTCCTGTCTAAAAATTAACCTCAGAGGATGCGAGCGAGAAAATTGAATATAAACCTTTTGTTAGGGGCACATAGGATCGGATTTTATCACAGCTTAATTTCAGTAAGCGTAGAGAATTACAGAATCGTGATTAATATTCTCTTTGGCTCTTATGTTGCCTGGCAATCTTACAAATAGCTACGTTTCCCACTTCTTTGTCTAGTAACTTACTACCAGTAATAGCGAATTTTCTTTGGGATTCGTATTGATATCTGTTAATATGGATATTTTTATGGTCGTCAGAGACCTGGATAGGTTCACTCATTGTTATAATGCCATGGATAAAAAAGTTTGTACAGCTGACTCCTCTGAATTCCATAAAATATCAGCGAATTCATGTGGGTTAAGTCTAGTCCTTAACGGCTTTCTCCCTCCCATATTTGGATGTTGTCTGAATTTACTTTGCCCTTGTGACAAGTAGAATTTCACTTACAGGCTGATTAACAGAACCTGGTTACAGTACCCTGCAGTACGAGAGTTTCACATCGCATACCCGGACAGATTGCCTACAACTCCAAAACACGTTCGTCGCTGCGGACGACTGCAGTGAAGTAACAACCGCCTACAATGTGAAGGGAATAAGCACCATCATAAGTGAACAGACTTATTTCGTGGACTTCTTGGACCAACACCCGTATCCCGTCGTTAATCTCGTTTTTAATGCGGAATGCTCCGGCGGCTGTCGAAATTGTCTACAAAGGGACATACTTCCGACAATTACGACCAAGGAGGATATTCAACTCTATGTTTGCTGGCGCAGGACTCATGCTGGGGATGATTTTATTTATCGCGAACGTATTCGTATGGCGTAGGATGCAGAGGACAAGTATGGGCGTAAAATAGAAAGTCGGACCCTGCCAAGGCAATTTCCCCTTGTTTTTAACCATTTGGAATTGGCCATTTCATTTGGCTATAGGTGGTTGTTTGGAACTGTGTAATGGACGAAAAGTTGTTCGAAACGCTAGTTAATGTGCAGTGGGTATATCCTCGGTCATGTATCTCATATATAAAGTATCAGTAAATAACAGAATCAATAAATATCTTTGTGTGTACGCACTAGGAATCTGTTGAAGGTGCACATATATTGATCATAATTATATGAATCAATATATATATATGTATAAATAAATCAGGTAGCCTATAATTAATCTGTTACCTTTTATCTTACCAATAACTGCAGTTAGTATATGGGCTAATGAATCAGTTAGTATATGAGTTAAAATATCAATTACTATATCAGTTAGTATATGGGTTAATGAATCAGTTAGTATATGAGTTAAAATATCAATTACTATATCAGTTAGTATATGGGTTAATGAATCAGTTGGTATATGAGTTAAAATATCAGTTAGTATATCAGTTAATATATCAATTAATAGATCAGTTAATATATCAGTTAATATATGATTTTTATCACTTCATATACAAGTTTTTAAAAAAAAAAAAATCCAGTTTAAAATATGATTTTTATCATGTTAATCTTTATGTTATGCAATTATCAGGAGTACATTAGTATTTTCTGTAGCATATGTATCACGTGATCATTCTTATTTATGCATATGTCTTACATCTAATTACATGAATCTGTATTTGTGTACACCATGAATTTTTTTTACTTATAAGTATTTTCTATATAACTATATATATTCACCATAGTGTCTGTATCACACTCCTATAAGTCAAATGCAAGTCAGCTTGAGTAATATTCAGTGATTGGTTTTGTAGCCGACCGAGCATTTATGTAAGTGCTACATAAGCAGAATATATGGAATGTTATTCCATATATAAAAAACTTAATCTATGATTAATTAAAACCAGTGACCCAAGAGGTCAACCAGTTTATTTGCAGGAATGTGATCAGACCAGATGGGATAAAGTAGGCTAAGATGACGTGTTGTAATCAGTCAGTGTCTAGTTGCCGTCACCTGTGGTCATTCATTTGTTTTGAAAACAGTAGTCCAATCTTCCTGCTTGAGACAACCACCGTGACCTATAGCTTAAATAGCCTACGTGACTTGCAATCTATGTCATCTGTGTGTATGTTCGTATGTTCGAGCTACTGTCCTTTATGATTTGGAAACCAGATTGTAGTCAGAATTGAATCAGCCATCATCATTGGCAGACCTGTACCATTGTATCTGATATTCATCATGTAATCTCAGAGAATAGAGATATTTTTGTACTTCGTGTTTTCTACTAGAAACCTCACATCAGAAAGAAGATACTGAATGAAATTAGAAATTATCATCATGAGTTTGAAACATCTCCGTCATCATAACCAAAGAAGATACTGACTTCGTAAATTATCATCGAAATCCAAGACTCTCCAATGAGTATGAGAAGTCATAACAAACCGACCTTAGCGTAAAATTATCGCAGGTCTAAATAACCTCACAGGGCGCCTTGTTATACAAAGGCATGAGCCCTATATATATATACATATATATATATATATATAATATATATATATATATATATATATATACATATATATTAATATATAATATATATATATATATATATATCTATATATAATATATATATATATATATATATATAATACATATATATATATATATAGATATATATATATATATATATATATATATATATATATATATATATATATATATATAATATATATATATATATATATATATATATATATGTGTGTGTGTGTGTGTGTGTGTGTGTGTGTGTGTGTGTGTATGCATATTATTAAACAAGTTACGTAATATTTACATAAAATAATTGACCAGTGAGACATGATTTTGCATTAAATACTATTTTTTGATACCGAATCCTCAGAAAAATGTCCAGAATTAACCCTAAAACATAAATGATGGCAAACATAAGGCTAAATTAAAAAAAAGGTGGTCATGTTGAATTTTTGTGATTTGACAGTTAACAACTAAAAATTTTGCTTTGTAACCTTGATTTTTGGATTCAGCAGACCCAAATCCTCCTTGAACAACTGGTTACCAAATTTTAACAAAAAATGCCTTAACAAGTTGCATTTTCTGAAAATGAGACTAGTCTATATGTTGGTTCATGTTACCGCCACTCGAATGAGTGCATCACACAGGCCCGGATTGCATATTTCCCAAGTGTGGAAGAGTATAAGGATGGAAAAAATTAGGACCAATCAAAGTACGAGGAACTAATCCATGACGTCACAAGCCACGCCTTTTAGCTACACTTGGTCTCATAGCTATTACTGCCAGTCACAATGCCTAAAAATAACTTCCCCATTTTACAGTTTACGGCATGTATGACCCATACATTTTAGTCAGATATATCTAAACATAATGCAGCACTAATTCAACAACAATATATTCTTCAAATGAGATACACCGTGAAATATATTAAGCGTTATTGGCATCTCCCTCTTAGTAATAGTGCTAAGTGCCTCTTAATTCCTGCTCACAAAGTCGATATTTTCTGCATAAATAATATTTTCATCACGAGTTGCTAATTATATACTTGACAATACGTTTTTAATGCCATTTATGAAGAGTTGTGATAACTCATGGGATGAATCAAACAATATACAAGATGGTAAAATTGATGGTATGGTAAAAATGATGTTATATGACCTGTAATTAGCACTACAGACTACAGACCGGAGGCCAAGAACTTCGCGGCACTTTGACTCCCATCAAGATAATTTAATCTTGGACTTTGAAAGTGACGACTTTAAAAGCACGGAGCATGTATCGTTTTTCAGGTGTTACTGCCTGTTGTTTCAAGCTATAGAAAGGTATTATGTACAGTTCTGAAATAATAAGTGCCTTATGCTTAAATGAAATGTGGAGGATACAGTTTTGATGACTAATTTATGTACCCTGTAGGGGGATAGTGCCGTCAGTACACCTCATTCGACGCAATTACTTAAGGTTCTTTGGCGCCTAGCTGCAACTATTGTCATTCATTTTACTGTTACCTCCGTTCATATTCTCTTTCTTCCATCTTATTGTCCACCCTCTCCTAACAATTGTTTCATAATGCAACACCTTCCAAACCCTTTACTGTCAATTTCTGTTTCAGCGTTGAATGGCCTTAGTTGCCCCAGTGCTTGGCATAATGCCAAAACTCTAAATGTAAAAAAAAATCTATCCACTTAATTTAAGGCATACATTTTGCCATTCAGTGTGACCTTGTATGAAAATAGTAGTATACTCATACACTACCGTTATCCCTGGCTTTTATTAATACATCTTGAATATTTGTATAAAATTTTCTGTTGAAAGAAAGATGGAAAAAAAGTGTCATCCATATTTATTTCAAAGCATATAGCAGTTGTAATAAATTTTATGCATCAATTCTACCTTAGTTCAGCTCAGTAAAAAGTCTACTATAACCCCGTTAATAGGTAGTATTATGTACTCCTATAACTGCTAGAAGTATTACATACCTATGAAATACTCACTGTAATTTTTTGCACACAATGAATGACAAGTACGAGGGGTTTGCTAAAAATATTGAATAAATTAAATAATTAGTCTTTTCTTTGTACACAATGAATTTTAAGCAAACATCACGTAAGGGCTTGCTAAAAATATTCAATGCTGAATTATGTTATCACTTTTTATTTTTTTGTACACAATGTATGATAAGTAAGAATCAAAAGCAAAAAATATTCAGTAACAAACTTTTTATATATTTGTACACAATGAATGGCAATTACCAATCATGTAAGGACATCCGGAAGGTTTTATCTAAACGGAATCCACCTCAAAAAGGCAATTTTTTACTACAGCTTATCAAGTATACCTTGAAAAACAGCCTAATTCAGATTAGCCACTGACAGGATGAGTTTGTCAAGTAACTATATTTGGTTACAGTAGGCTAACTTAGATCACCAAAATAACAATACCGTAGGTTTCCTTAAGGACACATAAGCTCTTGAAATAATTTAATGAATAAAGCTGTAAATAGTAGGGACAATATCAGTCTGATTCATGTTCATGGCCTAGTAATGACCAGTATATTGCTTTTATACATGCACAGTAATGTGCATTACTATGAGATTGCATATGTCCACAGAAATCCGAAGTGTAAACCTACTCCTTCTCTCTATTTTCCTTTACAGATAGGTCAGATACTATCATTTTTACCATCTTGTATATTGTTTGATTCATTACCTGAGCTTTCGTAACTCACTATAACTGGCTTTAAACATGCATTTTCACATATGTAATTTAGAAATTCGCGATGTGACAATATTATTTACCAAGAGGGAGAAGCCAATAACGCATATCTTTCACAGTGTATCTCATTTGAAGAATGTATTGTTGTTAAATCAGTGTTGCATTATGTTTAGATATAGCTGACTAAAATGTATGTCATACAAGCCGTAAACTGAAATTGAGAAGTAAGTATTTCTTCGGCATCGTGACTGGCGGGAGTATATTGGATATGGGACTGTGGGAGCTGAAAGGCGTGGCTTGTGACGTCATGGATCAGCTCCACGCGCTTTGATTGGTCCTAATTTTCCCTATCCCTATACTCTTCCAGACTTGGGAAATATGCGCCCGGCTCACCACTTGATATCGCTGGATGCCTTTTAATGATAGTAATACTCTCGCCTATGTTTATTTATATTATTTAGCTTTGAGGAGTAAAATTAATCAAATAGGACTATTTAAAATTCTATGGTTGCAATGCAAGCAATATAAATGTTACGGAAAACTTTTTCCAGTTTTAAAAAAATATTTTTTTATCATTTCAACCAAGTTTGATAAAAAACATTTTTTGTCGTATGCATCGGTGATGAGTGAACGTGTTTTGTAAATACTTCGTCACTGAGATGTATGATAGATTTCACCCCTGAAACATATACTAGTCTCATTGTATGAAATCATCGTGTCTTCGCTTTGAAACAAGAGATAAATATGCAGTTATGTCGTTTTACTTTTTGAATAAAGGAACAACCATCGCTTGAATTCAAGGACGGGAAATTGATGAAATAAAAACACACTTGTACGCAAACAAACCTATATGCATACATACGTGCATATAATTAAATTCATACACGTATGTGAATATATGTGTATATGAGTGTTTCCTGTGTATACAGACATAAGCAAACAAAAATACTCTGAATGCAACAAACAGCCAACATGTTCCTCATTCAAGGATGAAAGTACAACAAAGGAACTTCCCTGCATCGTCTTCTTCATTTCGCCCGCACAGCAGGATCACCACCCAGTACTTAATGCAACCTTAGCCTCTGCCTCGCTCCAACTCAGGACACAAAGGACCTTCTGTTTCAATACCTCTTCCACTTTCTCCTCCGAGCAATTTCTTGTGACCCTTCCGTCTGCTTTTAGGAAGGTCACTGGCTTCATTCTTTAGCAAGGGTTGCATTACCTTTTGCCACCTCTTGACTTAAACGCGATGTTGAAGGGTGCTGGCCACGTTTATTAAACTGGGTCACAATGAAGTGGCCCACTGTGAACCACATTCTGTTTTACATTGTTAAGATCGCTTATCCTATTTATTCAGCAACCCTTCCAAATATTCGCTACATTGAGGAAAGATGGAGCCCCCTAAGACTTCATCTTTCTATTTCTATATTTGTTGTGAAAGACCTATTGTGAGAGATCCATCATTCTTATCAATCTTCGTCTCAGCATTTACTTCCTTAAGCCACAGCTTTTTTTCCTCTCATAATTATTCATTTAGAGTTACTCGGTTTTCTCTAATACATAACTAAGGAAAAACTGAGGCTCCGTCCTGTAGACTGCTAAACAATGAACTAGTGTGTTTTACAAAAACATAATCTCTTTTAGCTTCCTTCTGTTTATAAGAGGCATCAAATATAAGAAAAAAATACTATATATAGAAGTCAATATCTGATCTATAAAGTAAATGATAATAGAAAATAGCAAAACTCTAAAAATAAATATATTTTTCTATTTGTCATATGACTAATATTTTTACTGCAACAGTTTCTGGCCCTTTAATAAATATCAGCATTGGCATAAGACACATTACCCTCAATATCACGTGGAAAGAATTTGTCTCTGCGAAGAGATTAAGCTGAAAAAAAGACAACGAAATGAAACCTGGTAGAGAGGAGAAATTAAATATTATACACGTGTCGAAATTGAAATTAAGTTCTCTATTTCACAAGAGGAGCGTTAAAACCGTAATGCATCATCAATACCGTGGCGTATTAATTCTCAATTTATTATTAATAGTTGAACGAATTACCAATTTCCTGATCAGTATGATGTGGACGTCATTAAATTAGCGATCTCTGAGAGTAATGTGTCATCAACCCCTCGCTTTTCTTTTGTTTCTTTGTTTATTTATTAATTAATAAGGATTTTTTTTATTTATTTTTGCAAGAAACAGGTAATGGGTAAATGCTCTTCTTTTTAATTAGAAATATTTCATTATTATTATTATTATTATTATTATTATTATTATTATTGTACTTAGGAAGCAGACCCTCTCTCAAGCATACTTGATTAAAAGTAATGGCTACTTCAGCAGCGTTACACTTGTAGAGATTCTTCTCTATTTTGCGAATAGCGACTTTTTCGGTGCTACTTAAACAGGCTAGTAGAGCGCCTATAGAGGTCATGGTAAAATACAGGGTCAAAATAGGTGTATATATTGAATTTTACAGGATAAACTATGATACCATAGTCATCAAAGTCATTAACGATTTTCTCTCTCTCTCTCTTTCTTAAAGCGAGCTTTCGTCTGGAGCTGCCAGACATCCTCGGGCTGGGAAGCTGAGGGTGGACTGATCTTGGTGCGGTGTCCGTCCTCGTTATATCTGTGGTTGACAGCAGGGGGTCTGCCCCATGCTTGTCTCCTATTGGTTGGTGGCGGTGAGTCTTGTTTTCATTGGTTGCCTGAGCCAGGTCTCAAGCCACTTTCTTCGAGCCGATGGTTGCGTTGCAGCATATCCTGCAGCCGCCTGGACCACCTAAGCGGCGCTGTAACATTGATGGTCGTTGCGCTACGCTGTGGGACGTCACGGCTACTTTGATTTCCATCGGCTGCAGGAGTACCTCGTTCGGGGGCGTTGTCATCCATAGAGTTGTCATGATCGGTGGTGTCATTGTTGGTGGCAGGTCTTCTCATACTCGTAGGGAGGAGAAATTCTTCCTGCGTCGTATTCAGCTCCGACGATCGGCTCCCCTTCCTCGACGTCCTTGTAAGTAAGACGGAAGACGGTCTCCGTACTTCAGTCTACACAAAAAAAACCAATTTAGTACTTTGCCTCAACGGAGACAGCGAGTGCCCCGCCAGATTCAAAAGCTCCACCGTTAGGGCCTTCGTCAGGAGGGCCCTCTCC